>NC_073344.2:8056071-8362857 GCF_027580225.2 Misgurnus anguillicaudatus
ATTCAAATTAAATTCATTGTGTTTGGAAAAAATAAAGTAATATTTCATTGCTGCAACAGCGGTGTCCAGAACGTGACAACCATGTATTAATTTGCTATAAATATCATCTTTCAAAAATGGGTCAATTTGGAATCAAAAGAATGGGTAATAATACATCTTGAAAAAAATACATATTTAAAATCATAAGTGCACAAAATAATTTTGTGCCATCCAGGTATCTGAAGGGAATGGTTGAAAGTACAGAAAACAAAACTTTGTCACTTGCACAGTAAGTGCCAGGGTGCATTTGCATGACGTTCAAGAAAAAGCAGAGTACAAAAATACTGAGAAAAAAATCATACATCTATAAACAATACCAATAACAAATGCAGCTTTTGCACTGACATGTTACACAAGCATATGAAGTAAGTATACTAACTTAATACGAGCAAAAATGCTTAATTGTCCATCTTTTAAACCACAGAACTGCGTGGATCAGTGTAATGCCACAATTTCTGTCCATATCCAGTGGCCAGTCGTTACTGAGAGATTCTTTTGTAGAAGAGCAGGTAGGGTGTAGACGTGGAGCAGGTCTCGGGGGAACAAGCTCGAAGAAAGTCCTCTTCTTGAAAGAGTCTCACTTCAGAGTCATCAAACAGCATCCACTTTCCCTCAAAGTCCAAAAGGTTCTGCAGAGCCGAGTCTAGATTTACCCGAGTCCCGTCGCCTGTAGCATCGCCTCCCTCCTCTTCGTTCTCAGTCTTCACTCCAACCTTTTGAGGCATAGAAGCACGACTGGCCAAGCTGGAAGTCTTCTCAGGATTGGCCTGTTTGCTGTTCCCTAGCTCATAACTGGTGATGCTCCTCTGTCCTCCAAGGAGTGCAACACCCTCTGAGCATCTTTTGCTTCCTGCCTTGCTGGACGCGTTTGTGATGCTTGACCGGTTAGCCCCTTTTTGCCCCCTGCCAGACAAGCAGAAAGACACCTCCCCATCATCATAGTCTGTCTCGGGAACCTCGTCTTTCTTCTGTTGTTTCACGTCCTCCTCTCTATCTTGTTCTCCATCCTGAGGCTGTGGCTTGAGATCGGTCCGATGGAGATCCATCATACGGATGTAAGTGGTGTAATGTCCGCTGCTGATGGTTACTCCGCTGTGCATGACCACGGCAAAGAGCTCGTAGTGATGGCTCTGGTCTGGAGAATCGGGCTGAGTGCACCACTCGTGCAGTGAGAGCCTAAGAGGGGTCTGCAGAGGTGTGTTCACCTTGGAAAGGCCAGCATAAGGGTCCATCCTGTCCAAGAGTTAAGGAGCAGAGAATTATTTAAAAGTCGGAATAAACTTAATAAAGGGACACTCCACTTAAAAAAAAAAATGCTTATTTTCCAGCTCCCCTGGAGTTAAACATTTGATTTTTAGCGTTTTGGAATCCATTCAGTCAATTTCCGGGTCTGGCGCTACCACTTTTAGCATAGCTTAGCATAATCCATTAAATCTAATTAGACCATTAGCATCGCGCTTAAAATTAACCAAAGAGTTTTGATATTTTTTCCTATTTCAAACTTGACTCTTTTGTAGTTGCATTGTGTACTAAGACCGACAAAAAAATTAAAAGTTGCGATTTCTAGGCAGATATGGCTAGGAACTATACTCTCATTCTGTCGTAATAATCAAGAACTTTGCTGCCGTAACATGGCTGCAGGAGGCTCAATAATATTATGCTGTGCCTGAAAATAATCCCCTGCTATTGAAAGATAATAAGGGGTCTATTTTTGGCTGCTGCGTAATATCATTGCGCCTTCTGCAGCCACGTTACAACAGCAAAATCCTTGATTATTACGCCAGAATGAGTATAGTTTCTAGCCATATCTGCCTAGAAAATCGCAACTTTTAATTTTTCGTTGGTCTTAGTACACAATGTAACTACAGAATAGTCAAGTTTTAAATAGGAAAAATATTGAAACTCTTTGGTTATTTTTTAGCACGATGCTAACGGTCTAATCAGATTCAATGGATTGTGCTAAGCTTACTAAAAGTGATACCGCCAGACTCGGAGATCAGCTGAATGGATAAAAATCAAATGTTTAACTCTAGGGGAGCTGGAAAATTAGCATATTTTCAAAAAAAGTGAGTGTCCCTTTAAACAAGTATTTGGTTGAATCTCAAAAGCCCGTCAAGAACATTTCACCCCAAAATCAAAAGAAAGTTTTGCATTTACATTTGACCTAGATATGTTTTCGTCAGATGGCGTGAAATTCAATATAGGATACCTACTCTAAACCATTGGCAGCAAAGCATTTCAGGTGGATTGTGACGACCTCTGGGGTTTTGTCAAACAGAAGACTTCTCTCAGCTTCTGTATAGTGATGACAGGTCTCACAGAAATATTTATCTTCACCCACAATTCGCTCCACAGATGCAAACTGAGATATGGCCCATTTGAGAGTTTTCAGCTCAGGCTTGGGATCTGGAGAAACTGAGGAAACACATCCACTTATAAACATCTCAGCAGCCGCAGACTGTAGTGTTTATCAAGTGCATTTAAATGACTGCATTTTTAATCCATCCGTGTCTGCATGGATTTCTATATTAAAATGTACTCACTTTCAGAGCTGGAGTCGGAGCAGCTGGTCTCATCCTCCTGTACAGGCACACTGATGTCTTGAAAGTCTTCCCTCCTCTCAGTATAACACTCACATTCCAGACACCGTGTCCGCAGCACCAGCTGACCCTGGAACATCCACTTCAGCACGTCCAGGCCTGATCGCTCTGATTACACAAAATTATACAAAATCTTTCATAATTTTACACCTATTTCTATTCTCTAAAGACGTGTTAAAATAACTTTTATATACCTTTTTAGTTAACCACATGACATTCATAAAATTCAGATTAATTATTACTCACAAGTAGTGAAAGAGTGATTTATCAGTATAAAATATGACACTTGAAACTGTGTGTCAGCTAAAAGACGTATTTAACATATTGTACAATTGAATTTAGTACTTGCCTTCTTTCTTCTCCAGACTCTTTTTAACTTCCTGGGCTGTGCTCCCATTTTCAGATGTGTCCTTTTCTTGTTTCACTTGGACACTACCATTCACTTTCTCTTTGGTCTCCTCTTTCCCTCCAGCATGTGAAGTAATTCGTCCCATGCTTCTGAACTTTGAAAAGATGCTTGGCTGCTTCCCAGATGGCTTTAGCCAGCCAAGCTTCCCTCTCCTTGTCCTCTTGCCCACCTCTTTGGGGGAACTGTCGACCTTCTCCTCCTCTGTGGTGCTCCCTCTCTCCTCTTGCTCATTTTCCCCTCGCTCATCTGCTTTATTATTCTGGTCAGTAGGAGAACTCTCTGTGGTTATGTCGCTGAAGGATTTTCGTTTCGAACGGGTCATAGGCGCGCTATCCACGTTTTTCTTGGACTTGCTCTGGGACTTTGGCTTTTTCTTGGCATTGCCTGCTTCGGTGTCACTCTTTCTTTTTCCGCTCAGTTGTCCATCAGCGCTCATGTCCTCCTCATTGGTGGATTCGCCTGTTTTGTTGCTCTCCGTTGCGTTTTTTTGGTCCATTTCTTTTTTGATTGTGTCACAGGCCTCCTGGATGTTTGCGAGGATGCACTGCAGTACCTCTTGGGCATCATGCTGAAGGTAGCCTTCATACATAGGATTTAGCTGCCTGCAGAGAGTAATGAAGCAGGGTTGATGACTTTATCCTAGACTACTTAAAGGATTAGTCCATTTTCTTGAAAAAATCCAGATAATTTACTCACCACCATTGTCATCCAAACTATTGATATCTTTCTTTGTTCAGTTGAGAAGAAATTATGTTATTTTTTGGAGGAAAACATTCCAGGATTTTTCTCATTTTAATGGACCCCAACACTTAACAGTTTTAATGCAGTTTAAAATTACAGTTTCAACGCAGCTTCAAAGGACTCTAAACGATCCCAAACGAGGCATAAGGGTCTAAATTGTCATTTTTGGCAAAAAAATAAATTAAAAAATATGCACTTTTAAACCACAACTTCTCTTCTTCCTCCGGCTGTGTGACGAACCAGCCCGACCTCATGTTATTGCATAATGACGTCGAAAGGTCGCGTGTTACATATATGAAACGCACATTTGCGGACCATTTTAAACCATAAACTGACACAAAGACATTAATTAGTATCATTCAACATACAACAACATCGGAACGGTCCTCTTTCTCCACACCTGTAAACACTGGGGCGTAGTTTCGAGACGTCATCCGTGACCTCTTGAAGTGATGACGTATTAGGTGAGGTCGCGCTGGTGCGTCACAGAACCGGAGGAAGATGAGAAGTTGTGGTTTAAAAGTGCATATTTTTTATTTTCTTGCCAAAAATGACAATAGTTTCGCTAGATAAGACCCTTATGCCTCGTTTGAGATCATTTAGAGTCCTTTCAAACTGCAATTTTTAACTGCATTAAAACTGCCAAGTGTTGGGGTCCACCAAAGTCCACCGAAATGAGAAAAATCCTGGAATGTAACAAAACAAAACATAATTTCTTCTCGACTGAACAAAGAAAGACATTAACAGTTTAGATGACATGGTGGTGAGTGAATTATCTAGATTTTTTTTTTAAGAAAATGGACTAATCCTTTAAATTGAGGCTTTTTGGGAAGTTAAACACTTTTTTCTTTTAAAGTTATTTATGGCAACTAAAACGTGTTTTCAAGAACCTTTTCTTAGGTGTCAACCTGTATTCAGATATCAAATAGCAAAAGTATTTTCAACAATCTTTTATTAGTTATGTCCTGCAGCATTGCATTACCTCAGGATGTTAAGCAGCCTGCGGGGTGGTGTTGCAAGTTCTCCATCACTGTATTTTTCTGGGTTAAGGAGAAAACTGGACTGCAGCTGTTCCACGGATGAGACGAGGCTGTGAAAACTGCCCAGCAACTCCATATGAGCAGGTATAGTGTCCTCACTACAGTTTTCCTGATGACACACAAAAAATAAAAGCTGTTTAATGCAAATATTCAAATTCAGGCTGAATCATATCACTGGCTTTCCATACTTTTATTCAATGGAGGAACGCTACACATTCAGCTTATGAACATAATACCAGTTTGCTTCAAGTAATCCAAATATTATTTCTCTTAAAATTAACATTAAGACAAACCTCAGTGGCTTTGGTACCATCGTCTGGCTGTTTGTCTTTCAGTTTAGCCAAATCACACAAGGACTTGATGGCCTCTTTAAAACCAGGGCAGTAATATAAGACCTGAAATGAAGGTGCAAATGCAACTCTTTAATTTATAAGATACAATGTAACATAACTATGCAATTATCAGGAGCAGAGTGTAATGAATAATACATGAAGGGTAGGTAAACTGATGACAAGCCAGGCAATACCTGAAGGATGCTGTTTAGATAGCATGTGTTTCCTAAATTATTAAGCCCGACGAAAGGGACGAGGCTCTCTTGCTTCTCACATGTTGAAGGGGATGAGGGACAAGGCATAGGCACAACCTGATCATGACTTAAAGGGAAAATATAAACACTTAAAAAAGATCGCACATTTTTTAACGTAACCTGCATTTAATAACACAATTAATGCGTGACATACTTCGTAGTCTCTTCTGGTTCAGCGGTGCTGTTTTCTTCTGCTGGGGTCTCTGAGAAGTCCAGGGCCCGTTTGGTGTCTTTCTTCTGGAAGAACTTGAGAGACAGTTTGCTTTTCTTTACTGGACTCCCCGCGACAGCCACCACTCCACTTTCACACTGCAGCCCGGGCATTTTATTCATTTACTGAATAAGATAAAATAGACCCTCTCAGAAAAACGAAACACTTGCACCGACATCAACTGAGTTAACGTTAAGTTACGAACCGCGCGGGATTCTCTCTCAGGTGCGCTTTAGAGAAACACGTTTTGCTATCCACCGTTCAGTCACATATATAACGTTATATAATCGACAGAAATTATGCATTTACATCATATTGTCTCTAATTTAAACTCGCTATTGAATTAACACTTGTTCATTTGTGTGGTTATACACATGCATATATACGCAGTATGGCTAACTGAGTAGCCGCCCAGCCCACACAACCTTGCACGCCGCCTGCTCTTTTCTAAAACTCTAATTCAGAGTTACATAACAAAAAAAATGAAATTACATTTGATGGGCTTACCTGTTAGGGTTTACTACGAAGGAATTACATTTTCGACAAAAAGTCTATCCAAAATACGCACTTTCGAATTAAAGGTAAACAATCTGACAAGCACGTCTACTGTAGAACTTGGCGCTTTTTCGACTGGTGAGGCTCCTCCGCTAATGCCTGAATAAAAATAGATGGTCGAATAAATTATTTGAAGTTAACGAAAAAATACTTACAACGGGTTTTTTTAAGATAATAAATGTGTGTTTTTGTTTTTATAATTATTGGGGTTTTCAAAATCTGGAATATAAATACAGTTTGTTATCAGGCACAATTTAAGATTGCCTATAGTTTTAGCCTGCATACAAAGCATCTCAACCTGATCTAAGATCAGTTAAGTTCAAGATCTTATGGTGTTTCGTCTGGGCTATGAGAATTGGTGGCTGGACCTGGATCGGTGTAAAACGAAGCGGTGTAGTTGCTACGTTATCTACGTGCAGATAATAAAGTAGCTTCAAAAGCAGACAAAAATAATGAATGCATATTTTTAGGACTGCATGTTGTTATTTTACATATGAAGGTTTACAAACCCTGGCTCAGAATATTATTGTAACTGTTAGAATAACCAAAACAATAAGAAATATGTCTAGAAACCTAGAAATAATAAAATCATATTTTTACACATAGGCAAAAAAATAAAGTAGACATTATGTCTGTGGGAAAACCGACAATACAATACACATAAAATATGCACTTTCATTCATTATATATTTTTTTATTTCAATTCCAACGTGCACCAGCAGATGGTCATCAAGAGCAATGCACGATTAAAGCAACTGATAAATGTTCCTAGATACATGGTCTACGTCAGTGGTTCTCAAACTGGGGGCCCTGAGATGTCCAGGGTCCCCAGTTTAATGACATTTTAAAATTTAATTTAACATTAATTCTGTGTAATTAAACCTCAACAAAAATAAGACCACTACTAACCAACAGCACTAAATTGTATAGTTTAATATGTTTTGTTTTAATTGTTTAATTTGTTTTAATTTTTTATGTCATACATTTTCTTTGGGGGAGGGGGGCACGAAGGGATGCACCGTTCACAAGGGGGGCCGTACGCCAAAATAGTTTAATAACCATTGGTCTACATAATATATACAAAATTATATGTGAACATCTTTTTTCATAATCATTATTTTAGGTCAAAACGGATATGAATGTATGGAGGAGGGTATGCATTGTAGATGCTATATTTGTACATACTGAATAGCAAGTCACACAGCAGGACACACTCTTAACATTTCAATTCCCCTGTCCAATAATATAAATGATTCTAATCTAAAGATGTTTTCTTTCACTTTTATATGTTTGAACGGCTCATATAGCTTGAGGGTAAGTCAATGACAGAATAATTAAATTGCTGGATATATACTATCTACTCCTGCGCATTTATTCTCAGAAGCAAGCCAGACATGGGATAAAGATTTTGAGTCTGGAAATGTGAAGAAACATACCAGCAAGCTAAAAGAATGAGAGGCATGTCCTGCGCTTTTTCAACCCCAACTGTGTTCTGTTTTGTAAATCACATCAAGCAGCCTCCTTCACCACACTAAACCGTAACCTGCTTTAGTGTCTGTGACATATATAAAGACAAATGTCCTATATAGCTTAAAAAACATGATTTACTGTTTTGGTAAATTAGTCAATGTCAATTCTGTTACTGTTAAACTCTGTTACCTATGTGTTTTAGTAACAGTGTTGACCGTGAGAGCACCTATTGTCTGATTTACGTTTTTAAATTTAGTTTTAAAGTACGTTTTATTTGTACATGTTAATGATATGCAAAAGGTTCATACCCCAAAGTAAACGATGACACGAGTTATCGTTTTCAACATAAATCTCTTTTCTTGGACTACAACAAACACACGGATTGTAGGGAACAGTTTACTTCCTGGGATTGATGATGTAGACAAGACCGACATTATCCTAATTCCTCCCGCTTCGGACTCACAGCCTTTAAAGGGGCCATGGCATGAAAATCTGACTTTTTCCATGTTTAAGTGCTATGATTGAAAATAATCAACCCAGTAACTTAGTTTTGGTAAACCATTCTCTACAAGCACATGGAAAAAATAGGTTGTTGAAATTTGGCTCTCCTTAGGATGTCATAAGAAGCTCTTATTTTAATAATACCACCCCTTAGTCTGCACTATCCAACCACAGCACTGCCATTTAGTGCAGAGAAAAGCACAATTGAGTTTTAATTGCAACAAACCACCATCATTGTGATCAGTGTTTGAATTTCATCAGCTCATTTTCATTTTAAAGGACACGCCCAAAACGGCACATTTTTGCACACACCTACAAAGTGGCAATTTTAACATGCTATAATAAATTATTTATATGGTATTTTGAGCTAAAACTTCACATACGTCCCCTGGGGACACCAAAGATTTATTTGACATCTTAAAAAAGTCTTGTGCCATGGCCCCTTTAAAATCTTTCAAACATGATAAGGAGCGTCACATTTCCGGCTGACATCAAGAGGTATTCAGGCCAATCACAACGTACAAATTAGCTGGCCAATTAGGGACACAGAGCTTTTCAAATCCGTGCGTTTCAGAAAGAGAGTAAAATTTGGAGCTAGAAAAATGTACGGTATGTGGACAACACTGTTACTCTACCTTGGTAACACAGTAACAGAATTGATTCTGACTAATTCGGACACAGGAAATCATGGTTTTCAGATATACAAGGCATATTCCATTTCCACATAAAATAGTATATTGTTATGGCCTGTAACATCTTGGGGTCCATGCAATAAGTATTAAAATATAAACATTTAATATGTACCTGCAATTATAAAACCCACATACTGCCCAGCTACACGTCACCATGCTCAGAAGCATAATAACAAATGCAAATATGTCAAAAACCCGTTTAATATTGTATTGCTTTAATATCTTCATATCATCTTTAAATATAAAAAAGTGATGGGTAACTGAATGGGGTGTGTTGGTTGCCTATGTATATGCATCTGACCCTCCGACTGCCATTGGATGAGAGCAGAAGGAGGGGTGTGTTCAGGCTCACAGTATAGCGCTTGTGTTATGAGAGCCTGCTGCCGTCCCTTTCCACAAACCTCAATAACAACAGTATCACAGGCTGATAGTGTGTGTGTGAAGGGGAGTGAGGAGTGCCTCCGCCGTCGCAGCTGGTTGCGGCTGCCTCCCAGTGCTGGATTTCCTTGAAGGTCTGCCTCGCCTCTGCAGTGCCCAGGAAAAACAAGGGGCCCCCAGAGACTGAGGTAAGTGATGTGAGATAATGCATTCCTTGTCTGTCAGCTCTGTTATTCAACTTTTGTTTACCTTTGGAATATGCAATACACCTCTATACCCCACTCATCCTCACTACTACCCTTATTATTTGCAGCGGTGTGATTTATTATTCCTGTTCTTCAGGTAATAGTACTTCAGTATCAAAGATTTCAATTGGTCGTTCAGAATGGCATCTCAATCCATTTTTCTTTAACAGATAATCTTGCTTGACAACACACGAGATCATTCATTGCATACCTGGCGCTTTCTTTTATCATCTATAGCTCATGATTTTTAACAGCGTTGGCAACATTTTTTAAGCATGATAGGCGCGTGAATGCATTCTCGTGCTACCACAGCTTTACCATCTGACGGCTATGCCGCGGTTCAGTTTACCTCCCTGCTGGGTCGTAGTAATGTCGACCAGCTGGATGTTACTTCATGTCAATCTGGCAGAGATGCGAGAAAGAGCGATGCGTTTGCTCGTACCGTACTGCAGCACTGCGCTTATGACGCTGGAGCTCTAGAGCTTGTCGCGTGTCTGTTTGTCGCGGGGATGTAGCTATGATGGCCGGCTCATTCTGATTCATTTAGAGGTGGTGAGGTCGGCTGGTCAAAATGCGCGAGTTCAGGCGAAGTCCAGCCAGCAAGATGCTCTTATCTGAGTTGGATGTTATGTCATGTTCTCTTTTTAATGCGTTTTGTTATAAACCACAGTGAGTGTGGCTTACACGGATTCCTGCTGGGTATTGTGAATTACTGTAGCACGTATTATAAAGTAGGCTATTTTGTGTCTGCGTCGTTTTATCTTAATAACTGAACTTCTGTCACGTTTTGAGCTTACATGCTGTTTGATGTTGTCAGGAATGCAGAGTTACAGTAAGCATGTGACCCAAGGGCCACCCAGGATTTCTGAACCCCCATACTGAAAAATTTAAGGTCTACCCATCATTCTGAGAATTGCCAAAATATACACAGTAGCCTATCGGCTTCATTACATTCATTTGTGTTTAAATTAATTAGAATGAACAAAACAATGAATTAATCATTTATTTGGAAAAAAGCCAGCTTTTGAATTTGAATTAATTTAGCTAATCTGCCCTACAAAGGCAAAAGGCAGATTAGCTAAATTATTTAATTTATCAATAAATTATTCATTGATATTTCTGAGACATTTAAGACCTCCTTTATTATTGCATTAGTATCTTGAGTCAATTTTATGTTTTTTCGAGAAAATAAAAATAAAGAAGAAATTAACTGACATCTGAAACTTACTGTAAGTCTAAACTTTAAAGTAATTTTTCTCAGTTTCACACTCTAGCGAGTTAAGGTCTTTTGCCTTTGTAGGGCAGTAATGTAATCTTTAATGCATTTTAATATAATTTTTTCATTTTGCAATTGCTATATCTGTGCATGTTCTTTTTTTATGTCCATTAATTCTGCAAACACGCTTGTCCTCTGCATGGTCCCATGGGACTTCAGCCTTATGCATATGCTTATGCATATGTTGTTTTTTCTTAGACAATTACAGTCAATTTCAAAAAAAAAATCTGAACATTGTATTATTAGAGCGATATCTATCTACTAAAGAGATAAACAGACTCCTATGAAGAGTCATGTGAGCCTTGTTGCATCACTGAATGCAATACTATTGCCTGGAAATCTGCAACAGACCCTTAGTGGAAATAGTGACTATAGGGACTTTTAGGGTACTTTGAATCTAGCCGATCTGATATTGGTCTCATCCCTATTGATATTACGGCAAAATAGTATAATTGTGTGGTTATGTTTCATGTTGTCTTGGTTGTGGTGGGCATGAGAGAGCTCGTTGTAGAGGTTATGGAATTTGGCATAGCGAGGTCTCTTGAGGGTGCACATGTGAGGCTCTGTGGGGGCGATTCCTTGTCCATTGTTTTCTGCTGAACGACATTTCTCACAGAACGGAGATGGAAACAATGGCTGATATAATTTCATGCAGCCCCTGCCCTTTAGGTTTTTTCCTTGTATGAAGGTGGGCTAAAAAACTTTGAAAGGGACCGTGTGAGCGCAAGATTTCTTTGAAAGCGTGACTTCAAAAAAAAACTTCCTGAAAAGCGAGTTTGTTGTTGGATATTGCCTGTTGTTGTTGGATAGCACACATCTCCTTTATAAACAAATGAAACTTACATTTATCAGAACCATATACTTATATTATTAATACAATCAGTTTGTTAGTAACACATGGTAAACTGTAAAAGTTAAAATAATTTCTCTATATATGAAGATGCAAAAAACATGTAAAAGTTCACTTTAATTGCAATAAAAAGATTATTAATCAGTAATTAAAATTCCTTAATTCACAGATGTCACTTTAATCATGTCATTGGTATTTAATAGGGATGCTCCGATCAATGCCGATCTCCACTAAAAATACATGGCCGATCACTATTCTGAATCGGACAGCCGATCTTATTCACAGCTATTTCATGTACTACGGCTTTTGATCAGTAAGTCCTTATCGATCTAAAATCACTGTTAGTTTTAAACCGTTTATAACATACATTTGAAAAAGCAACACTCGTCAAACATAATTATTAAACATATTCTTTATTATCATGAAAATACCTGAAAAGGTTTGAAGAACAGCAATATAAATATATCCTTAAGCCATTTCCTGGAGCTGCGTGTCATCATAGCTGCGTGTGTATTGTTCTTCGTCTACAGCGCATTCTGAGTTTCTGCACGAGATGCAGAATGTAGCGGTATTTCGCCGTAATTCATTGAGAAGCATAGCAAGCATAATCGGCCAACAAAGTTGACTTTGTCTTTCGAGGCAATTGCACCACCCAATTTGTGTCATTCGCATCGCCCCAGGCAAGTTCGCGTCAATTCGCATCCTTGCATTGACTTTGTATGTAATCTTCTCGTGCAAATAGCACGTGTTTTCATGGCAATCGCACCACCCAATTCACATCATTCGCATCGCCCCGTGCGAAGTTTGACTTTGTACAGTATGTAATCTACAATTGTTTAATTTGCGTTTGGTGTGAACCATAATGCTGCGTACACACCAAACGCAAAGCATCACGTTCTTCGCTCTAGATTACTTGCGTGTTTTAACTTTTTGTCGTGCAAATTTTTCTGCTTCAGTTGAACATTTATAACTTGCGCAAAGACACGTTTGAGGCGAATAGTATGTGTTTTCATGGTAATCGTGCCACCTAATTTGTGTCATTTGCATCGGCCCGTGCGAGTTCGTGTTTATTCGCATCCTTGCATTGACTTTGTATGTAATCTACTTGTGCAAATTGTTGAATTTCGCGTTTGGTGTGTACCATAATCCTGCGTACACACCAAACGCGAAGCATCAAGTTCTTCACTCTAGATTACTTGCGTGATTTAACTTTTTGTTGTGCAAATTTTTCTGCTTGAGTTAAACATTTATAACTTGCGCAAAGACACGTTTGAGGCAAATAGTATGTGTTTTCATGGCAATCGTGCCACCTAATTTGTGTCATTTGCATCGGCCCGTGCGAGTTCGTGTCTATTCGCATCCTTGCATTGACTTTGTATGTAATCTACTCGTGCAAATAGCATGTGTTTTCATGGCAATCGCACCACCCAATTCACATCATACGCATCGCCCCGTGCGAAGTTTGCATCTATTTGTGTGTTTGCATTGACTTTGTATGTAATCTATTCGCGCAAATTGTTGAATTCACTTTTGCTGTGTACCATAATACTGCGTACACACCAAATGCGAAGCATTGCGTTCCTTGCTCTAGATTATTCACGGGATTTAACTTTGTGTCATGCTAATTTTTTGCTTCAGTTGAATATTTATAACTTGCACAAAGACACGTTTGAGGCGAATAGCACGTGTTTTCATGGCAATCACACCACCCAATTTTTGTCATTTGCATCGCCTTGTGCGAGTTTGTGTCTATTCGTTTCTTTGCATTGACTTTGTATGTCATCTACTCGTGCAAATTATTGAATTTGCGTTTGGTGTGTACCATAATACTGCGTACACACCAAATGCGAAGCATCGCGTTCCTCGCTCAAGATTACTTGCGGGATTTCACTTTGTGTCATGCAAATTTTAATATTTGAATATTTATAACTTGCGCAAAGACACATTTGAGACGTATAGTATGTAGTTTCATGACAATCGTGCTACCAAGTTTGCGTCATTTGCGTCGCCTTGTGTGAGTTTGCGTCTCTTTGGGTCTTTGCATTGACTTTGTATGTAATCTACTCGTGCAAATTATTTAATTCGCGTTTGGTGTGTACCATAATACTGCGTACACACCAAATGCGAAGCATCGCGTTCCTCGCTCAAGATTACTTGCGGGATTTAACTTTTTGTCATGCAAATTTTTATATTTGAATATTTATAACTTGCGCAAAGACACATTTGAGTCGTATAGTACGTGTTTTCATGGCAATCGTGCCGCCTAATTTGTGTCATTCGCTTGCCCCATGCGAACTCGCATCTATTTGCGTCTTTGCATTGATTTTGTATGTAATCTACTCGCGCAAATCGTTAAATTTGCGTTTGTTGTGTACCATAATCCTGCAGATACACTATACGTGAAGCATTGCGTTCCTCGCTCTAGATTACGGGCGGGATTTTACTTTGTGTCATGCTAATTTTTCGCTTAAGTTGAATATTTATAACTTGCGCAAAGACACGTTTGAGGCGAATAGCACGTGTTTTCATGGCAATTGTTCCACCTACTTTGCGTCATTCGCATCGCCCCGTGCGAGTTCTTGTCTATTGGCGTCTTAGCATTGACTTTGTATGAAATCTACTCGTGCAAATCGTTGCATTTCCGTTTGGTGTGTACGCCCCATAATAGTTGTCATCTTATTTTGTCCAATGGTCTATCTGTGAAGGCAGAAGTAATGGGGCATTTTGAGCAAAGGAATCTAGATAAACCTTGCTTCATATCGGTAAATCAACTATATCACTTTTTCGAGCATGTGTGCCCCTACGTGTCTTGTAAATGTTTACATAAAAGTTCAAAGACAAATGCTTGTCTTAAAGTATGTGTTTGTGGTTGAATTCTTAAGCACATGTCTAATTCAAGTGTGCTTGCAGTTTAATGTAAGCAGTTAGATGTGCCTAATTCACATTGTTTGCTGAATCAAAAAAGCCTGGTGTTATTCCCATTTTTGTTTAGCCTTAGAAAGATTGGAACAGAGGTCTACACAGATGCTGAATGGAGGAGTAAAATCCTACTTGTGTCCTAACATTTTTCATCTGGGTTTGCATGTTTTGGACTGAACTTTATGTTTTATGTTGTTATGAACTGTATGTTTTATGTGTGTTTTCGTTTAAAGAAATACTTGCACAGTGTCAAACCATAGTCAACCTACATATTTAATTTAAAACATAGGAATTTATGTAAGTAATTACTCTTATAAGAAAGATGCAATCTGTGTGCCTTTCTACACTTCAACAATTGTTTAATGTTATTCCTTCATATAATACACCTTTATTCATCATGTTCACCTCTGTATCCTGGGTTGAATATACAGGTCCTTATAGATATGATCTGTCACGTACTGTGAAATCTTGAAAGGAGATGGGGTTGTCTATTGCATTCCTTGAATTCTCAAATATGCAATGACATCAGCAGTCTCCAGGAGAGGGCCGATGCGACAGTCTACAGCAGTGCATTCAGACACAGAGAAAGAAAGAATAAGGAGAACATTTGCAAAAGCTGATATTTTAGTATGCACATTTTAATGTTGGTTGTCGACACAGTCCTATTAAAGCTGTGGTGTTCTCAGTTGATACAAATAAATCATCTAGACTGTTGTGGGTGTAGTGGTGTCAGAGATGTAGGTCATATGTAGGGATCTCCTAAGTACTTCTTTGTTTATAATGTAATGTATGACACTGGGCTTTTCTATATTTTCCTTTGTCCTGCCTTGTTATAAGAATAGTGTAATATGCCAAGTGTTCTGGAAGCAAGGCAGACATGCTGGAAATGCTTTGTTACAGATGTTATGAGACTTATGTTGTCACATTTACTTTTGTTTACAACTCTCTTGTCTGTCATTTTGCCATTTGCCAAAGAGATTTGTCAGTAAAATTGTGTCATTCATCAATATAAACGATAAACATTAACAAAGTTGGTATTCACCATTCAAAGTCAAGTGATAGAATAAAATCCCATAACGGAATAATTCACCCCAAAAATTCAAATTCTGTCATTGTTCATGTATGCTAAAACACCTATTTTTTTTCCGGGCACAACACAAAAAAGTTTTTTTATAGTAGAATGACCAACTTGCTGTTTTCCATAAAATGAAATGGTGACCACAGCCAGATTGGTGGCCAAGGCAAAGATTCATTGAATAATTAAGAAGCTCAAATGCAAAAGCCGCTAAACGCCACTTCCGTCTAAAATGAGATAATGATATGAACTTACACTAATGCTATACATTTATCAAATACCGTATTTTTCGGTCTATAAGTTGCATTTTTTTTCCATAACTTGGCTGGTGCTGCGTCTTACAGTCAGGTGCGCCTTGTAAGTCAGTATGAATTCATTTTGACATTTATGAGGCAAGAAACAACATTTCCGTCTACAGCCGCGAGAGTCCGCCATATGCTTCTTCTGTATTTATGTAATTCAATGGGTTCAGTTATGTGGAATGACGAGTATGCGAACTTCACGCTAGTTGGCTTGTTCGGTTAATTAAGCCTATTCAACCTTCCAGGTAAATTCTGTATGCTATGGTTTATCGTTTAAATAACTGATAATATTACTTATATTATATTAGGCTTTTTCCTGCTGTTCTGTCTGCTATTGTTTAGTTGAATAACTTGCCTTTCCAGATTAAATGTCTGTTCTTTCTTCGGCTTGGATTTTGTGAAATAATTTTTTTAATAAACGCGATGTATAGTCCACTGTGACTTATATATGTTATTTCGTCTTAATGACGCAATTTTGAATGATGCGGTTTATACTCCGGTGCGTCTTATAGTCCGGAAAGTACGGTACTCTCACCTAAACTCCACACTCTAAAAAATGCTACTGGTTAATTTAACCCAACGTTGGGTAAATATTAGACAGATGGGTTAAATTTGGCCCAATAGGTTGTTGTTACACAACCATGGGTTATAATAACCAAACAGCTGGGTTGAAACAACCCAGCATTGAGTAATTTTTAACCCATCAATGTGTTCTGTCCAATGTTTACCCAATGCTGGGTTGAAAACAATCCTTTTTGCACTTAACCCCTGAAATGCCGATTTAATCAAGAGCCTGATAAAAAATGATTATTTGCTAGAAAACATTTCAGACACAGACAAAAAAGAGTTTTGCATCTAAGCTCTTCAATTCTTTACATTTTAGTCAGTTACTTAAAAAAGACCTATCAAATGGCTTCGCAACACTTATATTATGGTATGAGTCAAAAGAGGACTGCTTTCATAATTCCTTATTGCGCTTACATTTAAGCATTTGGCGGACACTTTTGTCCAAAGCATCTTACAGTGCATTAAAATTTATCTGAATCTGATCATTATGTGTGTTCCCTGGATTGGAACCTATTACCTTTTGCACTGCTAATGTAATGCTCTACTACTGGGGTATACATGAGCACTTATTGCTTTTTGGTTCTTTTTGGAGATTTACAGATCCACTTGTATGAAGAACAGCTAAACTGCTAAAGTATTACAGAATTGTCATTTTGGGTGAACTGTTTCTTTAATGTCATTAAATAAATAATAATAATGTAAAGTTTATTTCTATAGCACTGCACGTTGCAAAGCAGCCTTACAGACAATACATTTTTTAGCACAATAACATTAGTGATAGGAAGAAAAAAGCATAAAGGTTATAACAAAGCAGGAACATGGTGTAAAAACAAGAAAATTATAGCAATACATAAAAAATTCTGATCATATCATAGGATGTGTTTTATACATAACAAATTGTATAAGCATTAAGGAATACAATTTAGTTCAAAAAGTAGTTGAAAACTGGCAAAAACTAACTGTCTGATTAATGCGACATTAAAGTTGCTTTTGGCTAAACTGAAATACATTTACTATGCCTGATATAATCCATGGCATAAAAAAGGCTTTTTTACTGATTCCATTTATACCTGTGCCCTACAGGGCCAAATGAAAAATACATACTTGACGGTTTAGTAAATAGGATATAATCAGCTTTGAAGATGGTCAAAATACCTTAAAGGTGGCCCACATTGCTTCTTATTTTCACAAATTTACCATATCAGACTTAGCCTTTCTCGATTTTCACAGCCCTTTGATTATCCTCACACCCTAAAGTAATTTTAAATACAAACATAAAATGGATGTTTAATATTACATAATCTATAGCTTTTAGAGAAAATAAATCTGAATCAGTAAAATACAATCTTGAGTGTTCAGGGGCAGAGCAGGAAGAAGCTTGTTGTTGGATGACATGATTTTATATATCATATCACATGCATCATGTTATTCTAGCTATTTATAGGGAGACATTACTCATATTGACATGAGCTTGTGGGTTGCTGTAGTCTGATATTTTGCACTGCATTGATGGTTCAGAGATAATGAGAGTTAAATGCACAAAAGCAGAAAGATTGAGTGAGCGGTCTGATCACATTTGATTAATGCAGAAGACATCTGCACTGAAACTGATTAGACACTAATCCTACTGTAAGTACACATTTACAACTGTCTAGATGGAGCAAACACGTTCACAGCATTTTTGGTATCACATCTTTCATTCTTCAACTTACAAAGACATTAGAATGACTGTGTTTAATTTCACTGGAATAATCTGATATTAATCAGAATTAAGTCATATTCTGATTATGTAGGCATCAGGTATTTCTTCAGACCATGCCGATTAGACACTAATCCTACTGTAAGTACACATTTACAACTATCTAGATGGAGCAAACACTTTCACAGCATATTTGGTATCACATCTTTCATTCTTCAATTTACAAAGTCATTAGAATGACTGTGTTTAATTTCACTGGAATAATCTGATATTAATCAGAATTAAGTCATATTCTGATTATGTAGGAATCAGGTATTTCTTCAGACTATGCCAATTTATTTTAACACAATAAAAGTGAATTATGTGTCAATTAAGTGCTTAACCGGAATATAGACCTTAATCTGAATGTGCATGTAAATACGATTAATACATTGTTTTTTTAAAACAACAAGGGATTGTTAAAAATGCCATCTGGGTGAGTTCAGCACTGTGCAGTTTTCCCCTTAATTTCAAGATTTCTGTGTCTCAGTGTTGTAGATTTCCAGGGGATTATCAGTTTAACTCCAACCATGATATATGTTTCCACTTGAGGTAGAAACTAGCGTTCAGTGTCCACAGAGCAGGAAGTTGCATTTTTATCTTGTTATTACTGGTCAGAAATCTTAGGAGGAGAGCAGGAAAGTCTACATTACAAGATACCGTTGATACTAAAAGGAGGAAGAAGTTTTTATGCTACTCGTTAATTCAGCCACATCCTCGCTACAACTTGTGCCCTTTCTCACGATCCAACAGTAAGATCCCAGCAGACAAATTTTCAAGCTGTTATTTAGGACAAGAAATCTGGTTTTCATTTTGTAGCCCTGCACAGAAACGTGCGGTTAATATTCACCTGAGAGAAAGTACAGTATGCTACCACCTGTTTGTGCGTTTTTTTCTTCTGTCCCATCATTCAGTTGCCCTAGTTAGATAACAAATCTTTCCTCTCTGAAATAAAGCCCTCATCCAACCTTTGCTATCTTTAAACAGCAGCTTGGACCGATTTGAGATCCGAAATGGATCAAAGCACAAAGGGAAGGAACGGTAAAAATACAGATAGTGACATCAGTGGATGACTTTAGTTACTTCAGAGAGGAGCTTTGATAAAAATAAGATGGCATCGCTGGGTTTAGGAGACAGAAAGAGAGAGTGATAAAGAGAAAGATGGTGGTAATGTGCTGCATTGCCTCTAGCTCTACTTTGGCCTTTTGAAAAGGTATCACAGACTTCATGAAAGATTCTCACAGTACCACATGCTTCTTGTTGAAGTGACCGCTATTTGAACTCCAGCCCACAAACAAGGGATGTGTTTATGTGTGAGAAAGAAATATATTAAATATGTTCCCAACCACTACGCTATGGGCTAATGTTGAATTAATTAGTTGATTGTTACAGTTCCCCATGGGATTGTGGGTGTATATTCATAAGAGAAAGAGAGTGTGTGTGTATAGCGATACTTGGACAAATCTGACCCCAGTCGTTCCCATGAATGTTTTAAAGAAATTTGGGAAAATGTAAATGTTTTCTATTGGTTTGTGGTTTAGGGTTTGTCTAGTAATTATAATTCTTTGTATATACAATATGGTGTGTCCCTGTTGAGATTTTTGTTGCGTTTTGTTTGTTTTCAATGTGAATGTTGAAGTCACCAAGTGGTACCAGGGCAGTACCATCCTCTGGGAAGGAGCATATCAGCACATCCACAACATTCAGGCAGTTAACAAACTGACCTGGAGGGTGATTAAAGCAACAGTAGTTTCCATGTAAAAATAACTTACAGCTCCCCCATGTGGTTGAAAAGCACAACAGTGCCTGATATCAGACACTCTTCTGCAGGCAGGGGGAGGGGCAGGGCTGTGTTTCCTACCCTCCACCGCCACTTTCAGAGTGTGCTTGTAGCAGCTAGGAGGCTGCTCAGGTTGCAGCAACAGTACAATTTGTCCAGTTAAAAGTTGTTCTATCACTGAAATCATTTTAGAGACATTATTTAAAGGTAAAAAAACTACATAGTGTTGCTACAAAGTGGATTTTAACATGGTGGGTGATAGTAACAGCATGTGATTCATAATGCTGCGTTCAGACCAGCCACGGTAGAGGCGTCAAGTGCGAGTAATTTCAATGTTATGGCGCGCCTGGAGGTCTCGCGGCGCGAATGAGCCATTCAGCGCGGCACGGTAGACGCGATTCCACGTCATTTACGTGTCTAGTTTGCACGAATGGCAGATATTGAGCGTTGCTGCGGGAAACGCGCGAGTTGAAAAATGTGAACTTTGTCGGAAAAACGCGCCACGTTAACCAATCAGGAGCTTGCTCTAGTAGAAGCCCCTCCCATGATGCGAATTTCCGCGTGAATGTCTCGATTACTAGAATTTCACGCACGGCTTTCACGCATGAATGAAGCGCGTAAACTCAAAATGTTCAAGCGGCAAACTAGACGTGGTAGACGCGAATTTGACGCCTCAAATGCGGCTGGTGTGAACCCACAGTAATGCTATGTACACACCAAATGTGGAACATCGCGTTACTCGCTCTAGATTACTCGCGGGATTTAACTTTGTGTCATGCAAATTTTTCGCTCGAGTTGAATATTTTCAACGTGGGCGAAGACGTGTATGAGGTTTTCATGGTAAACACACCGCCCATATTGCGTCATTCGCATTGCCCCATGCGAGGACACGTCTGATCACGTTTTTGTATTGACTTTGTATGTAATTGTCAGGAACAGCGGACAAATAAACCCAAAAGCAAGCGATGTCGGGGGGTAAACAGCAAAATAGTGATGAGCGAGTCACTCGAAACTCGGATCATTTAACCCGATCCCTAAAATGACTCGAGAACCATGAGTCCTAGTGACCATTAACCCGAGTCAGTTGAGTCCTCTCAGATTTTGCATTAAAAATGAGAAATTGTATCAAACACAAAGCTCTTCGAATGTTTACAACAGAATTACAACAAATAACTCTACATAACCTGCCATAGGTTTATAACTTGCAACAACGAGTCAATTTACATCACCAAATGTCGACTGGGGGTACCGAGTGAGCCAAAAGCTGCTATTCCGGATCGTAATTGCCTGCAGCTCCGAGTCCGAGTACAAAGGGATGGGTGCACGCGACAATGACTTGGTTGGCAGCTCGGGGATTCACACAGATAGTGACTCAACTCATAGAGCTTGAATCCTGGACTAGGAGAAACGAGCCTTGCTCGTGTTATTAACCCACTGACTCATGTAGGCTAATCTGTTGCAATATTTGACTGGCACAATGTTTTGGGTAGAAGCTGCAAATGTTTAAAAATTTTAAATCCGAGGACTGCTGCAGCAGTGCTGCTGCAAAGATCCGTCACAGACGGACGTACACGGCTCCTCTTGTTGACTGAGTCACTCAGAGTGACGCGAGTGGTTCACTCACAGGACCCGTGCAGGAGCGGGCGGCTCTGTCTGGGACTCACTCACAAGATCATGTTCTTGCGTGGATGAGTGACTGTGTGGCTGCATTAACCGAAGCCTATCGTGGATCTTTTAAGTCATTCTAAAACAGGACACGTTCCTCTCACGTCCAAGTCAACAAAGCCTGACATCTTCTAAACGTGGTGTTGATATATTTGTCATTATGAAATGAAACTAAACACACCAAACTTTTTACAATTATGTTATTGATAATGTTACCACGGACATGCATGTTTTTTACGAGTTCCTCAGCGCTTTTTTGCGAGCAGAGGAGTCGTAGACTCGTAGCTGCATGCGTGATCTGAGTTGCTTGGTTGGCATTAGTATGACTTAGCGATTGGAATTTGACTCGAGTGACTCGCACAACCCGGATCATATTAGTGAGTGACTCAGAATAACCCGAATCCTTAAAAAGATCCGGGTTGACCATCACTACAGCAAACACTTTAATAATTAACAAAACAAAAGCCCACGAGGGGGCAAACAACAGTAAACAGGTTATATAAATACACTGGACAGACTTAACACACAACTAGACTTGACCTTAGACTTTGACACTAGACTTGAACAGCAAATACAAAACGAACGAGCACAGGACAAGAAACACAAGGGTTTTAAATAAGGGAGTAAATCAAGAGGGGAACAGGTGATAGGGATCAAACAATCAAACCAATAAGAATGACAAGGGAGCGGGGTAAAAGAGACGAGACAAGGAAAACACGTGGCCTGATATCAACACACCATGGCCACGTGTTCCCACACAGAACATGGTACTGTCAGAATCCTGTCAAATAGAACTAGACATTAAAACAAGACAAGATTCTGACAGAATCCTGACAGTAATCTACTCATTGAACTCGCCAATCATTGAACTCGCGTCTAGTGTAAACCCACGGTAGAGGTGCTTTCGCACTGGCCAATGTAAATGTATTTAATGTTATATTTTGTTGTATTTAAAGTTACAATTAAAGCCACTTTTCCATCTTCGTGCCAAACCGTTCTCATTGTGTAGCCGTTCTGTACCACTCCGGTACGATTATGATTTTATTTTCTAATAAAAACATCATTTGGAATGTAAAATAAACACATCAGTCGTTGCCTTGGTATATCACAAGAGTTTACACACGGTATGCAATGTAAATACCGAGCGTGTTATGGAGGATGATCTTTTTTGTGTTTACTTCGCTTACACGCTTTACAATCTACAAAGAAAAACTTGTAGCCATGCAACAGACAAGTGACCAATCCTGAGCAGCGATGTTACTACACACATTCTACTAGCATTGGCTGCATCCAAAAGCTCTAAAATGTTGCCTTCGGAGGCAGCACTCCAAGGAAAAAAAGGCATCAAGGCACGTCCAAATCCAATGTTTGCTTTACTTCCTTTACCCTAAGATACCTTCATCAGGTCAGGTCAAGGCAGCATGGATGTACCCAGGTGAAAAAGAAGTACACTTCTATTTTCGAGCACTAATTTGTACTTGTCTGTGCTATTTTGAGACGCCATAAATAACTAAAATGTGTTAAAAATGTATTTAAAAATGTATTTAGGTAACACTAGTAGTAAACTTGAACCTGTATTTGTATGAACGTTGGGTTCAAGTGTAATACAAGTGTTAACTAAATACATTTTTTAATACAGACATAGTATGTTAAAAGCGCATTTTAGTTCATATTCATGGTATTCACAAATAAGTACACTCTTAAAGGGACAATGAGTAGGATTTTCCCCCATCTAGTGGTGAAATTGTGTTTTGCATTCAAACGAATAGTGCTCTCTAGCGCCTCGCTTTTCCAAATGCGTGTTGCAACTACGGTAGCCGTTATGTAATCACTGATCTCCTTGTCCTTTTTAGCTGGTTCACTGGACGAAAACGCGTTGTGGAAACGCGTTGATAGGCTAGTGCTTTTTGTCCCTCTCTGCTATTATAGTTTATCAATACGGCGGAACGACATGGAAGCCTCCTTGGACTTACTCATTCAATGTAAGTGAAGAGAAGAAATTCTAAGCTTACAAGCAAAAGTTAGATCATTGACTCCGAAGTCATGTGGCAGCGAGGCAACACGTCAGCTGCCTAAGCTTTCGAACGCAATCTTTGTTAGACAACCATGCTGAGAATTCTGGGCCGAGAATGGTGCCAAACCAGGCTCAAGTGGAAACAACTGTAATCGTTCCTTAACGGTTTTGCACAATGGTGAAAAAGTGCTACATGTCATCAACTGTGTACAAATTATATAACTGCATTCTTGTTATTCAAAATAAAATCATATTTTCTTTATAGATGCTTTGATTTAAATAAACCTCACACTCATGTTAGCGATAAATCACGAGTTGTTAAGAAACAGTATCCCCCTAATACATAATACAGTACAACTATGTTAAAAACAGGATTTATTGTGTTATGAATTGCCCAGCAGGTCAACAAGCTTGGATGGGCACTTCCTTAAATACCTAAAATAAATAACTGAATAGGCTACCTCCTTAAAGTTCAGAAAAGCGTATAGATAGCGGCTACAGTTGAGAAACTCTATGATATGCTCTATTTAAGGCAGCATGTAACTGTTAAATTAGAAACAGATGGCTTCCCATGAATTGAACCTGCTGGTTAAGTGTCAATTAGAAAATTTCTGACAGTCATGTAAAAATTGTTGCTGTCCTAATAATAATACCTTACATTTACATAGCACTTTTCTCAGTACTCAAAGCGCTTTACATATGAACGGGGGAAACTCCTCAACCACCACCAATGTGCAGCATCCACCTGGATGATGCGACGGCAGCCATATTGCGCCAGACCGCTCACCACACACCAGCTTATTGGAGAGGAGAGGAGACCAAGTGATATAGCCAATTAGTATGAGAGATGATTAGTAGGCCAATGGGCAAGTTTGGCCAGGATGCCGGGGCACACCCCTACTCTTTTCGAAGGACATCCTGGGATTTTTAATGACCACAGAGAGTCAGGACCTCGGTTTAACGTCTCATCCGAAGGACGGTGCTTTTTTGACAGTATAGTGTCCCCATCACTATACTGGGGTGTTAGGACCCACACAGACCACAGGGTGAGCACCCCCTGCTGGTCTCACTAACACCACTACCAGCAGCAACCTGGTTTTCCCAGGTGGTCTCCCATCCAAGTACTGACCAGGCTCAGCCCTGCTTAGCTTCAGTGGGCAAGCTGTCTTGGGCTACAGGGTGATATGGCTGCTGGATAATGGCATGATAAGAATAGCAACTATGAACATTTTATTTCCATAAATGATCATACCCACAGTCTTCCTTATAACAATGTTCTAAAATGTTGTTTAGGGCATATTTATGTATATCTTGTCATAGTTTTGAATTTGATCTTCGTCATTGTTTTGTGCATATTCCTGTGCATATTATCAAGGTCAATTGGAGACTAATAAAATAATTTATTCATTTTATGTTAACCAAGGCCTGCATGTCCTACATTTGCAGGAATTCGTTGTGAATGCTTCTACAATTTTTAAAGAGTTCAGTTTTGGCTTACCTGGGCCTGTCTTCAGTGGGTTTATTTTGTCCTTCAGAGATATAATGATCTGAATGTTTTCACCATCAGCGGAAATGGAATAGGAGTCTTGCCCGCAGCTCCTTAGAGACTTGCTACATGAATGTGACCTTGAGACCTTATTTCCTCACAGAAAAAAGCTGGAGGTGTTTTGCATTTTAAATGGTCCATTTTTCTTCCCCCTTCTGTTTTTATTTATCCTAAGAAGTGTTTAGGGAATATAAAGTCATTTCCTTTGTATTCAAAAAGATTGAATCAAATAAATGGCTTTACTTGATAATACGTTGTAAAATGTACTATAGTAAAATAGTGATGGCTAATGGAGTGCTTTGCTCACAAGCAAAGCTTGTAGCTTGGTATTTTTGACTGGCTTTCTAAAAAAAATCATAAAAATTGAGTTTTTAAATGTAATAAAACACAATGGTAAAAATATGTTTTCCTTTGAGTTTATGTTGCTAAGTGTTACCTTGTAAGGTTATTTTTACTGAAAAACAGCCAAAAACATACTAAACCTGTAAATTATCATTATTAATAGAGGCAGCAGTGAATTACTGAAGCGATGGGTAGAGAAATGGTGATGTCACAATCCAAGGACCCTTCCTGTCAGCTGTTAACATAAATATTTTTCCAGACGTGTTCAGTGCTGGATAATCCAGACATGCAGTTTTTTCAGGTTTGTTATCAAAACTGCTG
Source organism: Misgurnus anguillicaudatus (assembly GCF_027580225.2). Classification (NCBI taxonomy): domain Eukaryota; kingdom Metazoa; phylum Chordata; class Actinopteri; order Cypriniformes; family Cobitidae; genus Misgurnus; species Misgurnus anguillicaudatus. The sequence continues at coordinate 8,081,934 of NC_073344.2, forward strand.
ATATCCTCCAATGAAAAACACAGCACATGCCATTTACTGATAACACAGGGCACTTCAAGTTCAAGTTGCAAATGAAATGGTGCCAGGTGTGTGAGAAGATTCCATTAAAACTTTGGATCTGTTTTTCCAAGCTGTTACCTCTTAAACATTCTTATACCTCTGATCTAAAAGATTCACTTTTGGAAGCTTCCAGCCTTTGGAAAAAATGAGGATAGCTAAGATGAAAAAGAGCAAACGAATAAAAAAATAAGAAAGAGGGAGTGGGCAGATCAAAGAACAGCAAATTCTGTCGGTCTGCTGTAGAAGCAAATGCCAGAGCCGGTGAGTGTCAGCAGTGGGTCAAAAAAGAAACCTAAATCTTTAAGAATATCAAACCTCATCATTCAGGAAAAAATATTAGAAGCATTAAACAGGGATCAGCACTTTTTGGGAGCAATTTGTGTCTAGCAGATAGCTACACGTTTTGCTTTACTCCAAAAGTTTAATTTCTTAGCAAGAAACCATTTTTGGCAGATGCTTTTATCCAAAGCGACTTATTGTAACACACTGGCATTTGGTCCCCAGTGCTTCTATCAACCTAGAAAATGTGAAAAAGATCAACCCATTAACTTAATTTTGGTAAACCATTCTCTGCAAGCATGTGAAAAAATAGGTCATTGAACTTTGGCTCCCCTTGTGATGTAAGAAGGGGATAATACCGCCTCTTAATCTGCACTTTCCAACCACAACACTGCCATTTAGTGCGGAGATCAGCTTATTTGCATATAAAAGGACACACCGAAAAACAGCACATTTTTGCTTACACCTACAAAGTGGAAATTTTAACATGTTATAATAAATTATCTATATGGTATTTTGAGCGAAAACTTCACATATGTACCCTGGGGACACCAAAGATTTATTTGACATTTTAAAAAAGTCTTGTGAAATGTCCTCTTTAATAAATTCTCTCTTCAAAAGAAAGGAAAATATTTGCAAACATTCTGTGGTCTATGCAGGCTACACCCCACTCCTTCAAAACATTTGAGGTCTCCTGAGAGTTCTTGTGTACTGCCTGCTGAAATGTAGGTTCTTATTTCCCACAAGCCTAGCAGGTAAAAAGCTGTACACATTTTTGTGGCCACCCACATGGCCACTATCTGAATTGTGCAACAACAATAACCGTGTTAAGCATTAAAGCATTCACATCCAATGCATAGTTTTGCTGATATTTATGGGGTGTTGAGACTGGTATATATCAGTAACATGCTGTCATTAGGTACCGTACGAATGCACTCCAAAAGCAGTCAATATTTTTAGTGAGTCAGAGTCAACCTTTTCAGCTAGTGCATGTAAGATATTGATTAAGGTGCCTTGTCATTTTCCTTCCAAGTGAGGACTAGCAAGATGTCGACCAATTTCTACACTGTCAGGGAAAAAAAGTCAAAATATGTACTCCAGCTAGTGTCACTGGGGCAGTACCTTATGAAAAGGACCTAATAGGTACCAATAGGTACACATATGTATCTTTAAGATACTAATATGTATCTTTGACGTACTAATATGCATCCTTTGGTACCATTATGTACCTCTGTGGTACTAATATGAACTCTAACGGTGCAAAGCCTCTTGTCCTCAAAGTTGATGTGTTAGAAGCAGAAAAAATGAACAAGCGTAAGGATCTGAGCAACTTTGACAAGGGACAAATTGTGATGGCTAGATGGGTCAGAGCATCTCCAAAACCGCAGCTCTTGTGAGGTGTTCCCGGTCTGCTGTGGTCAGTACCTATCAAAAGTGTTCCAAGGAAGGAAATACGGTGAAGCGGTGACAGTGTCATGGCTGGCCAAGGCGCATTGATGCACATTGGGAGCGAAGGCTGGCCCGTGTGGTTCGATGCAACAGACAAGCTACTATAGCTGGAATTGCTACAAAAATTTATGCTGGTTCTGATAGAAGGTGTAGTGGAGTCTACAGTATTCCTCGACGGGCCAGGGCTGTTTTGGTGGAAAAAAAGGGGACCTACACAATATTAGGCAGGTGGTCATAATGTTATGGCTGATTGGTGTATGTTATAATATATAACATGCTTATATATTTTAAATGTATATAATATTTTGTTTACATTTGTCAGAGCATTTAAGCTGTACATTTTATCAGTGTGTGTGTTCCCTAGGGATTGAACACATGACCTTTTGAGCTGCTAAAGCAATGCCAGTTGAGCTAAGGGAACGCTTAAAGGACAAGTTCGGTATTTTACACTTAAAGCCCTGTTTTCAGATTGTTTATGATGAAATAGAACGGTTTTGACTGAAATTTCGACATATGCGGCTCCCCGGGGGTTTTCGGGTGTTTGTTGTTTCACCTCCCACCTCTATAATGGCTGTATGTGCACTGGAACAATCCTTCCTAAAATGCATTAAACTTTCGTTTACAAAGACGTGAAACTCACCGAATGCTCATGGGTGTTCACTGATATGCTCACACAAAAATCGATGCAGAAGAAGCATTCCAACAGATTTTATCGTAGTTTTTGCCAACTCCATTGACTTGTATTAGATGTGCTGTGAGGTACGGTATTACTCAGCGCCGGAAACCTTGTTTGTATTCTTGCAATTGGCAAAGGTGGATTATCGCCACCACCTGGGCTGGAGTGTCTATTATTTAAGCTCTCAGCGGAAGAATATACGGGTGTGAGGCGTTTGGAAAAATAGGTCCACAAGTTTACAACGAATGCTAAAACACCTGTTGGAGGGCATCTTTTGCAGCGATTTGTGTGTGAGCGTGCCGGTGAGCACCCCTGACCACTCGGTGGGTTTCACGTCTTTGTAAACGAAAGTTTAATGCATTTTAGGAAGGATTGTTCCAGTGCACATATACACACATTGTAGAGGTGGGAGGTGAAACAACAAATACCCGAAAATTCTCAGGACAGCCGCATATGTCGAAATTTCAGTCAAAACCGTTCTATTTCATCATAAACAATCTGAAAACAGGGCTTTAAGTGTAAAATACCAAACTTGTCCTTTAACTAGTAGATCGTTGTGCCAAAACTTTGTAAACAAATTGTTTATACTTTTTAAAATGTCCTTATTACTGAGTAATATTAATTAATAATGGCCTTAATGAGGTTAGGGGTAGTATTAGGGCTTGGTTAGAGTTAGTTGCACACTGAATTATGCCAAATTTACTGTTACGGACGCGCACTGTACATGGACCCTCGTGTATGCGTAAAAACGGGACTATACTTTTAGCTTTACTATAGTAAGTACATGTGAAATAAAGTGTTACCCATTTGTTTTCCCTAAAATTTTAATCAAACCCTTTTTCGCAGCTTCATAACATTGATCCAATATATGCTGCAGCATAGCAAACAGGCGCCGACAAAATAATTTGTACCAAAATGAGACAAATGATGTTTACTTGCAAAGAGAGGAAAATCAATTCAGCCTCACTAGAGAGTATGCACACTACAGAGTATGTAGCCCTTTTAGATTTATTTTGATAACAACAAATTTGCAAGTCTTAAATGTTCTCAACTGATAAGATGGCTAAAGACAGGGCTTTTAATTCAGTGATTGTTTTTTCAGACTGATCTCACGGAAAGTCGTGTTATAGTCACTCAAAAATTAATCAATTTATTCGTGTCCATGGCACGATATTCAGCTTTTTCGTGTGCGTTGCACGACTTTCTTTTTCGTGGCATTTTATGAATTGTTTTCTCATAGTTTTTTCCTATTTTCTTACCATTGTCGCTTGGGGTTTGGGTTAGAATCACATTCTGTTACATTTTTAGACATCCAAACCCCAACTCTAACCCCAACTCAAGACGAGAATACTTTTAAAAGCTGAAGAAAAACATGTAGAAACCAATGCATAAAAGTACATCCTAACCCAAAACCCAAATCTAACCCCAAGCGACAATGATTTAAAAAGTAGGGGGAAAAAAGAAAAAACAATACATAAAATGACACGAAAAAGACATTCATGATCAAGGCATGTAAAAAAGCTGAATTTTGTGTCATGTACACTAATAAATTGATAAAATTTTGCGTGAATATAACACAACTTTCTATGAAATCATGTTGACAATATCTGTCTACCCTGCAGTTTCTGTGTTGAATTTTGTAATCTGGGTGTAAGATGTGGATAATTCTGCTAAATGTTGTACAATTTAACATCTAAATACTGTATGTTTTTGTAGCTCAGTATAATACATTCTCCTATCAGCGCTATAGCTCACGTTAATTTGTACGTATTTTACGAGGTGGCTAATTCGTACATGTTCGTACATTTTTGCACGATTTGCTTTTGCCCCTGTGACGTTGGGGTAAGAAGTGGTGTTTCATTATTGTTATTTTTTATGAAAATCATATGTTTTCTGTACGAATTCATACGAATTATCCAACTTGTAAAATGCGAACGAATTCTCATGAGATAAGGCTGATCCTATTGGTATCTGGTCCTGTTGGTACCCAAAATATTATCCAAAGGAAACAGCTAATGTCGAAACTTATGTATGTTTTGAAAATACCCTTTGGGTGAATGAAGCATTTTAAAAATACAATATGACATACGTTTGTTATGTAAGAGATAATTTATTTTAGCCGTATCTGTCAGCATATTTGCACAAGTCTGTCTGTTCATATATTGTGTGCGTGTTGTGTTTTTGTGGTTGTTTTCTTTCTGCCCAGAGGCTAGAGATTCTTGTTGATAGAGCTCATGTTAGCTGGCTGCAGTGGGCTTTGCTCATCTGTCCTCGTATTTCTATATAAGCATTCTTGTGTGTTTGCAGCTGCTTGGTCTGTGTGTATGTGTGTGTACAACATATGGGTGTTTAAGTGCAAATATCTTTTTAGTGAAAGGTAGAATGGTAAAATAACAGCAGTTATAGGAAGCATGCTTTGTTCTCACCTATCTGTCACCACATCACAAGTTGTAGTGTCCAAAAGTATGCATGTGTTATTTAATATTTCAACTATTTCTATGTGTGTGCATTCAGTATAGTGAATGTATTTAGTCTCAGGTATGTCGTATTTTTATGAAACCCATGTAGGGCTAGTTTGTGAGGATCTTTGGAATTTGTGGAATGCATGGAAAAAGACATAAACAACGTATCACTCTAATCTGTAACATAATGGCCTTATCATATCTGTAAAATTATTATTTTTTCTATACTCATATGTTTGTTATTCACCCACATAAAATAATGACTTCATAATTGGGTGCACTGTCCCTTTAACTATATTTTAAGGTGCAGTGTCCCCACTCTCTGTTTTCATGTGACTAATGGGCAACTAAAATAGTTTGAGTAAAGCAGAAGAAACACAGGGATAGAGAAAAACAGAAAACTGGAAAGTACTGTAAATAACAGAGCTTTTGTGGAATGGGCCTTTAAACTGCCGTATCATGTCAAGAAGTAAATCAAGGAGAAGGGTTAGAAAAATGACCCACACAAATGCGTTTTCCCCCACACACGTACACCTCTGTTCATGTCTTGACATCAAGTCACATATCCTTTGAGCATCTTTATCTTAGTGGAGTGACAGCCTCATCTCTCACACACGTTTATTATCCTGCCCTTACTCTGTGTGCAGCCCAAGGCATTTCTTCATGGTGAACACACTTTAACATATACACTGTAAAAAAAACTTTGCTGCCTTAAAATTTTTTGTTGAATCAACTCGGATTTACAAGTCATTTCAACTTGCTATTATTTATCTTGACTAGAGATCAGTTGTTATAACTACAGGTGAGTTGTTATAACTTATAAAATTAAGTTGACAACTCATCTTTGTTGACATGACTTGTAAATCTTAGTTGATTTAACAAAAATTTTTAAGGCAGCAAAGTTTTTTTACAGTGTAGTATGTTGGAGACACAAAAGAGGCAATTGTATTTTTTCACAGACATGTCTTCCTGACATATTTTGGTGTACAGTATGTGACCCTGCCTGTAAACTTTCATTATCTAGTTATGAGATTAGGAACATCAAAGTTTGATTTCAATCATTGATTTCACATTAATTTAAATCTTTGACATGATCTTACTCAGTCAATATTAAAGATAGCAATGTTATATTTTGACATAATGATCTTGATGATACTATGTAGTTGATTTTATGTAGAAAACAAGAAATCCAATGCTATATCTCACAGCATTTTGTACGTATTTTACAAGGCGGCTAATTTATATTATTTTGTATGACCAAATTTGTACATTTTTGTAGAATTTGCTTTTGCCCCATGATGTTGGTGTTAGCGGTGGGGGTTATTTTTTATAATCTTATGTTTATGTACAAATTAACTACCTCGTAAAACACTTAGGAATTTTTGTTAGATTCGATTTTTGGAGATTTTAAAGAGCAAATATGGTCCGATTCACGATTTTACATTTCCTTTGGTGTGTAAGTGTGTATTAGTACATGTTAACGATATGCAAAAGGTACAAAGTCAAACCCTTTACAAAAACCCAAAGTAAATGAAGAAGCGACTTATAGTCTCTAACGTAAATCTTTTTCTTGGACTACAACAAACACACGGTTTGTAGGCAACAGTTTACTTCCTGGGATTGGTGATGTAGACAAGACCGACATTATCATAATTCCTCCTGCTTGGACTCACAGCCTGTAAATTAACTCCTGTTAGCATTGTATTGTGAGCGAATCTTTCAAACATGGTAAGAGGGGTCATATTTCTGGCTGAAGTCAGAAGTATTCATTCAGGCCAATCACAACGTACAGATTAGCTTGCCAATCAGGGACACACCGCTTTTCAAATCGATGAGTTTTGCACAAAATCAGTGGGTTTCAGGAAGAAAGTGAAATCTGAAGCTACAAAAATGTGTGGTATGTGGAAAATAATGTGTTTTTTAACCATCAACCACACAAACACAGTGTATTATACCAAATAGACAAAATAACAGTGTTTTTAGCAATAAAAAAGGTGCGTTTTTAATATCAATTTATGTTGCAACTGTGTTATGGGAATTTGACAGATTTTTAATTTATATTACAATTTGCTTAAACAAAAGTTAATCTTGAACCGTCATATAATTATTCAGATCCACTTTTCTAAAATTATGGTTGAATGAGAAAAGAATAACCAAGTGATTTGTGGCAGGTTGGTAACATGGACAAATGATGCCTAGAGCTGTGGTGCAAATGACATCATAAATGGGTAATATCTCATTGGGGTTTTTTGTAGTAAGGGCTCAAATTTAATGTAGCATTTTATTATATATATATGTGGGCATGTAATTTTGGATCAGCAATGTAGTTGGACCCATACGTATATTATATTGTTATATTTTTCCTCACCATCACAGCAATCATAAAATCTTATAGCTTGCTGCAGTTTTGGAATTAGGTCATTTATGATTTATTTACCAACAAACTGGAGGTAAAACATATAGGGCCCTATTTTAATGATCTAAGAGCATTGTCTAAAGCGCACGGTCATAAAGGGTTGTTCCTATTCTCGTAATGAGTATTGGGTGCTTTTTGGGCGTAACGTGCAATAAACCAATGAGAGTCTTATCTCTCATCCCCTTTAAAAGCCAGTTGCGCTGGCGCTATGTCTAATCCCTATTTAGATGACAGACTTGGTAAACTGAAAAACTAAGTGGAGGAAGAAGATCACCACAATGTGTTGTTTTCATTTTTATTGTAATTTTAATTTTTTGTATTAAAACCTTTAAAAGCCTTTTTCTTTCCGTCATAGTACAAATAGCAAGCTTTCAATTGCTGTAAATGTATTGATATCCTACATAATCATTGTAATCTCATAATATAATTAGCAAATATGCAAGAAAAGGTTTGTACTCTAAAAATACAAACAAGAGATAAAGAATTTACAAACGTGGGGAGAGCCGAAGCGCTTCAGCACTCAGACAGCACCATGGGATTTTTAAAAGCATTACTTAAAATCTTTCTCTTCTCACCATATCCGCAGGTACAGATTCATCATCAATAAATCTGTAGGGTAGGGTAGCATTTAAGAAACATTTAAAACAGATGCATTTGTTTAAAGCAAAGCATTTATTTTCTTAACAGGCTACAGGTGAAGCAGCTCTTTACACCTTCTAACGTCTCATAATCGGTCCTCATTTATGTCTAAGAGACTCAATAATAATATTTTGCATTCAATCCTTTAATCTTTCATATTTAAAAGTGTTTTTGTGCTGCTGTGCATTCATGTATGTGATAAGCAAACCTGCATTGTCCTCCCGTTGATAGGCGCATATTACTAACACGCTCTTTAAATATCAAAAAACATATTGCGCCATTGACATTAGACTTTAGACCAGGTTTTTGTTGGTCAATGGCGTAGTCTATTTTAGTTGCCTCAAAATAGCAACGCGCCAACAATGCGCCTGAACACACCTTGTTTTCAGACCAGAAACCCATGGGTGCAAAATTTTCTAACATACCTTACAAAAACAATACTGGTGTGCATCTTGAGACAAAACAATTATACTAATATATGTTAAAATACTGTATAAACATGTTTTTAAATTAAGGTAGCTCAAACATGCATTTAAGTCTGGGACTAAAATAATAATCCCTGTCAGAGAAACTTCCCTTACACTCATAGTTGTACCTTTTTGTCACTGGAATGATATCTTTTAAAAAGATTCTAATATGTACCATTTAGGTACAAATATGTACCTTTTTTAAGTACCAGTGTGTACCTTAGAGGTACCAATATGTACCTTTTAGATACAAAGGGGTACTTTTTGGCAAGGAGAAAATTCCACTGAGCATGTGCTGAGTCAGTGTCATTACTCTAGCTTGTTTGTGACTGAAAAAATATAATGTGTTTCAGTTGCCCCCGCAGTCTCACCTACATGACTGAAAATCAATAGTAAAGAGATGGCAGGAGAGAACAGTGTGTATTCCGCATGATAGACTGCTGCTTATTAATGCTGTAAGACAAGATGTCCTTTTAACAACTATAGGCCTGCTTTTGTCTTTAATTTTACTTATGGTTCTGTCGTCAGGGTTACATGGTTTATGTTGAGCCATCTGCACACCATCAGCCTTCGTATGTTTTTTATCTGAATGAGTGATTTTGCCCATGATTTTTCTGTTTACACATGTGGGATCCTTTAAATAGTTATACTCTAAACACAGATTTTTTTAATGTTTGACATTAATTCATTTGAGTACTCATTTTCTGTAAGAAAACTGTAGCATAAACAAGAAAATCCCTTAAGGCTGATAACTTTATAACTGTTGTTTTTACGATACAACATTAATCTTTTTCACAGTATGTTTATGCATGGAAATTATTAAAAGTCTAGGACTGTAGACTGAACAGTTTTTACATTATTTATGCCAACAAAATCTTGTTTGCTCTAAGAGAAAAGAATGAATTTGTGGCCAGCCTCTTATTAACTTTCATTAAAATCATGCAAACTGTGCCAAGAACAGTTGCATTGCTAGTTTTCAAACTAAAAATTATGTATGAAACATTTTTTTTTACAATTTGATATTTCTCGTACTTGAATAATCTATACTGTAAATGTATAATTTAAAGGAAAACACCACCGTTTTTCAGTATTTTACTATGTTCTTGCATCGGCTTGGACGGATTGATGCATCCCTATAATTTTTCAATGCGCATCGTGACTGTGTTGGCATTTGGCCTGGCCCCGTTCGTTCCTTAGGATCCAAACAGGGATGAATTTAAAAGCCACCAAACACTTCCATGTTTTCCTTATTTAAATACTGTTACATGCGTAGTTACACGAGTAAGTATGGTGGGACAAAATAAAATGTGGCGATTTTCTAAGCGGATAAAAAAATTAGAATTATATTGTATGGCGGAAGAGCACTTAGTTTGCAGCACTTCGACCTCGGCAGGCAGTAACATCATCACTCCTGACTACTCCTCCTCTCACTTAAACTTCCGTCAATATTACTGCGCCCGAGGTTGAAGTGCTGCAAACTAAGTGCTCTTCTGCCATACAATATAGTTTTAATTTTTTATCCGCTTAAAAATGGAAGTGTTTGGTGGCTTCTAAATTCATCCCTGTTTGGATCCTAAGGAATGAATGGGGCTAGGCTAAATGCTAACACATTCACAGCGTGCTGTACAAAGATTAAGTGCACGCATTGAAAAAAGATTAGTATGTATTAATTTGTCTAAGTTAAGGTAAGAACATAGTAAAATATTGAAAAACTGTGTTGTTTTCCTTTAAAGTGAAATGCACAATTGTTGTGCAATAGTAAAAAAATTGAAAGGAAGTCTAAACAGGTTTATAGGGTAATACAGTGAACATATTCTGAAGTCTTGTACTGAGCCATGTGCACATGCCTGGCTGTGAGGCTTATGAATTTTGATGGTGTGTGCAATTTGGCCACATCCTCAGCAGCCGAGCACAAGCAGCCCCCAGCAGCAGATCTGTGCAATTCCAGAATCTGCCTTGTGTATATAAAACAGATTCTCTCCATAAGAAACAATACACAGTACACTATACTAACTACATTACAGGCATGTCAAATGATGTAATTATTAAGGACTTTAAAAGAATCATAGATGTTATTTATGATTCAGAACTGTGAAATAACTTTAACCTGAATGTTTAAATCTAAACCATCGCACATTTCTGCCTAAGCTTCATTTCTGTGCTGGTCACTCATGACTAAATCTTTGCAAGATACCCTTGACATGGCTGCATAGTTTTATTGTTGTGGTTTTTTCTCTCTCTCTCTTGCTTTTTCTTAGACTTTCCATTAGTCTGTGTCCTGGTTCAGACGTGACAGTTTGAACACAAATAGCCCGAGGTTCTTATCAGTCTTTCTCACACAGCACTCTTCCCCAGGAAACCCTGTTTAACTTCGCTTTATCATGTGCTCGCTCCTCCCTCAGCTCCAGCTATTCTCACAAGCGCAACACTTCAGCTTCTCCCTCAGACTTCTCTTCATGTCTGATGTTACCTTTAAGAATTATGTATAATTTACTGGCTTTCCTTATCCACCCAATTCTGATTCACCCTACAGTATGTCTATCTCTCTTAAATGTTTTCTCATATGCATTGAGCTTTATCATGCATTTATTATTTTTCTTAATATCTTTCTAGATTTATTCTTTATTATGAACGTCTGTAGTCACATGCCAAGGTTACTTTCTATCCTCTCTTTACTTGAGGGTCTTGAGACTGCTAAGGCTCTCCTTAAAGGGCCGTGACGCTATTTTCGATGAACAAACTGTCACTATAAATTAATTTGAAAACACTTGTAAATGTTAACTTACATAGTTAGCCTGTGAAAAAATTTACATTTTGTCATTGTTCACTTACCCTAAACCAAGATGGCATTCTTCCGATCATTAATTAGAATGGCCAAGTCGCGTTTCATATTGACAGATGAATACGCTCAGTTTATTAAATAGCCTACGTCGTAGTTTATTAAATATGGTTAGTTTATTTAATATTAATTATAAATTTATTAAATGACTCTTGCTAACTATGAAGGGACAATGAATCTATACACTGACATGGTAATGCTAGACAGATACTTTGTTTGTCCTACTGTAATTTTGTCACTCCTAGACGTACGTCTGGCATCGGGGTGGGGGGGAGACTTTTACCTCGATGAAGGAAAGTCGTTGTATTACCAGGCTATGTTTATTCGGCTATCCAGTGCTGATCTTCGATGAAACTTCCGGCGAGATGCTTCCACCAGGTGGGAGATACCCGCCGTGATTGACAGCTTTGACACCAAATGGATATACGTGAAAATCAGATGACATGATTTCACAACTTTTCATTGGCGATTTAGATATGTGAAGCATACTGTATACGGAAATCAACCTGGACATTTAATCCGTCGAAAAATATCAAAATCAGCGACGATATACAGAATATTCCAAATGTAGTGAAGGCATATGTATGGGTTTGGTTTAGACAAACTAAAATATATCTATTATTTAATAGAATAAAATTAAATAATAGAAGGTCTATATATACTATATATTGAAGATGTCAAGACTTCAATGGAAAGCGTATATGGCGTATCATATGTATGCAAAATTGGAGTTTGGTGTATGTATTGCATGACTTTTCACACAGCGTGCTATTTATATGTGCAGAGAGTGAGGTGATGATGGAGGGATGCTGCAAAAACTGTCACGGGACAGAGGTGAGGGACGGCCATACACTGTATAGAGACCTCTTCATGTTGATTGGTTGTATTACATGACCATGCTACTCTCGAACTTAGTTAAATAAACTTTATTATATTAATACATATTATATTCCACTCAAAAAAAAAACACTTCCTAGCAAACTGATTGTTATTTCTTTAATTTGGACATTAACACCAAAACACCAGGAATCTGTACCTTAAATGAATATTCCATCTTCTTAAAAGAAAAATCCAGATAATTTACTCACCACCATGTCATCCAAAATGTTGATGTCTTTCTTTGTTCAGTCGAGAAGAAATTATGTTTTTTGAGGAAAACATTGCAGGATTTTTCTCATTTTAATGGACTTTAATAGACACCAACAATTAACACTTAACTCAACACGTAAAAGTTGTTTTCAACTGAGTTTTAAAGGACTATAAACGATCCCAAACGAGGCATAAGGGTCTTATCTAGCAAAACGATTGTCATTTTTGACAAGAAAAATAACAAATATACACTTTTAAAGCACAACTTCTCATCTAGATCTGGTCATGATGCGCCAGCATGAACCCACGTAATACGTCATGACGTCAAGAGGTCACAGAAGACGAACGCGAAACTCCGCCCCAGTGTTTACAAATGTGTTGAAAGAGGACCGTTCCTACGTTGTTGTATGTCAACTGATACTAATTAATGTATAGTCCTTTAAAACAATGGTCCGCAAATGTGCGTTTTATATATGTAACACGTGACCTCCCTACGTCACTACGCATTTACGTTAGGTCTCGCTGGACCGAACCTAGACGAAAAGTTGCGGTTTAAAAGAGCATTTTTTTATTTTTCTTGTCAAAAATGACAATAGTTTCGCTAGATAAGACCTTTATGCCTCGTTTGAGATTGTTTATAGTCCTTTGAAACACCGTTGAAAAAAACTGTTACGTGTTGAGTTAAGTGTTAATTGTTGGTGTCTATTAAAGTCCATTAAAATGAGAAAAATCCTGCAATGTTTTCCTCAAAAATCATAATTTCTTCCTTGACTGAACAAAGAAAGACATCAACATTTTGGATGACATGGTGGTGAGTAAACTATCTGGATTTTTCTTTTAAGAAAATGGAATATTCCTTTAACAATATTTGGTAAAGAATATCTCTACTTATTTCATATAGCATTTATATTTACTTTACCATGGTTTTCCTGAGGTGGTCTTGTCAAAAATGGCCGTTGCCCGCACTTCAGATCTTGATGTGTCACGTGATAATCTGCTTTTGTCTTAAAAAGTTAAATTGGCTACACTAAATATTATTCTTGACTTTACTCAAAAGAACTTGTTGTGTTCATTCATTATTTTAAGTAAACCAAAAACATAATATATTTGTAATGATTATAGTCATAAATTAAAGTGCACCTATTTCATTGCTAAAAAATAAGGTTATTGTGTGTATTTGGTAAAATACAATGTGTTTGCGTGGTTAATTTCCCACATACTATACATTTTTGTAGCTTCAGATTCCACTCTCTTCCTGAAACGCACGGATTTGAAAAGCTTTGTGTCTCTGATTGGCCAGCTAATCTGTACGTTGTGATTGGTCTGAATACCTCTTACGTCAGCAGGAAATGTGACGCTCCATACCATGTTTGAAAGATCTCCTTACAATGCTAATAGGAGTTAACTTACAGGCTTATAGTTCAAGCGGGAGGAATTATGATAATATCGGTCTTTACTACATCACCAATCCCAGGAAGTAAACTGTTGCCTGCGATCCGTGTGTTTGTTGTGGTCCAGGAAGGGAGGTTTACGTTGGAGACGCTAACTCGCGTCATCGTTTACTTTGGGGTATCTACCTTTTTCATATCGTTAACATGTACTAATACACACTTACACACCAAAGGAAATGTAAAATCGTGAATCGGACAATAGGTGTTTTTTTAAGTAAATATGCAAAACTTCATGAGCTATATTTGCTAAGGATCATGGGAATAATTTTTACAGTGTACATTTAATCTACCCCACTGTAAACAAAAACCACAAAACAATGATTTGTTTTAAAAATTCCCTTTTTGTTTCTGAAGAACAAAGAAAATCAAATAGGGGTTTGAATGAAAGGAAATTAGTTCTCTTTAAGAACTCTCTATACTTGCATCATAAAAATGTTTACCGTTGGAAGAAGAGTTTCGGTATAAACACATATGCCATCATTGATGTGGGAACTTTGTTCTTCATCTGTATAAGAGTTCAAGAGTTTGATCCCCCTCGCTCCACCCAAATGGGGTTTTGAGGTTCAGCAGATGATGGCTATTGCCACATAATCTGTAATCTAAGAGGATGCTCACATAGCTCACTTCACATTGTGCGAGCATTAACATCAGTTCCTCTCATGTCTTCAGAGAGGCACATGACACAGATGCCAGTGTGCAGTGAAGCCTTAAGCACAGAACTGAATTTGATACTGGATTGTGGTAAAGGCAGCGAAGGGAATTCACGCCTTGTGTGTGTTAACAACGTTAAACACATAACTACAAAAAAGCTAAGATGATACTGTTTGTTTTATTTGAATCATTTTCAGAATGGAAATAAGCATATTTCTTATGATGATTGTTAATTTTTTTATGCATACACAAATGATAGTGCTGATTACACACTGTACAGTGGGGTCTAAGGGGCGTTCCAACACTATCTCACGAGAATTTGTATATATTTTACGAGTTGGCTAGTTTGTATTCATTCATACAACCATATTCGTAAGTTTTTGTACGATTTGCCTTAACCCTTTGATGTTGGGGTTAAATACGGGGTTAGGGGTTGGGTTTCGTTTTTTCTAAAGAATCTTGGTTTTTGCATGATTAACTTTGTATGATTTCATTCGAATTTGCGAATTCGTAAAATATGTATGTATTCTTGTGAGATCAGGCTGGGCGGTCACACTTTGACCAGAATTGTAATGACAACAAAAACTTTAAATATATGCGTGTTGCCACAGAGACAATAAAGATAATGTATTGTTAATTATAAACTCATGCCCTGTGGTGTTACAGTCACAAAAATGGATGTAAATTACCTGTCGGTGCTTTACATTTAATGGCGAAAATCTTTCCTCTAAACTCTGACTATAAAAGCTGGACGCTCTTGCTGAAGGCTGAAGGTGCACTTGTCGCTGGCATTCAAACCATATATCTTGCCACTTGCTGATACTTGTATAACTATTTCACTACTTTGCATTAACATATAATCAAATATGGAATAAAGCATATTTGGGGTGATGTCTGAGAGGAGGGATCCGGGCTTAAAATATTAGCCCAAACCCAAAGTATTCTCCCATTCTTTAACTGGGATAGCTACCCGTTCTCATGATGTGCAATACATACGCCACTCTTTAATTTTGCGTGTATATGATACGCCAGTCCTTCCTGTTGACTTAATACGATGTGTCTTTTGGCATGCTATTTATACATGCAGAGAGTGAGGTGATGGGGTGGAGAAGGGATACTGCAAAAACTGTCACAAACATAGATAAGGGACACCCATATATGGAGACCTCTTTGGGTAGACTGGTTGGATTACATGACCATGCAACTCCTGAACTTAGTTAAAGGTGGGGTGCATGATTTTTGAAAAACACTTCGGAAAAGGGAGTTGGGCCGGGTACCAAAACACTTGTAGCCAATCAGCAGTAAGGGGCGTGTCTACTAACCGACATCATTGCCTGGGTTGCATATGTGTGGGGCGGGTCTAACAAAAGAAGGTCCAGATTCTATTGGGGTAGGGGCGTGTTTGTTAAGGTGATTTCAAATATTCCACTCAAAAATCACCACTTCCTGACTGCTTTCTTTTTTAATTGGGACATTAAATCCAACAATAGCTAATCAACAATATAGTAAGACAACATTCAGGAATTCTCCAGAGATTATATTTGCACTATCCAACCACGGCACTGCCATTTAGTGCAGAGATCAGCTCATTTGCATTTAAAAGGACACACCCAAAACGGCAAATTTTTGCTCACACCTACAAAGTGACAATTTTAGCATGCTATAATAAATTATCTATATGATATTTTGAGCTAAAACTTCAAATACGTATTCTGGTGACATCAACGTTTTATTTGGCATCTTAAAAAAAGTCTTGTGAAATGTTCCCTTTAAGATGTGGCTACTGACCAATCAGAATTAAGCATTCCAGAGCACCGTGTAATAAGTGAATTAATATTATAAAATGATAAGTCACAAAAAATATAAATTTCTAATTTTACTTTTTCACATTAAACAGATTCACATTGCCAGATATGCTTTAGACAGTTAGTAAACAGACTGTGGGTGATATGTGGGTGAGCTGTCTGAAGCTTAAAAGTTTACACTATACACGGTATAGCTACAGCATGTTGTGCAATGTGCAAGGAAAGTATGTGAATTTGACATATGTTAGGGCAGAAATTATATCTTGCTGCTTTAGCGAACCTCAAAATAATGAATCAGGCTATAAGTGTCTCAATTCTATGTACGCAGTCCTGCACTGTGTAAAATTGTTGGCATTTATTACTGATAAACTTGCCTGTGTTTTGGTGTGCGGTATTTATGTGACTTATTTTGTGAACAGTGCAGATGTAGATTGTTTATGTGCGCAATAGACGCGCTAATGAACGTGTGCATAATATGTGCGTGCACGTGTGTATTTGACTGTGTGCCAGCTCGTGTGTAAAATGAGGGGGGTTGTTAGGATGTGTTTATACATGTTTTCCTCCAATTCAGCCAAGATGGTCAAAGGAACAGGCAAGATTCCGACTTAGTAAGCTGCTTAAAAGATCAGCCGAAATACAGAATACTGAATAGCCCAAAAATGATCCTCTCCCAGTGGCCTTCCCGTAGATCTTAAAAATAATATTTTTTTAGTATGTGGGTTTGTGAATGTTCACTTTTATTTGTGTCTATAGCTGCGTCTACATTGCAGATTTGCACAAAACTTTTGCGTTGTTTTCTACAAAAAAAAAGTTAACTGAAGTTATGCGACTTAAACATAATTTTGTTGTCTCCTGATAAGTTATTCCAAAAACCTGTGACGGGTGTTCAACCTTACGCAGACCAAAATGTGGATGACATAAAAATACAGCGAGAACGACTTGTTAGCATACCGAGCAGTCGAATACGCAGTATTTTGATGTCATGTGCTTGATGCCACCTCCAACCAAACATACCGTGCCATATTTACATACAGATCATGTGACCTGTAAATGCGAAAAAACTATTTCCATTGCTGTGTTGCGATATATTCCTTTTTCGAATTACCCGAAGAACCACCGCACCCCAATGTACAAATTTTTATGCGAAATTGCTGCGTTTCCATTGGGCACATTTTTTCAATTTGTGCATTTTGAAGGGTAATGGAAACGCAACTTATGAGAGTGTTGACAGGAGTAGGAAAAACACTCCATGTCTACAGGACGTGTTGGACATGTTGGCCATTTTTAAAGTCTGATCTTGATCTCTGCATTAACACTACGCGATGACTCACTCCCTGGACCCCGGTGAAATATGGTCATGGCAGGGCCATCTCAATTCTCTGATTGGACAGACCTCTCAACCACATCTCGAGTTTAATAGCCTCCTCCTCAAGGGCCACTTCAATTTGTCTGTGTCAAATGAAAAAGCAGAGCAACAACATCATGGCACGACTTCTGACATGAATACATGCTGGTTTGTGTGTGGAACTGTTCAACTATCACAGACACAGGAAAAGTAGGCCTACTATGTTATTTAGATACGGTACCATGGTAATACCTGCAATGACTGCATTTATTTGCTCTGTGAGTTTTATGAGTCCTCCCGTTGTGCGTATACATAAATTCAATATTGTATGGAAAAGATAATCATGGCATATATTAGTATCTGATACCTTAAACATACTATTGCACTATCGCTGTACTTGTAATGTATAAGTAAACTTTTTACAAACTGGTCTAAATTAGTGGAAAATAAATTAGACTCTGAAAATGCTGGGTTGTTTCAACTTATAGTTGGGTAAAATATGGACAAACCCAACAATTTGGGTTTAATTTTTCAACATAAAATGGGTTGTTTCAACTCTTGGTTGGATGAAATATAGATATATTCTAGATTAATTTAATCCAGTGGTTGGGTTTGTCCACCAAGCATTTTTTGTACAGTGTACAGTGGCTTTAAAATTTGGACACAATGTACTGTGCCTGTATGGTGGTCATATAGTCACATAATGTGTGAATACTGTATTTTAGCTTGAACATGTGTTTGTCTTATACCACCCCGAGGATGATAAAGATGTTGATATCTAAAACAAGCCTGTAACTGATGTACAAGTGTTATGAAAAGATAAATTGAGGTGGAGATCCTGCGCATCATTGTTATTGGTTAACCTCCACCCAGTACTAAAAATTCCATTGCTTTACGGTGGTATTCTTCAGCGCTTTTCAAATATTTTTCAAGCCACGAGAAGAAAAATAACTTGAATTACTGTACACAGTACTAAGGAAGTTAGTGAGAAAGAAAGAGATGTAGAGTTACTGAAGGAAAGAGAAGACCTCCAATATTCGGGTCATTTCATCTGAATTCAGCATTCAGTTGGCGTGTGTCAAAAGGACGGCATTTGGGATTTACTCTAGCAGTGGACTGAACCTCAGGAAGAGTAGGATGACTATTCACACTTTGCGAACTAATCGTTGCTGCTTTTTTTTCTCATTTGCTGCATTTTTCTTTCTCGTTCTGGACCAATATTTTACTACAATCAATTCAATAGAGTGTGTGTTTAGACTGCAGAAAGGACTTTCTTAATCGGTATGTTTGTCTTGTTGTTCCAGCAAAAATATTTAAATGACTTTAAAACCACATAGATTGAGTTGCAAACTGTAATATATTGAGGCTTAAAAGACTTTGGGATGGTTTCCCAGACAGGGCTTATCCTAGTCCCAGACCAAAATGCATGTTTGAGCTGCCTTAATGTAAAAACATCTTGCACTGACGTATATATCAGTGCCATTGTTTTGTTTCAAGATGCACATCGGTATTTTTTGTAAGATGTGTTCGTAAAAACAACTTAAATTTCCCAGTTTGACTAAGCTTAATCTAAACCCTGTCTAGGAAACTGATGAAAACAAAATAAAGAGTTCAGATGCAAAACCCTCTAAGTGCGTCTGACATGTTTTCTTGTAAATAAGCATTGTTTATCAGGCGCCTATGTTTAGGTTAAGTAATTTACTTTAATGGCAATAAAAATTGAAATACCTTATTTTGATAAATGTCACTTTAGTCTTTTAATTGGTGTTTAACAAGTCTTTCGCTGCAAAACCCTTTAAAGGTCTCGTTCTTCCTGTGTTTTTGAAGCTTTGATTGTGTTTACAGTGCGCAATATAACATGTGTTCATGTTTCATTTGTAAAAAATATAGTATTTTTCACACAGTAGGGTATATGAAGAGTTTCGTTGCAAAACGAGATAAATCCATTTTTTAGCATTTTTGTCAAAACATGTTTATTATGATGTTATCATGTTATTATTTTGTTTTATGGTGCTACTTAGCTGTATTTTTTAAGTTATAAAGGTTTAAATCAAAACAAACCAACTGCAGTTGCATTGAAATTAATTGGAATACACAACCAAAAAACGAGATTTCTGAACAATTAAAAAAACGGTGGTTATCTCGTTTTGCAACAAAACTCTTCATATGCACAATTTACTTCCGCATTACTGTTAAACATAGTAGATCGCATCTGGTTCTGTATGCTTTACGCTGAAATGGTGCTGTTTTCATACGATAATAATGTCCAATGGATATGTTCATTGACATTTTAAACCTAAGTAAAAGAAAATTGACTAACTTTTTTATACTTTATAGCTTTTGCCAAAGGGATCTTCTTCTCACATACATTCAGATATTAGAATAAAAAACAACACAAATAATAATGCTATGAATAACAATAACAAGCTATGATAGCACATACCGCTAACCAGAAGCGTTAGACCCAGTTTTCCGGTTTTGTCACGTAATTCGACATATACTGAATTTACTTATCTCTATACCGCCGTTTTCACTGTCCTAAATATGGGCTGATGCCTTCCTTGTTCTGTGAAGTCCCTCCTTCAGAAATACGTAACGAGTTCTGATTTTGTAGTTTGTTTAGTGTGTTGTGATTCGACAGCAGCTCAGCTTAGCAGAGCCGTTTGAGCTTAGCTGGCGACTGACGTATTCCTGTGGGCGGAGTTTAATCAAAAACTCTTATATTGACGTCATTCAACTGGGAAATAGAGGGCTGTAGTCTGAACCAGCCGTTCGCTGTAGGCTTAGAAAATATATCCCCTTGCATTGAAATTTGAGCTTTATCATTTTGCAGGTATTATTTATGCTCTAACAGCAGCATTACACACTAACTAAAGTTTGAAAAATGGGATCAGGAAGAACGTGACCTTTAAGTACATTAAAAAATCTCAACTTCTATAAAAGTCTCCAGTCACTCTTCACTGTCCTTTCTGAATAAATTAAAAAAAAAATGTAGTCAATATCCTAATGTATTCGGCAAACCTCCTTTAACCAGGTAAAAAAACTATGCACCTTGACATATGCACATTGTCTTTGATTCAGTTCTTTTTGCACTGTGAAGACTAAAAACCGCCGTGGTGTTTAACGGATTTATACAACAAACTGGTATTTTTGAATGGCCTGAGGCTGGAATTAAGCAAAGTCTAATGCTGCGTTCACACCAGCCGCGGTAGAGGCGTCAAGTGCGCGTGATTTCAATGTTAAGTCAATGTGAAGTCGCGTTGACGGCCGTCTGGAGGTCTAGCAGCGCGAATCAGACGTTTAGCGCACCGCAGTAGACGCGATTCCGCCTCAATGGCGCGAATTAATCGTTGCCGCCGAAAAACCCGCCGCTTTAACCAATCAGGAGCGTGCTCTTAGTAGTGACATGATTACAGGAAGCGAGCGGAGACCCAGAAGCCCCTCCCATGACGCGAATTTCCACGTGAATGTCTCGATGACTAGAAATTCACCCGCGAATGAAGCGAGTAAACTCAAACTGTTCACGAGGCAAACTAGGCGCGGTAGACGCAATTTTGATGCCTCAAACGTGGCTGGTGTGACTGTGAACCCACGGTAACAGAAAGTATTTGAAGAACATATAATATATATAATATTTTGACGGTGACGTTTAGCAGCTTTTGCATCTGAGCTCTTCAAATATTAAGTATTGTGGAACAGTTTATATTTTTTGTTTTTAGGACGTCTTTGGCAGTATCAATGGGGTTTCGAAAAATAAACTGAATTCTAGATATATATTCTCTAAAAACAAATCTTATTATAGCACAGTTTTTGCTCTTCAAGTAAACAGATCTTGTTTAATAAATGCTTACATGTTTTTTTTTTTTTTTGCTGGAAAATAAGTCTGTTTTTCTTCTTAATCGCCTTTTAATATCAGTCAACCCCATTTTTTGTTGCTTTTGCTTGTCAGGCTGAAGTTCAAAGAAAGCAAGGGGGAGGTGTTGAACGTTTTGGGTTGACAGGAGCGAAGCAGCGTTCACTGCACATGCTAGGTAAGAGGAATTCCTTTCCTCCCCCCATCACTCTGGGCTGTCTCTGTATCTCCCTCTCTCCATCTCTTCCCCTCCATCTCTATCGTTTTCTCTCGGCCATGATGCGCACGCTCTTGCACGCTCTGGGAGGCATGTAGCACACAACACAGGTGAGAATCTCAACCTGTCATAACCCGCTGTGTCTTCTCGTGTGTGCATGTGTGATTGGATGGATTGTATCGATTGGTTTTTTAAGCAGCTCTGTTGCTACTGCTGCAGTGCAGAAATAATTATGGGGCTCTATTTTGTCACCATTCTGGAATATAGCCACCTCATCTCATCTTCTTTATGTATGCATGCAAATGTGTGCAATCTTATTCTTACTATACAGAAATGATGTTGCATGAGAAGTATTGCTTTTCTGGAGCTGGTGTAGACTTTCAGTGTAAGGCAAGCAGCATGTAATGAGAGTGTTGTGCATTTGTTTTGGTGTATGTGTGTGTGTTTTTGAGAGTGATGGGAAAACAGGAGATAAGCGACTCGTTGGGTGTTTTGAATTGGTATAAAATGTTACAGTATTGGCAGGGGTGTTGGACTCACACAGCTTAAAACATGTTCGGCATCTGTTCGCGATTAGTCAACGCCAGGGATGTGTCCTATATCTCTGTAGGTATCTGTAGGTATTTGTGTCTGCTGTTGTGCATCCCGTGGGATGTGACTGATCCACACAGACCTAGCTTGCACCTGGCTGTCACTCGCTGGAGTTCGATTACCCCTCCTTGTGTCTGTCGCCACCAACCCCTCTCTCTTCTGTCATCTTCCTGGACCCATCTGTCCCTTCCCCCTTTCAATTCACAATTTTCTGCATGTCCCTCTGAGGAATCAGCTTTGTAATACATTGCACATTTTATAGCCTACTGTGTTCAGGTTTGGTTATTCTCTGTGTTTCTGTCTTTTCCTTTTAATAAAGATAATAAGAACCTAAGACTCCGCTTGTAGCGTTACAAACATGCTTTGACTGAATAATTTATAGACATTTGCTTCACATTCTTAATGAAAGCTCTCTCTCCTCCTGTCTTTCCCTCTCGCACGTTCTCTTCCTGTCATTTGCTCACACAGTAACCCAAGCAAACAAGCACATGGCTGAGGGAAAAATAAGGCTATTATTTCTAGCTTTTGAAGGAAATAATTCAATTAAATGTGCAGGGGAGAACTGGGTTGTTTTCATGCTCTTTATTCCATTGAATATTTCTCAGGGTGGGTTTATTGAATAGACTTATTTATTGAATAAACTCCACTGTTATTGGCCAGGGGAAAAAATCATCTAAATTTACATTAATGCATTTGTCAGATGCTTGTAAAGTGACTAACAGTGCATTACAAGATGTACATTAATAAATATGTGAAATATGGGATCGAACTCACAACCTTTTGCCCTAACGTAATGCTCTACTGCTGAGCTACAAGAACACATGCATACAGACGCATGTTGTGACACTATATGTGGTAAGGTGTTGCCTCATATAGTATGTGGTCTGATGAAGATAGTTTATTTGACACCTATACGCAGACGTTCTGTGCATGCGCATTGCAACAAAATGCAACACATCTCCTGGGCTACATACCACATGATATTGTATGTGCAAGCATGACCTATGCATACCATGTAGGCGGTGTTTCAAAAAGTCTGGCAGTACAGTACACGCGCACTCTTCTAAAGTCCAATTTTTAGTCGTCCGTAAGGTCTACGCCGTAGCTATGCCGTAGGTTATCCGTATCCTCTGCGTAGCCTGACATGCACCTCGCCAAATTTTTAACAGCGCGTTAGTTCTACCGCAAGCGCTGTGATTGGCTAGAACCCCTCCAGTCAGTTAAAAAACGGTCAGGTATTTCCGTTTGCGCCAGTGAGAACAAAGATGTACCAAGTTGAGGAGTGATTTCACTCAAACTGCAACATTAGTCCCTATTTATTTACTTCCATCACTGCTGGTCATTGTAAACATACACAACAAGTTGCTGTTTCTTCTTCGCTTGTGGGTAAACTTGCCAAGCTGCTTCTTCATTGACGGCCGCACATCTACTGTGGTAACACGCGTGGATACTGCCTACTTGTGGTTTGCATGTGTGTTTGCACGTCAACGCGGACGAGACGCAAAAGTAAAAATGAAAACCGACACGTAACCTATGCCGTAGGACCTCCGCACAACTATGACAAGCCCTTAATGATGAAAATTGTGTCACGCCAGGCCCGGCTCCACGTGGGGGCCAGAGTGGGCCTGGCCCACCCAATCAGAGGCTTGGGCTACCCTCGCCCCACACCACATAACAGCCAATCTTTTGGCCAAAAATGTTATAATATATAAACAAACATGAAAATAATTCTTAAGAAAAACAGCATTTCAGATTAAATTAACATTTCTAGTTTATAACAAGTTTGTTTTAGTTGATGTAAATAGTTATTTTAAAAGAACTGCCCCTTTCTATCAAATCTAAACTTACTAAATTGATACTCTGTTAAGATCTGTTAAGGGGTCAAAAAATATTTTTTAAATGCAAAAAGAGAGAATGTAAAAATAAACGTGTTAAAGGTGCAGTGTGTAATTTCTTGACAGAAATGCAAAATAATATACAAAATTATATTATCAGGGGTGTACAAATACCTTTCATCATGAACCGTTATGTGTTTATTACCTTAGAACGAGACCTTTTTATCTACATACAAAGAGGGTCCCCTTACATGGAAGTCGCCATTTTGTGCCAGCATGTTTCTACAGAAGCCCTTAACAGACAATTTTTTTTACTAAGTTGTCTCTGACGATGACATGTTTGTCCGGTGGCAGCTACCGTAGCTTCTCTATGTGTTTCAAAAGCAAGGGGTGAGCAGTGGACTACGCCGTTGGTTGCAATTCGCAACCTCACCACTAGATGCCGCTAAAATTTACATACTGCACCTTTTACTATTTTTATATATGTAAAGTTACTAAATAGTTCCAAAATATGTATAAAAAAAAAATAAAAATGAAGAAAACACAACAATAAAAAATAACCCTAACTTAAATATTGTCAGGATCCTGCCAGATCCTTGTTTTGTATTTAGATCTAGTTCAGCGTGTTCTGTTTCTAACAGTACAATGTTTCATGTGGGAGATGTGTGGTTTTATTATTGGTTTATTCTGACCACGCATTTCCCGGGTCTCCTCACTTTTTCCCCGATTCCTTACTCGTGATTCTTTTCAGGTGTGTCTCATTAATTTCTCTCTATTTAAAGTCCTTGTGTTTTTGACTGGTTCGTTTTGTCCTGTTTCTGTGAGTACCGTGTCAGAATCTTTACTCCCCCAATTCGACGGCCCACCTGGAATATCACCTGGCCTACCTTTCATCTCATATCTGGAGCCAGGCCTGCGTCACGCGCACTGTACACGGACCCTCGCGTGTACGTAAAAAATGGACCATATTTTGGACCATACTTTGGTCGAAAATGTTGTTTCTTTTTAATAAATTATTTTGGGAGCAGCAGTGGCAGTGTGCTGATCGTGCACCTGCCTGAATTTTTTTCGGGTGTGCACATATTTCATGGAGTATTACTTTAACATGTCAGTGCAGTTTTATAATGTTTACCCAACAGCTATAGCAAAAATATATGTAGGTATATGGAGAAAAAACAAACATTATCACGCATGCACGCACACACAGAAAAACATTTGTGTTTTGCATTTTAGACAACATACCACATTTAACTACCCCATATTAAATGTTGCTGATGCTTGAATACTCATTTATTACTATTAAAGTATTTGCATCTGCTTTCATTTGTTTATATTAATGTGAACAGCAATATAAAGATATTTTCACTCCGGTGGTCCAGCCTTCATTCCAGACTTGACCTGTTCCGTCTCAGTGGGACAGATGTTGTGTTCTCTATCTCCTCCAGATGTCTTTGAAGAACTGATTTGTACATCTAGAATGTTCCCTCAAAGAGTGAAAGAGCAGCAGGCTTTTGCTTCCTGCCAGACAGCCCACTCGCTATCTGTTTATTGTCATTGCATGCGATCAGTGGATGAGAGATGAGCTGCTGGTAATGATGTGAGAGATCTGCAGAGGGGAAATTGTTAATACAAACATGCAGTAATTGTGGGGAAATGCGTTTAAAAAAAGGTCCCATACACTAAGGAAAAGATGTAGTGTGTGTGTGTGTGTGTGTGTGTGTGTGTTATAATATAGTTGTAACATAGTAATATTGCAAAATGCATTTACTAGTGTGTATTCTGAAGCTGGAGTTTTCAGGGTTATGTTGAGTAACAGGCATATGTGGAATATTAACAGTCTCTCTTTGCTTGTCCCGCTGGCATGCTTGAGAATGCCCACAGATGTTGTTTTGTTGGCTGTTCAGGCGGCGTCTGATGCTTTATGTGGCTCAATTTGGTTCGATTTCCCTTCAAGGCTTGAGCTTGTAGATGCTGAGCTTGTAGGCTTGCAGGTGGATTGTGTGTGTGTGTGTGTGTGTGTGTGTGTGTGTGTGTGCGTGCACGTGTGTGTGTGTGTGTGTGTGTGTGTGTGTGTGTGTGTGCGTGTGTGTGTGTGCGTATGTGAGTGTGTGTTTGTCTGTGTCTGTTTTGGCCACAAAGTCACGAAGAAAGCAAATGAGATCGATTTCTTTCCCTCACTTCCGCTCTTTGTGCTGCAATTTGATTAGTTAGATTCAATTAAATTAGTTGAGAATAGCTAAACAAACAGTGACTTTGCATTAATGTTCACCGACACAGGTCTGTTGGGCTATCTGTGAGCTTACGTAGGATTAACGACTGGAATTCTGTTTTTAGGTGCAATGCAAACTGTTAAGGGTTACCTTATTTATAAATAAAGGCATGCTTTAAAGGTGCAGTGTGTAATTTTTTAAAGGATCTCTAGACAGAAATGCAAAATAATATACAAAACTAAATTATCAGGGGCGTATAAAGACCTTTCATAATGAACCGTTATGTGTTTATTGCGTTAGAATGAGACGTTTTATCTACATACACAGAGGGTCCCCTTACAGGGAAGCCGCCATTTTGTCAGGGCTCCAGACTGCCACCAAATGGTGGCATTTTGCCACCAAAATTTGAGAGTGTACCACTGGATTTTACATCCAGTCGCACATGTGTGACCAGTAAATTTGACTTTTTTTGATGTGACACTGAATTTAAAACAGCACATTGTAGTTTTTGCATCCATCATCAATGTATTTATTAGTAATACAGTGTATTACTTAGTAGAAATGTCAATATTTGGTTAGCATGTTGATTTATGGTATGTGTCCCTCAATTTTCTGGTTGCGCCCCTAAAATTTTCAGTTGGGGGCCACTGTGCTCCTAGTAAAAAAGTTAGTCTGGAGCCCTGTTTGTGCAGCCATGTTTCTACAGAAGCCCTTAACCGACAAACTTTTTTACTAAGTTGTCTCCAACGATGACGTTTGTCCGGTGGCGGCTATCGTAGCTTCTCTATGTGTTTCAAAAGCAAGAGGTGAGCAGTAGACTGAGACATTGGCTGCAATTAGCAACCTCACCACTAGATGTCGCTAAAATTTACACACTGCAACTTTAAACAACATGATAAAGAACACAAATTTCCAAGCAATATACAGTCACCTAAAGGATTATTAGGAACACCTGATCAATTTCTAATTAATGCAATTATCTAATCAACCAATCACATGGCAGTTGCTTCAATGCATTTAGGGGTGTGGTCCTGGTCAAGACAATCTCCTGAACTCCAAACTGAATGTCAGAATAAGAAAGAAAGGTGATTTAAGCAATTTTAAGCGTGGCATGGTTGTTGGTGCCACTTGTTACAGCCGAGGTATGCAGCAAAGCATTTGTGAAGCCACAACACGCACAACCTTGAGGCAGATGGGCTAGAACAGCAGAAGACCCCACCGGGTACCACTCATCTCCACTACAAATAGGAAAAAGAGGCTACAATTTGCACAAGCTCACCAAAATTGGACAGTTGAAGACTGTAAAAATGTTGCCTGGTCTGATGAGTCTCGATTTCTGTTGAGACATTCAGATGGTAGAGTCAGAATTTGGCATAAACAGAATGAGAACATTGATCCATCATGCCTTGTTACCACTGTGCAAGCTGGTGGTGGTTTTGTAATGGTGTGGGGGATGTTTTCTTGGCACACTTTAGGCCCCTTAGTGCCAATTGGGCATCGTTTCAATGCCACGGCCTACCTAAGCATTGTTTCTGACCATGTCCATAGTGGAACTGGAGCTTTGTGCCCTGGATGTGCATCCCACAAATCTCCATCAACTGCAAGATGCTATCCTATCAATATGGGCCAACATTTCTAAAGAATGCTATCAGCACCTTGTTGAATCAATGCCACGTAGAATTAAGGCAGTTCTGAAGGCGAAAGGGGGTCAAACACAGTATTAGTATGGTGTTCCTAATACTCCTTTAGGTGAGTGTATATATACAGTGGCAAGAAAAAATATGTGAACCTTTTGGAATTTCATGTTTTTAAAAAAATATATAAAATGTGATCTGATTTTAATCTAAGTCAAGGGAATTGACAAACATAATGGGTCTCATTCACTAAGCATGCGTACTGTACGCACAAATTTGTTCGTACTGACGTTTTAACTTACAAATCATGATTCAACACAAACGTTCATACTAAACTTTATTTAAAATGTATGCAAAAACACAATAATTATGAACAAGGAAAAATATATATATAACACAGATATATATTATAGGATATTATTTTTTAGACACATAATTTTGTCAAAACCCTTGACTTAGATGAAGATCAGATCACATTTTATGACAAATGTATTCAGAAAACTATGACATTTCAAAAGGTTCACATACTTTTTCTTGCCACAGTATATACACGTATGCATTTGACAGGCACCTTTATCCAAAGTGGCTTGGGGTGCATTACAATATATATACATGACCTTTTACATTGTTGACGCAATGCTCTACCAGTTGGTCTAAAGGAACACATACTGTATGGATAGACAGATAAATAAATCCTGTTTTGAGTTGCATGCACTCCAATAATATCACTACTGATATGTTTAAAACCAATTAATACGAATATGGCCAACAGTGGAAGTCTTCTCATTAAAATAATGTCTCTCCAGTGACCATTGCCATCTCTCCTCTATTCTTCCGCTTCCTAACGTGTTTGCTCTCTTTTTCAGTATCTTTTTTAATAGGCATTGTTGTGTCCCTCTGTTCCATGTGGATAATTGACAAGAGACCAGGCTTCACTTTACTCAGCAATTACATGCAGGCTTTCCAGCTCTGCCTAATTAAGACCCAAGGACAGGCAATGCGTTTGGATCGCATTAAACATTTCTTAGGTTAGGGATGCCCCTTATCCCCTGCCGTCACTGCCTTATTCCTTCATTCTCTAGGAGATTTTAAGAAGTCGTATGCTATTTTCTATGCTTGCTGCAGTGTGTCGGATTCTGGGGATTCAGATGTCATTCAAGCTCAGACTCCTACTGTTATATGGATTCGCTTTAAGCGGAATCCTGGGGATAAATGCAAGCTGTACACTGACGAGTCTAATTTAGATGTTCAATATTTGTTTAATTACAAATGTAGTAATAATGTTTTACTACTTGCCATCATAACAACAGAGAAATTTTGGAAATAATTCAGTTTTCATTTTCAGTTCTACCTGTGTGAACTGTACAGTCACATTTTACTATTAAAGGTCCCATTCTTTCTGTTTTTGAAGCTTTGATTGTGTTTTTCACACAATTTACTTATCTCTATAGCGCTGTTTTCACTGTACTAAAAAAATGCTTATGTCTTCCTTGTTCTGTGAAGTCCCTCCTTCAAAAATGCGTATTGAGTTCTGATTGTGTAGTTTGTTTAGTGTGTTGTGATTCGAAAGCAGCTTAGCTTAGCAGAGCCGTTTGAGCCAAAGCTGGAGACTGACCTACTCCTGTGGGCGGAGTTTAGTCAAAAACTCTTATATTGACCTCATTCAATCGGGAAGTAGAGGGCTGTAGTCCAAACCAGACGTTCGCTGTAGGCTTTGAAATATAAGAAAATATATCGCCTGGGAGTGAACTTTGAGCTTTATCATTTTGCAGGTATTATTTATGCTCCAACAGCAACACTGCACACTAACTAAAGTTTGAAAAATGGGACCAGGAAGAACATGACCTTTAATAAAAGCTTTTTCTTTAATACACTGTCAGAAAAATGGTCCGAAGCTGTCAATGGGGCAGTGCCCTTTTAAAGGTCCTAATATGTACTATTTACAGATATGTATACATATGGTTTCTGTGTACAATTGAGGTACTAATATGCATTCATTGGTACCTATATGAACCTCTAAGGTATTAATATGAACTCTGTTGGTAGGTACATTACAAAGGTGACCGTTTTTAACGGGTACTACCCCCTATTTTTTCTGACAGTGTAAGCAGTCATACAGCACCTTTGTACTCAGCTAGTAGGGTTGCAACCTAAACATGGGTTCCTAAACTTCCAAAATTTGGGAAAAAAAGAAATTACGCATATATGCAAAGCAACTTTTCTCTGCACTTTTTGTGAATTTAGATGATGTCAGAATGGTCGTATTTACAAGATGAGCACACACGAATGGCACAAAGTTGTATTTACCAGCTGGAATCTTTTCTGAGTTGGGAGTATATCAATTAAAGAGTCACATTTGGTAGCAATCACAATAAAATGTATTTGTGTAAGGTAATTTTACAATTTATAGTAGATGTATGCATTTAGTGTACTGCTAATCAAGAATATAAATACAATTTGAAAAGAAAAGTATTAAAGCGCTGACAGCCTGACCAGCTAAAATGTTCCATAGCTCTCTGTACAGCACAAAAACGCCAAAATACAAGTTGACTAGACACCTAATATGTGTTTTGCTTTTTGATTTAACACTAGGAAGCTTCCTGTTATTGTTAGCAAGTGGAAAAAGTTTTTTCAGTTCCCAGCAGCATAATTTTTATGTCCAAAATCTCTCACACGCACATCATGTCAAAATTACAACTGAACTTCCATGCTTGTGAATATGAAGGGTTTGGTTCCAAAGCATGATAAATGCCATTTTTACAAAAAAATTGGTACCACCAAAATCATATTGTATCAGGTCAGTACACTGAAAAAAATTATTCATTGAATTTAATTATTTTTTTTAAGGTAAGTGGTTGCAATCAATTAATTTAAGCTACATTTAAACAAAAGTTTAATATTTTATTTTACTTTACTAATCTTTTTTGTTTAAATGTAGCTTAAATAAATTGATTGCAACCACTTACCTTAAAAAATGTTATTAAATTCAATTAATCATTTTTTCAGTGTATTATAAACTAATTTCTTAATTTTACGCAAAATCCGATATCCGGCGTGTTATTCTGTCATCTTTTCTCCTTTTTTTCAGTCCTCCTTCTCTGCAGAATGCAATAAATCCACTCACAGGGAATATTAGTTTTTCTCATCTACTTCGTGATCTTCAAACAAACAAGAAACGTAAGCCATCAAAATCAAATAATTTATGTGAGAGGCACTCGGGCGAAGAAAAAATGCAGGCTGTTGCTTGTTTTCACAAGACAGCATCAAGCTTCTGTCATGCTAACACATTGACCCCAGGGGATCTTATGAAAAACTTTACATTATTTTACTCGAAGTCAACGAAAATCGAGCAGGTCCAAAACATTTTACAGCTGATTGCGTCAAAAAAGTTCAGCGACGATGGTCCAAGGATGACAGCAGCAATGACAGTGTTCTTAATATAACAAAGTAAAGTAAGTGTTTTGATTAATGCCATTAAAGGCGGAGTCCACGATGTTTGAAAAACGCTTTGGAAAAGGAGACGGGCCGACTACCAAAACACACTTATAGCCAATCAGCAGTAAGGAGCGTGTCTACTAACCGACATCCTTGCCGGGTTGCGTATGTGTGGGGCGGGTCTATCAACAGAAGGTCCAGATTCTATTGGGGTAGGGGCGTGTTTGTTTAGGATTTCAAATATCAACATTGGCTTTCAAACATCGTGGACTCCGCCTTTAATGTTTATTTTTACATCAGTGTATACCACTAGTCAACTAAATGAATATAACATGGCAAAGATAAAAGCACATTTATATATTAATTCAATAGATTTATAGCATTTTGAAAAAAAAATTGTCATGGATTTATTGCATTTTGCGGAAATAATAAATCAGTTTTTATAATAAATCTTTGAAAATTATGGATGGGTATGGGTAAATTATGGATTTGAATTGTTTATGTTATTATAACCTAAAGATGCTATGTGAACGTTTGTAGCAGAAAATTGTGGTTTTTATCTTGTCACTTTCTTGGTATAGAAAACACATTTTTACAGAAATTAGTAAAAATGGATTTAATGCGTTTTGGAACCAAACTCTTCATATGAACTTCTTGGGAGCTAGTGTACACACCATTACTATAAGGGCACAATGGTGTTTGCTCATGGCTTGGTCTTTGCGGTTTTGTTTTGATTACAACCTTGGGGCCACTATACCACGCCATCCTATTTCTTTCACAGTAAACTTTAATATGTTATTCTCTAAAGTAAATGTATTGTGAAAGAAAATCAAGGTTGATTGATGTCCTAATCACCAAATGCTGCGTTGGCACTCTGTTATTTCTCTTTGCTTCAAAATGCTTAGCGCTTGAGTTCTCAACCAAACGGTGGCCCAAAGCCATTTCTAAAATGCAACTAAGGCATTTTTCAATCCCTCCTTGTGCTTACTGAAATACATCTTTCAAACAAGTAACAACTTTACGTACAACTGCAAAGTTCAATGCAAACATCAATTCCAAGAGGTAGAGTATGATATTACTAAGTATGTCAGCTTCATTATTTTTATCAGTGATAGTACCTCCACATAAGGACATCCAGCAGCTATCCCATGATCCAGATTTCATTGGACATGGTCAGCACCTTTGAAGTACATTCTTTTAACTGTCCAAACCCTCCTAAATCCAAATTCCAGGTCTCTGGGCCAGATTGCAAGATTGAAATCAAATCCAGATGACAAATCTCTGAGTAATCGTTCTTCCATGAGTGTTGTGCATAGTTAATGTCTGCAAACATGCCCTGAGAGGTTTTACCATTAAAGCCAAAGGTCTGAGAAGGGTCTTCTTCATTTTTCTGTTTATTCAGAAAGTATTTTTTGCACATAATAGTGTGAACTTTTGGGAAGTAGGTCCCCAGACCTTAAACCATTGCTGTATTCAGTTTATATTAACATCTCTGTATAAGATGTCTTACGTAAGCCCCAGAAGAATCTTAAATCTAAAATAGCAAAAATTGTTTTCCACTGCCTAAATCAATTCCACATAAACTGTGAACCTTGGTTTCTAGCATCCCCATCTGGAGTAAATTAAATGAAATATACTACTATGTCACCATGGGGTTAGTGGTGTGGGTTTTTTAAACAGCCCTCTATGTTGCACAGGAAGTGTTGATGATAATTTGGTTTTTTTTCACAGGAAACTTGATGTTGTACTACAGTCCAATCATTTGGTGATTGATATCAATCATACCAATATATGAACATAATGTACTGTATGTACTGTATCTTATGTGTTTCTTTGATCTCTCCATAGGTTTCCAGCATTTACAACACATAACATCTATGACACTGCAAAAACTGTAGTAATGGACAAGAAAAGTGGTAAGAATGCAAGGCCGGTTGTAGTCAATTCCAGTTTTAAATGTGTAAATATTATCTGCCTGCTCTTAAATGGGCATTTGACAAAGCAAAAAGTTGTTTGTTCAGATTTCAATTTTCTGTCTTTCGAATCATTATGCAGATGGTCCATATGGACCATAATGCAATGGATGCTTGAACTGGACATCAAAAGAATTCAAAATTTGATAATGTACCTTGTATTTCAGCAAATGGCTTTCCTTCCAAAGCCTCTGAGAGTGGAGTGCAAAGAAAACAGCTGCCGTATTCTGTAGAGACACCTTATGGATTTCACCTGGATCTGGACTTCTTGAAATATGTAGATGACATAGAGAAAGGTAACACAATCAAGAGGGTGCACATCCAGCGCAAAAATCGGGGCCCAAAGTACAGCACACTGCCACGGAACTTCAGTTTACCTGGGCATGGTGCTCGACCTCTAGCCAAAGACACTTGGGCCAATACTTCTACTTTAGGGTCTAAACCCAAGTCACGTGTTACCGAAGTCCAGCAGCTCTTTGAGTTTCGAGCTAGTGATGGCACTAGTGGTACCATTAGTGGAACCTCCCCTGCCAGCCAGACAAAGATTTCTGGAAGTGGTTTACTCCCCTCTCCGAAAGCTGTGGAAGAGCCTCAAGTACAAACACCCAGTGAACAGTCCACAGGCCTTAATGTTAGGCCTCACCTGTTAAGAGCGTCCAGCATGCCTGTTAATGTCCCACGGCGGAAAGGTTCGGACTCAACTGATGAGCAAATTCCTCAATCACAGAATGGCTCAACAGAGAAACTGTTTAAGCCGGCGGAGGGAGGCGACAGGAGAGGCAGTCTTCCACAGGACAGGGCCAGCTTACATCAGCAGATCACAGCAGCGTTGAAAAGGGTGCGTGAGTTAGAGGAACAAGTCAGGACCATCCCCGAACTGAGGGCTCAAATATTATCTCTTAGGGAAGAGAGGGAGCAACTGCTTCAAAGGATTCAACAACACCAATCTGAGAGTAAGAGGCCTTCGCAGCTGGAAGAGGCCAATGTTTCTCAGACTGAATCTCAAGAAAATGTCATTCCTCCGATTTTAACTGAACAGACAGAGGCTTCCTCAATTTCACTGGACATTGCAGTAGTACAGTCAGACAAAACCACAGAACAACAAGCAATGGAACAAAATCTTGTATCACAGGGTATCTTAGAGCCAGAATCTGATAATCATGAAAATGTAATTGACACAAAGTCAGAGAAGGAACAAGTTCAAACACCAGTGCCTGTCCCTGTGATACTCATAGAGAAGGCAGAAACCCCAACTGATTCAGACGAATCTGACAAGCTTTTGCAGGAGTCTACAAAAGAAGAAGAATTAGAGAGTCTTTCCAAGCAAGTAATCATGCAGGAGACTACGTCAGAGACTTTGTTAGAAGATAAACAGTCAGCACTGTCAGAAGGGATTTCAGAATCAGAACAATCAAGTGTTACAATTGAATGTACATCCACTCAAGAAGTTACAGAGAAAGCAGAGACTGTTGAAGGACAACATGAAAATACAATCTCTGAAGTTGGTGAACAGAAGCTTCTCACTAATCAGGAGCTTCAAGAAAAACTAAAAACTTTGGAAGAGAGTTTAAGTAAAGCGAGTTGTGAATTGGAAACAACAAATAACTTACTCAGAGAGCAGATGGATGAGAACCGACTAAAGGATGAGAGGATACAGGAACTTACTGACAGAGTGAAGGATCAAAATCTTCAAGGTCCTTCTGAGTCACTTCCTGAACCAGTTGTCACTTGTGATGCATCAGTCAGTACGGATAACAAAAGTGTCCTGGAGAAGGCTGTCTCAACAGAACCTCAACCAGCTGATGGTCCCAAAGAAACAGACTCGAAATGCTCAAGCACCCAGACAGATATAGTAGAAGCACGAGACATTGAAATATTAGCTCAAATCCCTACAGCAGAGAAAATTGTAGGGGTAGAGATTGTTATGTGTGATCAAGCAATAGAGACTGAGCTCCAGGATAATCCAGAAAGTAACAAGGAAGTTTCTGAAATGCTAGAGAGAACAGAGGCGGATAAAGAAAGTGATGTCCAAGATTATGTGTCAAGTCAAGAAAATGTGATTGCAGAGAGTGACACTGAAGAATATGTAATGGTAGAAAGTGCTATGGTTGAGACGATGGCAAGTGAAACAG
Organism: Misgurnus anguillicaudatus; assembly: GCF_027580225.2. Lineage (NCBI taxonomy): Eukaryota > Metazoa > Chordata > Actinopteri > Cypriniformes > Cobitidae > Misgurnus > Misgurnus anguillicaudatus. The sequence continues at coordinate 8,117,442 of NC_073344.2, forward strand.
AAGTCTCTAAGCCCACGGTCCCAGAAACAGAATCTGCGGAGAATGCAGGTGTTGAATGCACAGTAACAGATAAAGACGAGGGAGAAAGAAGTGCAGGTTTGCAAACACAGCAGGAGCAAAAGGGAACACAAGGCCAGGAACCTCAGTCTCCGAGAACACCTGAAGCCACAGCTTCTCCTGCTGCCATCGGTCAGGTTGTTAATCGTATACAGGGTCTTCTTAATGAGCAGTGGGCCAGCCTGGGGAGCGGAGGCCAAGATCCAAGGGGAGAGAGCTCCCAAAAACCTCATGCCTCCAAAATAAGCTCCATTCAAAGCCACCTGAGAGGTTCCCTCAGTGCCCTGTCTGCTTTCTACTCACCTGTTCAGAAAGGAGGGGCTGCGCGACAATCAGGTAGGACGAAGTTTCATTACATTTAGGTAATCATGTGCTTTCTCAGCAAGTTTGTAAAATTGAAAACAATAATTACTGTGGACATTAAAATAAAATTGAATACAATTAAATACAAAAAGATTAACTTAGTATAAACTCAAATAATAGATATGAAAGAACCAATCATCAATTGATAAGACTGATGATTCTTTGGGGTAGGGGCTCTGTACAACGTCTCTTGAGGTGTTTGCCAACCTGTAAGTATGCACAGTAGCTAAAGCGACCTTGATAAAAGGTGTTTTAGTGCCATTTGAGTGCAATTAGTACATGATTTTAGAGACATTTGTCTTCACCCCTTCAAGTAGACAGGACTTGTCTTGCATGACTGAAAAAAAACATTACATGCTGAGCGGTGCAACTTCCCAAAAAGGACTTTGGTGCAAATATTTTAATGCAAGTGCCAATATGTACATGCTTACTGTAAGGCCTTAGCCTTATTAACTTTGATGTGTGGCTTTTAAGCGTCAGGTAAAGCCGGTGATAGTAGTCTGCACTGCTAAAACATACACTGCTGGACAAACTCAAAGTTAATTTTGTATATTAGATGCATCTGCGCTCCAGAAAGTCTAGATTGGTCTATTGAAGCTGCTTGCTGAATGCCAAGATTATTTAGTAGTTGCTGTTGACATTTTAAAAGCATTTGCCTCATGTTGTGGTACTTACAAAATGTTGTGGTCATAAATATCGGCATCTCTTGCTATTTCCGTGACCACAATACATTCTTCCGCTCTTCTCAGGTACTTGCTTTCTACATTGGATAGCAATTCCACTGTTTGCTATGATTTATGGTCACTTACAGGCGAACTAACATATTAGTATAGTTTTCTGACTCGAGTTTTGACTCAGGCTCAGTCTTTCCTGTGAAATGCACATGGGTCTAATGAGACTTTGTGAGCCTTTGCCAAACTGTGGAAGCTTTCCAAACTATTTAATGTGTTGTGTATTGTTGAGATTGCACCCACAGGCTCCATTGCCTGATGTTACGCACTTCTGTTTTCTGCAGCAAACGCAGACAGGCACATGCCTTTTAAAATGCTTTGTATTGATTTAACCCTTTTAAAGTCACATGATTGTTGAGAATTTTCTCTGGCAGATGAGAAGGATGTGCTTTTTTTAGGAGCATTTTGTAAATAAACATGAGTTCCTCTGTGGCTGAATATGTTGTTTTGACAGCTTGGTATGCTATATTATGAACGAGTGCCACTCTAACACAGCAACTTTCAGCATTTGTGTGTTATATTTTTGCTAGCGGAGGGAATTCTGGGACATTATTGGGGAAAAAGTTGCAAATCTTCCAAAACTAAATATGCATATAAATGTATTTAAGGTTTATGTCAGAAATATCAATAGTTACGAATATAGTTTTGAAACCATATTGTCAGATTGAATATGTACTGTAGTTCAGTGTTTCTCAACCATGGAGCCGGGACCCATAGGGGGTCCTCAAGAAATTTCCAAGGTGGCCTCAAGATGACTTCAAATTATTTAAAAGTAAGACAAAACAAACATTAAAATACAATTAAAATCAAGATATTTCTTATTGCTCAGTCTTGCTAAGTATATTTTATTTGATAGAAATTGTCAGGGGGGCCTTCAAAGTTGTTGTGGGCAATAGGGGGGCCTTGAGGTGATAAAGGTTGAGAACCACTGGCATAGTGCATAGAGTTGGGTTAGGGAGTATAAACAGGTGCAGGCTTGGCTTACATTTTCACATATCTGATCATCTCCCCCACATCAGGCCTCAAATCTATCATGAAGAAGAACGACTGTCCTGACAAGCAGGGCAATGGGGGAGCCAAGAAGTTGAAGTTTGTTGGCGTAAATGGAGGGTATGGTTTTTTTATTGTTTTGCACATTGTATGGATTTTTACCATATTTACAGTATCTGCATGATAGATTAAGTTTTAAGTGGCTGATAGTAATACTTTTCATTAAATCACCATCTGTGCAGAACATGGAAAAAGTCTAGGGTTTTCAACCAGGTGTTTGGTGAGGAGTCTGAATGTAAAATAAAATGTACAGTGTTCGTGACATTTCTATTATTTGACTAATTTCCAACATTCCAAACATTATAAAGTAGTATTTTGTAGTATATGAACTTGGTGTGTAAATGTTTGAAACCCTGGTTTAAGCAATTCGACTTTAACATGCAATTAAGCAAATTCTTCAAACAATAATTCTAAAAAGCTTTTCAACCCGGCTTTCTTTCTGCTGGGTTAAAACCAACCTAGCATTTTTTTGTGTTTAACAGATCCCCTAACTTCACAGTTTATGGTGTTTTTATGAAAAATATTGAGGATTCTGTTTCATTAGCATCCATTACATCAGTTAACAATATGTCCAGCTTATCTATCTGCATCCCTTAATCTGTTTCATCGTTCATCTTGATACTCTGTTAGAAATGGGCCATGAGGTGTCTGCATTGTTTTATGCGAGTACATTAGCATGATGAGTGAGAGCCAGTGAGACGACACAGAGAACAAAGCCATCTCTCTGTCTCCCTGTTACTGTCTCACTGTCTGTCTCCCTGTCACTGTGTGGTGAATGATTTGTTTAGCTTGGCAGCAGGATGGTTCTGTCTCAGCTGTATTTGACTAACCTTCAACAATAAGATAATTATCCTGATATAGTTGGCCAAACATTTGACCTTCCCTGCGTCTGATTAGAAACAAAAGGGTGTTTCTGTTAAACCAGTTTTCATGACACTGTCCTGGAGCCCACAACTGCATATTTTTGATTTCTCCTTAGGGGAAAGCACCACAGTTTTTCAGTGTTTTACTGTGTTCTTGCCTCAGCTTGGATGAATTGGTGCATACCTGTCTTTGTTCAGTGTGTGCACTTTAATCTTTGTACAGCGCTTCTTGAGTGTGTTGGCATTTGGCCTAGCCCCATTCATTCCTATGGCTCCAAACAAAAGTATTATTTTGTGCCACCATACTTACTTGTTCTCAGTCTTTGAATAGGGAAAACATGGAAGTGTTTGGTGGCTTCTAACTTCATGTTTGGTTCCTGGGGAGTGGATGGGGCTGGGCTAAATGCTAGCGCATTCACAACGCTCTTAAGTGCACAGGTTGAAGAAAGATAGGGGTGTGTTGGTTCTGGGTTGAGGTGGGAACATAGTGGAGTGTTGAGGAACGGTGGTGTTTTCCTTTAATCTAACACTTACGATTTAGTGCTGAGGATGGGCTCAGAGATGAACAAGGTTAAAACTAAGTCAAAGCAAACTATTCCTTTTGCTTGTATGCAGATAAATGAGAGTAGAAAAAGAAACCTTCAGCTTCGTATACAGGTCACTGTAAAAATTGTTGTAATTATGCAGCTGGTTGCCAGTAACTAACTGTAGAAGATAAAGACTGAAAATGTTTCATGTTCATTTTACTTTGAACAAACTGTTGCCAGTAAATAACATAAATGTAAAATCTACAGTAAGTTACTGGCAGATAGTTGCCAGTAATACTGTAATTACTACAGAATTTTTTTTACAGTGTACGTACCCTTTAAAAATAACAGTTTCTAAAGGTTACACTTTAATTCGAAAGTTCACTTTAGACATTATTCCCAAAAATAACTTTGCAACTGCATGTCAACTCTAGAGAAGAACAAGTTAACATGTAGATGCAAAGTCAGTAAAGTGTTGAGGATCATTATAATAAAGTGGTATGGTTAGGGATAGGTTTAGGTTAGGGTTTGGGGATATTACCCCAGTCGGTAACACTTTATAATAACTACACAATGTTTATTAATGTTTGATAAATGATGAATTGACTATTTAGTACTGCTTAACTAATGCTTTACTAATGCTTCATAGTGTGCAGTTATTATAAAGTGTTACCAAACAGTCTACTAATTTCAGAATTTACACACAGTTTATACCAAAACCGCTACAATATCAGTAACCTGTGCTATTTAGTGCTGTCAGCCAGTGACAAACAGCAGTATCAAAATGTTGAAGTCCTTATTTGTCAAAGTTGCCATTACTAATGCATTTTTTTGTAAAATATTAATATTAATTAGAATATTAATCGTATCATGGTGATGGTACTGTAGCAACAGAGCAATCACATTTTCAGTTCTCTTTTGATGATGATCAAAGACTTTTTTTCTACACATAGGCTTCTTTAATCTGAGGTACTCCAAAGAGGCCCTCATACTCACACTAATAACTGTATAGTCACCTGACCTGCAGCTATAGATCTCCATTCACCCATGTCCTTTAGGAATTGTGGGAATGCCATTCCCCTGCCTTAAAACGTCCATGAAGGAGGAGCATTCTTCAGACAAAATTCACCACACATAGAAACCCCCTCAGAGACCCCACAGAGGACCCTCTCATTTAAAAAGCTTGTATAAACACTCACATTTTGCATGTCCATTCACAACAGGCTAACTGCATACATTTACTATTAGCGGTAAGAAACAGGATATGTTAACTAAACCTAAAAGCATTTACTCAACAATTTTTTAATCTTTTTTAATATAAAATAGAAATCCAAAAAAGCGCAATATTGTTTTGGGTCACATATGGGCCAGCTGGTACTTATGGTCAGTATTCCGAGGTTTGACTGACCTATATGTAATCCTGATTTTTTTAAAGGGAAATCAAAAAAACCTGACTTAAGTTATCTGTGTGTCCAGCTATGAGACTACCTCCAGTGAGGACTCCAGTGGGGAGGAGGCTCAGGACGAGGGGGAGGAGGTGGATAGCTCGGAGTCTGAGGTGGAGCAGGGGGAGGCGAGTGAAACGGCCAAAGAGGAGGCTGCTGCTACTGGGGAGCAAGGTGACGGGGATCAGGCAGAGGCGGCAAAGGGCTCTGAGGAGCCTGATGCCCCCCAGGCCACCATGAGTCCCCAGGAGGAGCAGCCTGTCAGGTGAGATGGAGGGCCGTGGTGAAAAGAGGGGCTGGAGTGACTTTAACTCTTTCCTCGCCATTGACGAGTTATCTCGTCAATTAAGAAAAAAACATTTGCATTAAAAACTGAAGAAATTGTATGTTAATATGCAATACCGCGATTATCCACTAGAACAAACTGAAGTAAAAACGTTATTTACTAATTTTAAACTCTATCTGATCTCTAACAAAATTCCTTCACAAAATGCAATTATTTCAGCTTTTTGCTAAAGAAAAATACCCAGATTTTATTCATAGTTTATAAGCAGAGAAAGAAATATAGATAGGATGAAATGTTTTTTTCCCCATTTTGTTTGTTTGAAAGCAGAGGGTTTGTTCTTTCATTTGATATATTAGTATGTTTATATATTTTTAGAAGAAAATTTTGGAAGACATTTTGTGAAACTCACAAAAAATGCTGGCGGGCAACTTTTAAAAAAAAAAAGGCTGGCGGGGAATGAGTTAATGTCACTTTAATTACCCTTCATCATATTTTTTGTGTGTATGTTTGTTTACAAATTACAAAAATATTTTTTTTATTAGATTAAGGCATTTAATGTTTTTATAAGGAACCAAAACATTTCTTGACCCCAACAAAAAATACAATGCACCGTTTTAAATCTATAACATATATATTACAAATTATTACACATAATGACTTATCTGCCATAGAATAATTGTCGAAAGTACAAAAATCCATGTGAAATTTTTTTGGGTAGTCCCCCTCTTTTCAGTTAGGTGTGAAAAGCCCATAACTTTATAATATGAGCTGGCTTAACACATTAAGGTGCGCAGTGACCCTTCTTGCATGTTCCCCGAAGGCTGGAGCCTCTGTTTTAAATCAGACACAATCCTGTCTTTTGTTCTACCCATCATCTGGCAGCAAGTCACTATAAAACAAGCACTGAGAGATAAGTTTAATATGCCCACATTGCCCAGTGATGGGTACACCTAAACAACTGTTCCACAGGAATACACTTTTAAGAGATTAAAGCCATTAGGGGAAAACTAGCCAAAGAGTAGGCCTACCAGTTCACAGCAATTTCCCAAAATACTTTTCAACGGAAAGAAGCTGCATGTGCCAAATCCAATCATTGAAATGAAGATGCTTCATGTCATTTATTGGTAACAATTAGCTTGAGAGCCCTGTCCAGAATGAGACTCCTCAACTATTGTTACCAAGAATCTTAAGCCTTGTATATAATTTCAAATACAGATTCTCTTGTGTGCATCCAGTCAATCTGTATTTGTCAATAATAGTTTAAATTTGAAGATGAATGCATGATTTGGAATTTTATTTCATTTTTGAAACAGCTGGTTTATGCTGAGAAAAATGCAAAATAGACCTAAAATATACAGTATATTGTGTATAAACCTTTATAAAATGCCAGTGTTATATACATAACAGTTCTGTCTGTGTTCACTGTTTACTATGTTGTTGACTGTGTACTGTTTCATTCGACTGTTGCAGTGAGTTAGTCGATAAGAATTTTATGGCTGCTTGTCATTTCCTGAAGGATCGCATGGCTGAGGTTGCTACTCCAAATAAAGAGATGGTAAGAAGTTAACTTGATTACATAATTTATACTTCATTACCTTTAAAAATGTATGAAATGTATGATAATATTATTGTTTAGTGGCGGCCTGCGACTTCCGATGGGCGCAAATTTAAAATAAATATTTAAAAAAATAGTGTCATGCGTGTTGCTCGTCATTTAAAAATATGTGTTTGTTGCGTCATGTTACCATGTGCATTATGTGTCTTGTCAAAATACGTACCTGCTGTACAGGCGTCGAAAGGATTTATGTTCACGAAATACTCGCAAGACACTCCCTTAACAGTAAACTCTGATTACGCATGAGATTAATCGAGTATCTGGTAAACATGAGTGTCTGTTTTATTATAAACCCTTTCGAAGCATCTGCAGCAGGCTCGTATTTTGACATCACGCGTGAATCACATCACGGCCTGAACACATATTTTGAAAGGACGTGCCACACACATGATGGGCTACATACATGTTGTGACGAGCTTCGCATTGTGTGCCTTCGAAAAAGATGTCACTGGCCGCCACTGGATATGACGGTAATTAAAGTGTCAGATTTTCCTTAGACATCAATCCACAACTGACCAATCAGAAATCAGCAGTCCAAAGGACTTTGTAATAAAGTTATTTGTATGCCCAAAAGGGAATTAGCCTGTATTTCTGTATCTAAATGAAGGCACTTTACTGATGTAATAACTTTATCATTTCTTTGGTTGTGAATCTCAGAGGCAGATTCTCATGGTGCTCTATCAGGAGTGGTTTCGTGTATCCAGTCAGAAGGAATCGCAGGCAGATACCGTCACCTTGTACTTGAGGGAGGTGGGCTTCCAGACTCCCACCCTTCTGCGTTATATAGTGAATCTGGCTGATGGAAATGGCAACATGGCTTTACACTACAGTGTGTCCCATTCCAACTTCTCTGTGGTCAAGCTGTTATTAGACACAGGTGAGAGACCTGCAAGTTCATACGTGATGTGAAGCAAGATGAATGTAAAGTTTAATTACTGTAGTTTTCCAGGACAAAGCTCAACAGCAGATGCAGTGCCATTGGGCTAAATAACCCAGAAAATGTTTATTTGACCCAAGAATGGGTTTAAACAATCCGACATAGGTTAAAATACAATGGGTTGAGTTTGTGTTGGGTTGAAAATAACCCAGAACATTTCAACATACATCTTTTGTTAAAGGGGATATTTCACAAGACTTTTTTAAGATGTCATATACGTCTTTGTTGTTCCCAGAGTATGTATACGAAGTTCTAGCTCAAAATACCATATAGAGTATTTATAACATGTTAAATTGCCACTTTGTAGGTGTGAGCAAAAATGTGCTTTTTTGGGTGTGTCTTTTTAAATGCAAATGAGCTGATCTCTGCACAAAATGGCAGTGTCGTGGTTGGATAGTGCAGATTAAGGGGTGGTATTATAGACCCAATTATAGTACTAAAACATGGAAAAGTCAGATTTCATGATATGTCCCCTTTAAACATAGGTGTCATTTACACTGGGGACGCTGGGGACATGTCCCCACAACTTTTTGAAATGGCTGATTTTGTCCCCACCACTTTTTGAAAGCATTTGGTTAAAATGTTCTGAAAAATCAAGCAATACCTGTGCGACTTTCACTGCTATTTTTGTCTTGTTTTCAGTAGAAATATCTAAAAATTCTTGAATTAAGATCCTTTTTCTTGATGACCTAATGAATTACCTAAGAACATAAGCCTGTTTTTAGAAAAATATACAATTTAAGTGAATTTGTGATTAAAACAAGCAAAAATATCTGCCAATGGGGTGAGAAAAAAAATCTTAAAATAAGTGCCCATCTTATGACTGCTTTTCCACAAGTTAAATAGGTGTATGAGTTCCATAAAGCATGTTTCAAAAGTTGTTTGCTCGAAATAGCTTGTAGGAAAAGATTGTTACCCATCTCTAGGAGCCTCTGTTTCAGTGCAGTTCAGATTGAGCCGTTTTGAGCTAGTCATTACATATTTATGAGCTGCTGCTCCTTTGATCACGCCCCACTACTAACGTCATGTGCGCCTGCATAGTGATATCGTGAGCAGTACAGACCATACTGTGTTTTTATTTTATATATTACTATTATTAACGGTTTATGTTGCCAACAGACAAATCATGCAGAAACGTATCACTAATAAGTACACTACAGGAGAAGAAACTCATGACACACAATGATTCCAGAGTAAATTGTGATGTAGCAGCGTCAACAATACACTCGTTTTCCCTGGACAATACTAACATATTCCCGTTATAAAACATTTTCAAACGCATCATTTTAGCAAATTACAGAAATTAAGACCCGGCGGGGGATGTATACTGCTTGTGGTCCGAGGCTCGGGGGTTAGACTCGTCAGAAAAGCCGGGGCAGTAAGGCCCGGTCTCGGTTAGTTTGGCAAAACACTTTTAGTTTGGCAAAGCACTATTACTTAGTTCTTGTAGAATTGTAAAATAAAGCCGTTAAAAATTTTTTTAACTTTCGAAACCACGCTGTAAACTATCTAGCCTGCAAAAATATCTATATAGCCTAACTTACTGTCTACAAACAATTTTAACATCAATATACATTTAAAAGGTATAATTTACGGGATTAGCATCAATGCATGATCTCTGTTTTGTGATGCTCTAGCATCATAAATGTAGTATTTTGTGACAGAAGATGACAACATGCAAAATATAACGTGACTTCTTACCTTTTGTGTTGATATCGATCGCGAATCGAATCTAGTCTATTTCAGATGTGTGAATGATCCATGAAAGTCCAGTAAAATACATTCAATGACCATTTTTGTCCACAAATGCGTATAATCCGTGAAAACTACAGTCTGTTGTTTACATCAGATTTCACATCTTCGACGTCTTGTCCTCAAGGGATAGTTCTGACAAAAATGATATTAAACCCATGATTTACTCACCCCCAAGCCGTCCGAGCTGCACACGTCCATCGTTTTTCAGACAAACACATTTTCGGATATTTTAGAAAATATTTTAGATCTTTCAGTTGATTAAATGTAATGTTACGGGGTCCACCAAAAAAAGTGCGTCCATCCCTCACAAATCAAATCCAAACGGCTCCAGGATGACAAACAAAGGTCCTCCGAGGGCAATCCGTGCGGTGTTGTTGTAGAAATATCCATATTTAAAATTTTATTAACGTAATTAACTACCTTCCGGTAGCGCCGCTCATGAAAAAAGCATCTTAATTAAGATATTTTTAGATATTTCTACCGAAAACAAGACAAAAATACTAAGATTTTTTCTTTGAAAATCATTTTTTGCAGTGTACGACCGGTGGTCCAGGGTCACATATGTTGCGTTGTGTGCTTATGGTGTGTTTTCTTTTACATATGTAATGAATTTCACTGCAATCATTGCCTTAACGCGCTGTTGTTTCTACAGTATGGTGCTTTGGCCTGTTCAGTTAAGCTGGTGTTGCAGGGACTGTTACATGTGCAGTCGACATTGTTGAGGGTTTTATGCTGAGTATTTTTCGTGTTGTTGAATGGCCTATGCTATGCCCATTTTTGATGCGCCGTTATTCAATGTTTTTCTCGTCCTGCTGTTATGTTTTTTCAACACAAACTGACGCCCCTGCCTTTAAAGAAATTTGATCTTTAAAGGGATAGTTCACCCAAAAATGAAAATTCTGTCATCATTTACTCACTGTCATGTTGTTACAAACCTGCATAAATTTCTGTTCTGATGAACACAAAGGAAGATATTTTGATAAATGTTTGTGATCAAACCGTTTGTGGCTCCTATTTACTTCCATAGTATTCTTTTTCCCTACTATGGAAGTGAATGGGGTCCACGGATGGTTTGGTTACAAACATTTCTCAAAATATCTTCCTCATGTGTTCATCATAGAAAGAAATTTATGCGGGTTTGTAACAACATGACAGTGAGCAAATGATGACAGAATTTTCATTTTTGGGTGAACTATCCCTTTAAATTGGAGATATCACAGTTTAATTTACTTGTATTGTTGTAAACAGATAGTGTATAAATTTCCAACTTTCCAACTCTCTCTCTTACCTTAAACCCTTTATATTCCAAATATCTATTTCTTTATACACCTTTATATACATACCAAAATCTTCTTTAAATGTTCGTTCATTAGGTCTGTGTGAGGTGGATCATCAGAACAAGGCCGGCTACACTGCTATAATGTTGGCATCTCTTACTGCGGCTGAGAGCTCTGAAGACATGGAGGTGGCTCAGCAACTGCTGAGAATGGGCAACATCAACGCACGAGCCAGCCAGGTACACACAGCAGGACAACACAATATCCAATACCACTTACAACAACACTTACCAAATACCCTTAAACAACAAAAACATAAACAGCTTAACCTTTTCTCTACTTGTATCATGTGCATTTAATTACTCAGGAGCCAGCACATTGTAAACAAGCTCAGAAGCATATTTATCCCCACCCATCAGATCATGATTTTCCATATTTGTTCAAATTACTTTCATAATAGGAATTTGCCTGGCACGAATGTATCCCAAGATCTGATTTCTTGCAACTAGGTGTCTCTCTTTTATTTCTGGCATCAAAAAAGTGAAAAGACAATACTGTTAAGCACTTTCACAGAGTTTGGCATTTTGTTCCTTTTAAAAAACCTGTATGGTGATCCAGAGTGGAGTTACCTGCTATATAATAATACATATGTTTAACTGTGTATTTTCTGTACATTTCCAGTACATTGCAAAGCTACTTAAATGAATAAAGAGATGGATAAATAAATTTGAATTAAAGTTGAATTGTTATTTTATTAGCTTATACAGTCCATGGAGCAATTTAAACATGTATAAATCCCTAGTGTGGATGAACAGTCATACATTTAGACACAAATAGTACACTCTAAAAATGTCTGGGTTATTTTTGACCAATAATGGGTAAATATTGGACAGAACACATGGCTGGGTTAAAATGGACCCAAAATTGTTTTAACCCAACTGCTGGGTTATTATAACCCATGGTTGCATAACAACCACCCAACATTGGGTCATTTTTAACCCAGCAGGTGTTCTGTCCAATATTTACCCATTATGGGTCAAATATAACCAAGCCATTTTTAGAGTGTAAAATGAATGTGTAGCACAGTAAATCATTTCTAACAGGCCTGCGTCTATTCCAAAATGCATTGCAGCATATCATTTGATTTGATTATTTAAGGTGTTATGACAAATATTGTTTCATTCAAAACCTTTTATCACTTCCCTCCAGTCAGGGCAAACAGCACTGATGCTTGCAGTCAGTCATGGGCGGACGATGATGGTGCAGCTTCTTTTGGACTGTGAGGCTGATGTGAACCTACAGGATCGGGATGGTTCCACTGCCCTGATGTGTGCCAGTGAGCATGGCCATACTGAGATAGCCAAAATACTGCTGGAGAGACCAGAGTGTAACACGTCACTCACAGATAAGGTGAGAGAGAGCGACAGAGCAGAAATTTATAAACCTTCCTCCAGATTAGGATCCAAGGCTAACAATATTTTTTTAACCTGCATTAGTCACATTTGAAAGTGGGGCCTCTTGCTATAAAACCTTTGTATTGTACATATTGAATATTTTCAATAAACTCAAACTTATCTTTATTTATTAGAAAATGGTGTGAAAAGGCACGATCTTTAGATGAAAATACACTGTAAAGTGAAAAGTTGGATAAACTTCAATTGGTAACACCTAAAGGGGACATTTCACAAGACTTTTTAAAAATGTAAAATAAATCTTTGGTGTCCCCAGAGTCCTTATGTGAAGTTTTAGCTCAAAATATCACATATATAAGTTATTATAGCATGTTAAAATTGCCACTTTGTAGGTGTGAGCAAAGATGTGCCATTTTTGGGTGTGTCCTTTAACATGCAAATAAGCTGATCTCTGCACTAAATGGCAGTGCTGTGGTTGGATAGTGCAGATTAAGGGGCGTATTATCCCCTTCTGACATCGCAGGGGGAACCAGATTGCAATGACCTATTTCTTCACATGCTTGCAGAGAATGGTTTATCAAAACTAAGTTACTGGGTTGATCTTTTTCACATTTTCTAGGTTGTTAGAAGCACTGGTTACCCAATTATAACACTTAAACATGGAAAAAGATGATATGTCCTCTAAGTTTTTTTAAGTTTTAAGATTTTTTTCCACTTAAAGTGTTTTTCACTTAAACATATAATTTGAAACAACTTATTTTTTAGGTATTACCAATTGAAGTAATATGTTGATCCAACTTTTACTTTTTACAGTGTAGATGAAATGGATTCATGTCACAGTATTAAAGAACAAACGATTACACCAAATCATGTTTGATTACTGTAAAACAAAGTTGGCATGAACAAACGTATGAATCATAATATTTTACAAAATCAAGTTAGTTTGGCTTTAAAATATTAATTCTTTGCACAGATCTTTTTGGTTGTCAAACATGTTAAGACTGAAAAAAAGACTTGGTTAGTTCTTCACTGAACATGTGAACATGTTTAACTACTGACAAGTGTGTGACTCTTCAGAGTGTCAAGGTTATGGGTCGAAAACTCAGGAATGCTGATCTAATGTATAGTATGCCTTGGATGCACTGTAAGTTAACAATACCAAGTGTCAATCAAATTTATTAGTGCATGTGAGACCTTGGGTTAATTTTAGCCTCATATGTAAAATTGTTAAAGAACAATTTGCCAACAAGATTGGAGAGCCATGGGCTTCATTTTAGAATAATGCAACACTGCCACTCAGTGGACAAATAACCCGGTCAAGTGTTTATTGAACTTTCAAGGGAGGTTTCCCGTACAGAGTTTAGATAATCCAGGCCTTAGTTATACTAGGACATTTAAGTAGTTTTTACAAACAAATCTTACAAAAAACCAATATACAGGTGTGAATCTTGTGACAAAACAGTGGCTCTGATATATGCTAAGATATGTCAATGTCAGGTGTTTTTAAATTAAGGCAGCTCAAACTTGCATTTAAGTCTGGGACTATAAGCCCTGTCCGTGAAACCACCCCTCAGTGTCTAGTGTTTTGGAAACAGTTAACGTTAACTACATTAGTCAACATAACATAACAATGAGCACTACCTCCATCATATTTATTTATTTATTTATTTTGATATATTATAACTTAGAGGATAAAACCTCAAAGCTCAAAATGTATCAAATGACTAGACAGAGCAAACATTCCCATTTACAAAGAAACCTAGATTGTAAAAATCCGTTGAGGATTAAGAAAGTTATGATATTTTTAAAATTAGAAATCAGAGAAAAAGTTATATATGGATGTCTATGGAAGGTGTGTAACCGAAAATGTTGCTTATTCGCATGTTTTTACATGTAACTTTCTCATTTTATCAGATATTTGCATGAAATTTTAACAGACAGTAGATTTTTTAGTTCTTTCAAATTAAATAATGAACATTTACAGTTTTAGTTGGAATGGGCCATTTACTTGGATATATGTTTATCATATTCAGACTCAGATCCATGGTTTTTAAAATGATGCCTCCATTTCTAATGTTCTGACAGGAGGTTCGCTAATCTACCACCACAAATAAAACGTGAATACCACATTTCCTCGGTTCATTTAAATACCTTCTTCTTACTAGATTTCGAAGAAATTTTATCAGTACCAAGATAAAAGATATATATTTTGGTCCACCTACCTTTCATTAGTGTCCAGAGTTTTGTGGAAGCACACCGACTGGTTAAAAGCAGCACAAATTTTCAAACATTATTTATTGCCGTTTTTAGTAAAAACATACTACAACCATGTGGCGAGAAGTGGATATTGCATGACACACACATTGTAACAGGGCCATGTGGTAGTGTTGTAGTTCTCGAGACCTGTTTCGGTCTCAAGACCGGTCTCAAGACCACTTTTTAAAGGTCTTGGTCTCATCTTGGAATTGACTGCATTTTTACTCGGTCTCGTCTCGGTCTCAGACAAAGAGGACTCGGAATTTTATTTCAAGACCGGTCAAGACCACAACTGATGGCACACTGCAAAAAATGATTTTCAAAAGTATCACAAAAAGTATTTTTGTCTTGTTTTCAGTAAAAATATAAAAAAATTCTTAAATTTAAGATGCTTTTTCATGATGAACAAAACGACCCAAGAAAATAAGTCTAGTTTTTAGAGCAAAAATATCAAATTTAAGTGATTTTGTGCATAAAACAAGCAAAAAAATCTGACAATGGGGTAAGCAAATTGAATTTTTATTGAATTTAGTGTTTAAGCAAAAGGTTTAAGATTTTTTTTGCTTGTTTTATTCACAAAATCACTTAAAAATGTCCCCACAAGGTCACAAAAACACTGGTATTCATATCTTTGTGGGGACAATTGGTCCCCACAACGTGATAATTACCAGGTACACACACTCACACACACACACACACACACACACACACACACACACACACACACACACACACACACACACACACACACACACACACAGAGACAAGAAGTGCCTAATTATATGCATATTCCACATTTTATCATAGTGTTTTAATGCAGTGACTTGCAATGGTCTTGGTCTTGTCTCGGTCTCGGCCTGTCTCGGTCTTGGTCTTGGTCTTGGTCTCGGTTAAGGTGGTCTTGACTACAACACTACCATGCAGTCACCTCAGAATTTCAACGCGCATGCTCGCAATATCAGCATTCCTACAATGAACTAACATGAACAAACATTGATCAGCTGTATTTGTATCAACATACATTTATAAGATTAATAAATATTGTACAAATATATTCCTAGTTGTTAGTTCATGTTATCTTATGACTTAACTGGTGAAGAGTAGCGTGCACCATCTGTTAAGGTGCTCAATCAAGGAGCATCCTGACATGATGCGTCACACCCTGGTTTGAGAACAGAACAAAGCAGGATAGACTTGCTCCACAAGGAAAGATGCATTCAGCTGAGAGTATTTACCAAAAGTGACCTCCATGACCTGCTGTCTGTCAACAAACAATGCCGGACCAAAGCCAGGAAAATCATAAGGGACCTCAGCCATCTAAATAGCCTGTGTGCACATGTACACTCTCAGAAAAAAAGGTCCACAATGGTACAAAAGTTGCGGTACCTTTATTAAAAAGTACACCTAGAAGGTGCATGTTGGTATCTCTAAGATAAATATCTGTACCTAAATGGTCCATATTAGCAAATTTAAAGGTACCATCCTAATGACAACTACCTTTATTTGTATAAAACAGTTTCCCAGGCATGGTTTAAATTAATCCAGATTCAGAACTACATTTACATTTAGGCATTTAGCAGACGCTTTTATCCAAAGATTAGAAAACAAAAAAAGCGATGTGTCATAGGGAGGCAATAGTACAAAAGGTACTAGATACAAGTTTTCACTATTCTAAAACAATACCTTTTAATAGACAAACAGAGAGTTAGGGTGCGTGCACACCAAAGCTTTTTACGCAGCTAAAAACACCCGACGGACGCCGACTGGCAGCTTTATTTCAACCGACTGCCAGCTTTCTTCACTTGAGCGCTTTGGTTGCTGTTCTACTTCTGCTTTGTTCATCAGTCATTGGTTTGGGTTAGGATGTACTTTTATGCATTGGTTTTTACATGATTGTCTTCCGCTTTTAAAACTGTTCTCGTCTGGAGTTGGCTTAGAGTTGTAAAAATGTAAAAGAAAGTGATTCTAACCCCAACCCCAAGCGACAATGGTAAGAAAATAGGAAAAAAACTATGAGAAAGCAATACAGTAAAATTACACGAAAAAGAAAGTCGTGCAACGCACACAAAAAAACTATTTATAAAAATTTGTGTGAGTGTCCCAAAAAAGACATTTGAAGAGTTTCGTTGCAAAACGAGATAACCACCGTTTTTTTAATTGTTCAGAAATCTCGTTTTTTGGTTGTGCATTCCAATTATTTTCAATGCAACTGCAGTTGGTTTGTTTTGATTTAAACCTTCATAACTTAAAAAATACAGCTAAGTAGCACCATAAAACAAAATAATAACATAATAACATAATAATAAACATGTTTTGACAAAAATGTTAAAAAATGGATTTATCTCGTTTTGCAACGAAACTCTTCATTTGTGCCCAATGAATGGAAAAAAGGTGAATTTCGTGCCATGGACACAAATAAGTTGATCAAATTTTGCATGACTATAACATGACTTTCCGTGAGGTCAGTCTGATCTACACAGATCATGGACCTGACTCTTTCTGTATTAGTCACTTACAGTGTTGCAGTTGCTAATGGTGTCATAACACCTTTTGATTATTTCATCAAAGTGAGATGTTTAATAATAAATTAACTTTCAAAATTATTTTTTTCTCTATCACTCTTATAGGATGGCAACACAGCTCTTTCAATAGCTACGAAGACTTCCAACTCTGAGATAGTGGACCTTCTGAAAGCCCACACCGATCCAGCCACAGATCCTGCAGCCCCACGCTGAATGCAAACGCCTTGTCTTCAATTTCGTCTGGCTCTGCCAGGTTCAACTATCTACTGCCTCAAACAGACTTGCTGGCAAGGCCAACAGTCAACAGTAGAGACACAGCACTTACCAATCATTTGCAGATTCTCAACCTAAATAGGTGATGGAGAAACAGCCAATGAGAAATGTACTTCTGTACGTCAATCAAAGATGCCGGAATTACGGGAGAGCCATTGAGTGTGAGCTTCCCCAAAACTGTCCTAAAGCACAGCTACTGTAGCTTTTTTCAAAATGTTAACATTGCTTGGATCAGGCATGGTACATTGTTACATATTTTGGCCTTCTCCTGGCAGGTAATGTGATTATATTTTTGTTAGGTGATCAAGCATAATCTATGAATGTTATTTAAATATATATATATAAATATATATATATATCAGATACACACATATTTATTTTTTATGGCACTTTTCTGTAATATTTCCCCGGGAGTGTATCTAAGGCTTGTCTTAGTATAACCTGTCTTCCTACAAATGAGTTTTTGTGTACATGTAACCATTTCCTCGCCATCTAATTTATTTATGACACATCTTTTTGTCCCACCTGTTCTCTTCCCGTTAAGATAAGAAAAAATGGGTGTGGAATACAGTATTTTGTAACCTAGGTGACAAAAATACTAGCAAGCAGGAACTTGTCCATTTACATTTATTATGTGAAAATTTCCTGTATGCTTTAACCAGCTGCAGTATTAACTTTTACTCCATTAAAACTGTGCATTAAACAACAATTTACAGGTGGGAGTATACAAGACTATAGCCCTATGTGTGCCTGCTTTAAATTAAGGATGTTCATTTAAAGCAGTTGTAATAAAGAGATATGTTTAAAGACAAATCAATAACTCATCTGGACAAAGTATAAATATATATAGTATATATACTGTGGGAGGTGCTGTGAACTAATACCCTGAAATGTAATGACTATTTCCAATTCTATATTTTTAAGTATATACAAGTATATGCATGGATGAAATATTGTCTCAATAAAAACATGCATTTCGTATTTGTTTCTTTTGTGTGCTTTGAATTCATTTAATCATTTGACAAGGGCAAGATGCAATGCAAGTCCTTTTCATAACTTTTATGTATGTTTAAATAAAGGCTTTGAACTGGTTCACGGAACGAAAACCAGAAACTTTTGATGTTTTGCAAGGAACAGAAACGAAACCAGAAACTTAAAAAAAAGTTCCGGAACAGAATCGTTTATTTAAAATAATGGTAACTGGTTAATACCCTTATTTTTTCCGTTCTTCGACAAGCCCTGCGTTCCAGTTCGTTTTTTTATGAACTTCCCTCGCTAACTTCCCTCAGTCTCGTTCACTCGGATGTACGTCATTGCTTACGTTGTACGAGTGCCCACTAGCCTACTGCTAGAACACTTGAAGTGGGTTCAAATGGATCGCCCTAAGCCCTTGATCACATGGAAAGTGGAGACCGCCCCCTCCATGTGCAAAGCGCGAGTTAGCTGAAGTGACGTCACAATCGTGTTGCATTGTGGGATATGAAGCTGCATGAAGTGTACATATGAAGCAGACTCGCTCCCTTTGTCAAAATCGAGGGAGCGAGGGTCTGTCCATGCAAACTTCCCTCGTCCACTTGACGAAATGGAACGCACTTCAAAATGGCGACAGGGATTCCCCCGAGGGGAAGTGCTTAGGGAAGTTCGCGAGTGTGTGTCTAAAACTGGAGTGGAACGCACCCCAGATTTCTGTGCAATACTCGATGAAGTTCACTTCCGGTCGTCGTTGACTCATCGGAGAAATGAGAAGCTTGCCACTGGAAAGTAGCCTACTCAAGCCCAAGTCTATGGCCCTGTCCCAAATGGTGCACTTCATGTGGACTTTCGGTCTCATGGCCTTAAATTGCGCGTGCTCGCTTAGTCCACGAGTCCGTAGGGTGTCCCATCTGTCATTTTTACGCTTTGAAGTGTGCACATCAGCGCCTCTTTTGCCCCCTTGATGTGGTCTTCAGCGAAGCCCGCACTGCAGCAGGCTTCGCGCACTTTACCAACCCAGAAGTCCTTGCGAAAGTTCAATCAGACCAATCAGACGACGGAAGGGAGGAGCTCACACTGACGGGCAACTTCTCTACCTATTTCCGGTGTGACGCTCGAGTCTGTCCCAAAATACGACTCCGTTGTACCCACGTGGACTCGCATTAAGGGTCCCTAAAGTCTGGACTACGTGATATCACCAAAGTGTGGACTCTGAGGAGGACCACAAGTCCGGAGTGTGCCATTTGGGACAGGACCTATAATGCTCAATCATAAGAGGTAAATATTGTAGGCTACCAATTATCTCAAGATGTTTGTTTTTTAATACTGATTAGTGGTGTAACGGATCGCAGCTGATCCGTGATCCGTATACAGATCACGACCCACTGTTTGGCTTGCTTGTGATTCGCGGATTAATGCGCAAATTTAAATAGGGTGAAAGTTGATCCATTGCACTTGTTACAAAGGCTTGCAAATGTTAACACTTAAGTGATTTTAAACAATTTATATTTATAAAAACTGTCTTTAAATGTGGAAAAGTGCTTAGCGCCACGTCAGGGTCTGAGCAGGCTACGCACTGTTGCTTATCCGATTGCTGCAGGTTTTTGGAAATAAAAGCCATTCCTGCTCGTAAAAGATTTAAACATTGACAAGCGCTCTTTTATATGTCTATAGACATTAATTAGACAACGTTTAAAGGCGGAGATCTGAAACTGCTCGGCTGCGCACAAGCTCAAGTTCATTTGCGATTTATAGATTTGAAAGGGGTACGCGCGTTTTTTTGCGCAAACGTTCGGTTTATGAATCACACATACGCATTTTTGATAAATGATTGTAAGATCAAATGTAGGGTGGTTTTTACACAGCAGTTTATAAATGAGGCCCCACAACTCTTTATTTATTAACTTGAGAGAGAGAGTTGCGCTACTGTGTCTCATACTGTAGTCCATTAAAATACATTTGCCGAATAAAGCACTGAAAACCACGTAATTTTCACTTTGTGTGGAGCGACTGTTTATGCTGCATCTTCTTCTTCCCGAAGCGCTATTTGGACTTCGTCCTCCGTTTGTGTGTGTGCGCGTGTTTAAGTGCACTTAAAAAATTTTGGCATGTCAGAATTACAGTTATGCCGCTTACATAATGTAGCCTTTTTATAATGTTTGATGACAAGATAAAGACTTAAGGAAAATTATGTAAACTAATAATTTAAGTTTAATGTCCTAATGATCAGCCTACTTATTTGTATGTCCCACAGCAGACATGGAACGTTATTAACCGGTTCGGGAACTTAATTTTTTGTTCTAACTGGTTTAGGAACGTCAATTTTAGGGTTGAACCAAAAACCGGAAACTTTAAAATGCTGTTTCTGTTCGGAACGAACCAATTGGGAAAATGTTTTGGTTCAAAGCCCTGGTTTACATGCTTCTTGAACACCAGGAAGTAGTTTTTATCCCTACCCTAACATAATTGTGATCAGTCTGATGTTCGTTTAATGACTCACTGGTTGGATTTGTGCCACTCCTCTTATTTTTTTTTTGTTCTAGCATACATAAATCTGATTATCATAGAGCTACACATCACTTTTTTATTACCTATTGACACTTGCTCATCATGTGGCTGCTGTTGGGACTCTGCTTCACCTCCTCACTTATCCACTCAGGTAAAGTACACTAAAAAGAGTAAAAAGCCATATTTAATGACAATTTTGTTTACATAAAATGATATTTAATAACAAAGTTTTTTTTTTTTTTTTGTGAATTGTTGTGATGTACAGTTCAAATGCTGAAGTGTTGGGACAGTCGGGAGTCATTAAAAACCTGTCCTTCTAACCAGCCATATTGTTATGTTTACAAGAGCTATTATGGTTAGTTGTAAATAGTTCGACAAATATGATTAGCTTTCAAATCATCCTTCATCAATACAAACCCTAATTTTGTTGTTTTTCAGGCATTATCAGCAATGAGTCCATTTCTGTGCAGTCTTGCATTGAAGCGTGCTCTTTTTTAGGAAAACCTTTTTCATACAATCTTGGGTATCTTAATGCAACTGCTACGTGCTGCAACACAGATGGCTGTAACAGACTTGATCTGCCTGGTAAGAGTAATCCTACACTGTCAAAAATAAAGGTACAAAGTTGTCACTGGGGCAGTACCCTTTAAAAAAGGTACAAATGTGTATCTTTGAACTGCCAATATGTATCTTTGAAGTACTAATATGCACTTTTGGGGTAAAAAGGTGTACCTTTTTGAAAGAGTACTGTCCAAGTGACAACTTTTGTACCTTTATTTCTGAGAGTGTATGACAATATTTTAATCACATACAGTATATCAAAACATTGTCATAACACTTAATCATTTAAATATGTTTGTGAAAAATGCACATATACCTCAATATGCACATCTTTCTTTCTAGAACACAACACTGCCCCGACAGGACGGACATGCATGTCATGCAACAGCATAAACGATGATAAGTGTGACACACCCCTGCCCTGTGTGGGAATCCAGGAATGCTGCATAGATGGTATGTATAACATTTTCATAAAAAAATTTATGAAAAGGAACAAAATATTAAAATTATAAATATAACTCTTCTACATGTACTCTTTAAAGGATGGAGCGAATAATTTTTAATTTACAAGGTTTTGTGTATGTGTGTTCTGACAGATTCATCATCATCCGGCAGCACTTACCAATGGAAAGGTTGTGGCTCAAAATTTTTTTGTAAAGACTCATTCAACTCGAACTCTGGAAACCTGGGCTACCCATTAAGCACCAACTTTGGAAACCTGGGCAACCTTGGAAACCTGGGCAACCTTGGAAACCTGGTCTACCCATTTCACACCAACCCTGGAAACCTAGGCACAAAATGCTCAATCCACAATTTCAGTCTTCTACTGATATGTCTTATAAGTTTTATTTTCTATTAGTGTCAAGTAAAGTCAAATCGTATTGCAAAATCTTTTCTAAACATTTGGTAAACCAGCTGTTTATGAAGGTTTAATTGTGTTCAAGAGGTGCACTGTAACATATTCATTTAAAAAATAAAAACACATTATTTTTCACATCTTGCCTTTATTCTACACCGCTGTTTCCATTCTCCTAACAACAGGTAGTCTAGTTTTCGGTTCCATGAAGCTCTCTCTCAAAAAATACGCAATATGCTCAGATCGGTTAACTGGCCGAGTGTGTTGAGATTCGCTAACTACCTACCGCACATTGTACGAAAAGTCACACCCCTTAGCATTACATTTAGGTGCATGTGCTTAGGTTTATTGTAAACAATGGCGTCAATATTGCCTTAATAAAGCCCAAATTAGACCCAGAAAATATTATTGAAGAGGATTGAGCACAACATGTGCATGCGCAGAATCTTAGAGGATGTTTCAAACAACAAAACACAGAACCATGTGGTCCCTGTAGCTCACTCAAAAAAGTTTTCATTTTAGGTCAATTTAACTATTATACATTCAGAAACATTCAGGGGTTTTTTGATAAATGTAAAATTTTCAGGTTGTACAATGTAATGATAGTGAAGGAACGTCTCGGTTACGTATGTAACCCTCGTTCCCTGAAGGAAGGGAACGGAGACGTCATGTCTTGACCGACGAATTGGGAACCGCTTCGCGGGTGACCTATCTACTTCGAGAACTATCAAAAACGCCAATGAACTTGGCATGCAGGTATTTGCATAATGCCAGCGCCGCCCCGCCAGGTGCATAATACCAAATCAGCTATATTATTGCTGAGAAGCCGAGCAACAGTGCCCGGCCTTAAAACAGCAATGGAACAGCAAACTGTGGCGACGGGACGTGACGTCTCCGTTCCCTTCCTTCAGGGAACGAGGGTTACATACGTAACCGAGACGTTCCCTTTCAGTCGGTCACTACGACGTCACGTCGTGACCGACGAATTGGGAATCCCTACCAAAACGCCACTGCAGCTGAACCCTTTCAGTGCCTGCAAAAGCCCTCCGCCCTCCACATAAAGGGGCGGAACCTAAGGCAAAATGCAGAAGGCCGGTCACCACCTGTTCCTTAACCCACGATAGTGAAGCAGCGAACTGGGGAAGCGTCTAAACTGAGCGGAGCTAGAACACTGCGGAAGCCATCCCCTAAGAAGGTTAAATGGATGACATAAAAATATATGAAACAACCGACAGGTTGCTCAAAAAAAGTCTCTGAACAATACAAGGTATGTCGAGAGATGCAGAGCAGGCTCTGCTAAGGAAAAACGTGGAGGATTAGAACCCCACGGACTATACACACAAATGAACCCCACGTAGGGGACAAATGTGGACGCCTAGCCTACACAGGTTTACAGAGAATACATCAGTGATAGGTTGACAGCGTATGCTCCGCAACACCAGCTATCAGGGCGGTGGAGGAGAGGCAAAAACAGTTTTTTTGACGTTTTTGCCCCGATGGCTTTCCATATTGGTGCAAATGTACAGCACCAAAATAGAGGCTCCAAGCCGACACACGAGCCAACCCTCGGCATTCTTAACTAATTAAAAGAAAGAACCCGAGTGGAAACCGGTTCGACACGAACACTATAGAATCTTGTGAACGTATTAGGTGTCGCCCAGCCTGCAGCTCTACAAATATCTGTTAGCGAGGAACCACGAGCCAGTGCCCAAGATGATGCCACACTGCATAAATTAAATGGACAAGGCACATTCTGCTTTTGATATGCAAGGGCTATAGTATCCACAATCCAATGGGACATCCTCTGCTTGGTGACAGCTTTTCCTTTCTGCTGACCACCGTAACACACAAAGAGCTGATCTGAGGTCCTAAAACTTTGCGTCCTGTCTATATACACACGTAGTGCACGAACAGGGCATAACAAAGCCATGGCTGGGTCTGCCTCCTTCAAAGGCAGCGCTTGGAGGTTCACCACTTGATCTCTGAAAGGAGTGGTGGGAACTTTGGGCACAAAGCCGGGCCGGGGTCTCAGTGTTACGCTGGATGCAGCCGGCCCGAACTGAAGGCACGAATCATCGACCAAAAATGCATGAATATCCCCTATCCTCTTAACAGAAGCCAAAGCAAGGAGAGTTAATGTTTTCATAGTAAGAAATTTAACACTCACACTATGCAGAGGCTCAAATGGGGCTTCCTGGAGTTATTTCAGCACCAAGGACAGGTCCCAAGGAGGAATAGAGGGAGGACGCGAAGGATTCAAGCCGTTTCTCAATGTCAAGGATACTTCCTTGGCAGGACTAGTCCTTACAAGTCACTTCCTTTAGAGGCTTGGCGAGGCTCCTTTTAAGAATTCCATAATGTGCCCTCTTGTTGAGAAAGAAGGTCCTTCCTCAGGGGAATCTTCCACGGAGGGGCTGTCGCGAGGAGAGAGAGTTCTGGAAACCAACTCCTGGTTGTCCAATACGGTGCCACCAACAGCACGCTCTCCTCGTCCTCCCGGATTTTGCATAAGGTTTGCGCAATGAGGCTCACCAGAGGGAAAGCGTATTTTCTCATGTTTAGCGGCCAGCTGTGAGCCAATGCATCAATGCCTAGTGAATAGTCGGCTAGTGAATAGAACACGCGACAATGGGTCGTCTATGGGGAAGCAAACAGATCTATCTGCGCTTTGACGAAACGTCTCCAAATCTGCTGAACCGCAATGGGGTGGAGCCGCCATTCGCCGGGACGCGCAGCCCGAGAGAGCGCATCCGCCTCTACATTGAGCGTGCCCGGAATGTAAATGGCACGAAGAGACCTCAAATTCTTCTGACTCCAAGTGAGGAGGTGACGGGCGAGATGCGACAGGTGTTGGTTTATGTGCCAATGCAGCTGGGGTGTCGTCCAGACCCCCGAAGCCGCAAGCCCATCGTACGTGGCCCCCCACCCTGTGTCTGAAGCATCTGTGCATACTATCGCATGCCTGGAGACCTGTCTCAGATGCACACCGGATCGGAGAAACGCACGGTCTGACCACGGAGTGAAAGTGCGACGACACGCAGGTGTAATGATAACACGGTGAATGCCGCGCAGCCACGCTCTCCTCGGAACTCGATCGTGAAGCCAATGCTGAAGCAGTCGCATATGAAGCAGTCCGAGCAGAGTTACAGCTGCGGCTGCTGCCATATGCCCCAGGAGCTTCTGAAATTGTTTCAGCGGGACCGCGCTCTTGCACTTGAATGTATTCAGGCAAGTCAGAATCGACTGTACACGCGCTTCTGTTAGACGAGCTGTCAAATTGATCGAGTCCAGTTCCATCCCGAGAAAAGAGAGTCTCTGCACGGGGCAAAGCTTGCTCTTTTCCCAGTTGACCCGAAGACCCAAACGAGCGAGGTGTTTTAAAGTTAAATCTCTGTGATCGCACAGCATCTGACATGTTTGAGCTATTATTAGCCAATCGTCCAGATACGCGAGAATGCGCACACCCCTCTCTCTCAGGGGTTTTAAAGCCCCCTCCACTACTTTGGTGAATACACGGGGCGACAGAGAGAGCCCGAATGGGAGGACTTTGTACTGGTATGCTCGCCCCTCGAACGCAAAGCGGAGAAACGGCCTGTGCCGGGGGAGAATCGATACGTGGAAGTACAGGTCCTTTAGGTCGATAGATGCGAACCAATCGTTTGGACGAATGCATGGAAATATGTGTTTGGGCGTCAGCATTTTGAACGGCATTCTGTGAAGTGCACGGTTCAGCGAACGCAGGTCCAGGATCGGTCGCAAGCCGCTGCTTTTCTTGGGTACAATAAAGTAAGGGCTGTAAAACCCCGACCTCATCTCGGCTGGAGGGACCGGCTCGATCGCGTCTTTCGCTAATAAGACAGCGATCTCCGCACGGAGGACGTGCGCATCGGCAGTTCTCACTGCAGTGAAGCGAACGCCGGAGAATTTGGGGGGACGCCGGGCAAATTGGATCGCATAGCCGAGACGAATCGTGCGTAAAAGCCAGCGCGACGGGCTGGGAAGCTGTTCCCACGCCCCCAGATACCGTGCGAGGGGGACAAAAGGCACGATCGGTGTACCCGCGGCGGGCGCAAGGGAGGTGATCGCCGGTGTGTGCGTAACGGCCGCACCGACAGCAGTGTTGTGTGTGATAACACTCACCTGAGTCCGTTGCTGGGTGGTTGAGTAAGGGAGGCTCTGCTGAAGACACCTCACACCACTCGATGCACCCTCTGGCGAAGGAGGAGGAAGACGATGGGTTATAAGCCCGTAGCTGTCTCCTACCGCCTGAGAAGCTGGATAGCGCGGTGGGGTTATGAGCCCGTGCGTCGCTCTCGTTCTCCTCTGATGAGTCGGAGAACGAGGGGGGGTTATGAGCCCGCTCGTGTCTCCGGCGCTCATCTGAAGACCTAGAGATGGAAGTGGAATTCGCTCTTTCTGTGAATTTGTGGGTGCCGACTGAAAAGTTGGCAGAACAGAAAAATGAAACAAAAGATTCCCCAACCGGCCCTCCTCCGGTGGGGGGAGTGGTGCCTTCACCATCTCCCGAAGAGCGATCCCCTCCATCTCTAGGTCGCCCGTCTCAGGGCCGCTTCGATCTTTTTCCACCCTTTGAAGCGGGCTGAGCGGGCGGGGCGGGCTGCTGACGGCCGGTTCCTCGCTTCTTAGAAGAGCCCCGGGGAGGAACGGAGGCGGCCGCCGCAGGACGCCCTCAGCGAGGAGCAGGCTGAGGCGCCGACGTGGATGGGGCAGGCGCAGGACGCTTCCGACGTGGCATGATCTGAGCGATGGCCTCAGTCTGCTTCTTGGCCGCGGAGAATTGCTGGGCAAACTCCTCGACCGTCTCGCCGAACAGGCCGGTCTGGGAAACCGGAGCATTCAGGAGCCGGGTCTTATCGGCATCCTTCATGTCCGCCAGACACAGCCAGAGATGGCGTTCCTGGACTACCAGGGTAGACATCGCACGCCCGACGGCGTGTGCGGTGACCTTGGTCGCACGAAGCGCCAGATCCCCCGAGAACTCCGCCGAGTCGTGACCTCCCGCGTGCAGGTCCCTCAGAGCCTTAGCCTGGTGAACCTGCAGCAATGCCATGGCATGCAGGGCAGAGGCTGCCTCCCCACAAGCCTTGTAAGCAGCACCGGACAGCGCCAAAGACTGCTTACAGGCCTGTGAGGGGAGAGTAGGCTGGTCCCGCCAGGAGGAAGCGACACCGGCCGGACACAACTGCATCGCGACCGGCCGCTCCACTGACGGGATACCAGTGTACCCCTTGGCATCTCCACCCTCGAGAGAGGTGAGGGGTGAAGGCTGAAACGGCCGGTTCCGGGCGGAAAACGGGGTTTTCCACAACCGCGTCAGCTCTCATGCACCTCGGGGAAGAAAGGCACCGGGGGCGAGGACTGAGAAGCCCTGGCACCCCCGAAAAACCAATCATCGAGGCGGGACGGTTCGGGTGGGGGAGGTTTAGTCCACTCCAAGCCGACTGCCTCCGCCGCCCGAGCGAGCATGGCTGCCATCTCGGGGTCGAACGCAGAACCCGCAACCTGGCCCGTAGGCGGGAGCGGATCCGGATCGACGTCCGAGGCTGACAACCCCCCCTCCGACGTTACGGTGGACATCGCGTCAGGTGGAGGCTCGATAGAGCGCGAGGACACCGTAGAACACGGGCCGCTCGTCTCCATCTGGACCTCCGCTGGCAACGGATCAGGGCGCTGGGAACTGCTGGACGAACCAGCAGACCGACCCAGCACCGTTATACGGAGATCATCCTTCGCGAGTCCGATAACTGCGCCCTTAGCAGTACCAGACTTGGAAGGCGGGGGCCGTTGCCGGAGGAACGACACCCGTCTCCGCAAATCCGCCATAGTCATGCCCTCGCAGACGGAGCATGAACTATCACGCAACGCTGCCTCTGCGTGCTGGAGCCCCAGACACGAAAGACAACGCTTGTGGCCATCCTGGGGGGCGATGAACACACCGCATCCAGAAACGGAGCACGGACGGAAATCCATCTTTAAAAAGACGACCCTGACCGTGACACGAATGAGTAGCTGTCTTTAAAAAGACACAAAGCTCAAATGTGCTGCTCTTTTAGGGAAATCACTCTTTGTGCAAGCTGGTGAAACACACAGGGAGAGGCAACGCACTCACTCGAACTCAAGTCCTAAATTAAAGAGACAGAGAGAGAGAGAAAGGGTGGAGAAAAAACACTGCGAGCCTCCGCTGAGGTGTCTTTGCCCAACCAACTTCAGCAAGCTGAGATCTTATTTTCTTCCCTTCACAGAACAGGATCTACGAAGATCAGTTTAGAAAGCTTCTCGAGAGCAGATGTCTGCCGGCTTCGAAGCAATAAAGCTGATTTGGTATTATGCACCTGCGCCTTATATACGCACCTGGCAGGGCGGCGCCGGCATTATGCAAATACCTGCATGCCAAGTTCCCAATTCGTCGGTCATGACGTGACGTCGTAGTGACCGACTGAAAGGGAACTTGGATAAATAAGTGAAATTTGAGTTTGAGTAAATTATCCAAATATTATACATAAAAAAATAGATGTGTTTTTGTTTCTTTGGAGAAATTTACATTTTCCATGTTGTACATATAATAATAATAATAATAATAATAATAATAATAATAATAATAATAATAATAATAATAATAATAATAATAATAATGGTAACACTTTACAATAAGGTTCATTAGTTAACATTAGTTAACTACATTAATTAACATGAACTAATAATGAATTGCACTTATACAGCATTTATTCATCTTTGTTAATGTTAATTTCAACAATTACTAATACTTTTATTAAAAGTTTGTTAATGTTAGTTAATGCACTGTGAACTAACATGAACAAGCAAGTAAAGCTTTATTTATATTAACTAACGTTAACAAAGATTAATAAATACTGTAACAAATGTATTGCTCATAGTTTGTTCATGTTAGTTAATACATTAACTAATATTAACTAATGAACCTTATTGTAAAGTGTTACCATAATAATAAAGTAAAGTTGATGAACAAGTGATATTTGAGTTGGTGTCCTGAACAATCAATTAAACTATTATACATTTAGAAACAAATATTTGTTTGTTTTTTGGGTAAATTTATAATTTAAAGGTTGAACAAAGTAGTGATAGTGAAGGAATTGGGATAAGTGAAATTTGAGTTTGTGCCTTTACCCCATTGGCATTCATTTGATGTCCATAAATAATCTATTTTAGATCAATGTAAATATTATGCATTTAAAAACAGTTGCATTTTTTTTCTTTGTAGAAATGTAAATTGTCCAAGTTGTACTACAATGAATTGTAGCGCAAGCCAACTCAATAGACATCATAGCAGTTTCTCAATAGTTCTATTTAGTAAAGATAACGCCTATTTAAATTTTTAATTAGACAATATCAGAAGTATGAGTTCCAGGTACGACCAGTGGGGGTCAGCACTCTTCAACCCAATTAAGTAGCCTCATCTCAGCCAATACAATCAATTTTATTTATATAGCCCTTTTCACATTTTTTGTTCATTGTTTCAAAGCAGCTTTACATGAATAGATGTAGGGGAAAACACAGAATAATTGATAGATAATATAAGAAGTAGAATACAGCGGCTAAGAATAAACCGTAAGCGAGCGTAGTAATAATGTATACAGTAAAGTGCTAAGTTAAGGCAATGTTAGATGACTCTCCCAGGGATGAAAAAAACCCCTAGTGGGAAAACTCCTAGGAGGAGAAAAACCCTTGAGAGAAATACATATATATTTATATATATAAACACGATAGGGATATGAAACGGGTAAGCGGATTAAACTGGTTCACAGCTAAAAACCATGGTTTTCATATCTGTGTCTGATGGTCAAAGATGAGATTTGTTTTGGGTATCTAGCCAACAGTCTTTGGTCTCACAACTCTGTTATTTGTTTCTTTTATTCATATTAAGTCTCTTAATTTTATTATAGTTTTGCAGAATAAGGTAAAAAATAAATTCCATAATTGCTAATTTTAGGTCAATTAAAATATTATAAATTGACAAACAGATACATGTGAGTTTTTTGGATGAATGTAATTTGTTCAGGTTGTACATGTAATGAGAGATAAGTAATTTGGATGAATAAGTAAAATTTGAGTTGTGTTCTTTCCCTACTGGCGTGTTGTTACTTTTCCTGATGTGGCAGTTTAATCGCTATAGGTTGTAGCTGGTTTCAACGAAGATAAATGTTTGGACTTATTTGGAGAAACAAGCTTTGTATCTATGTTTTTTATCTAGAATATATTGGTGCACATGAAAAAATACAAACATATAGGACCATTCCCAATGTCCTTTACAATGGCTTCCTATAGCAGCTATCTTTATTTTCTGTCATAAAAAATAACTAATAAGGCTTGGCTATGTATACTGTGTTAGACTTGATGAGACTAGTTCTACTGTACTAGTTCTACCCAGCCAACATTGCAAGGTGGGGCCCATGTGGGCCCCATATGGGCTTCCTATGTGGGCCCTATATGGGTTTGTCCATGGGTTCCACTATGGCCCCACCTGGGTTGCCCACATTAATTTAATATAGAACCTGAGTGTGGCTTATGTGAGGCCCAGCAGGGCAACACACATGGGGCCCATATTGGCCCCACCTATTGAAGCCCACATTATTTACCAGGGCCCAGTATAGGTTTTTAATGGTACTGGACTGGCCCCTTATTATGTAATAATTATACTTTTAATGCTTAATTGTAATTTACTTAAATAATATATTTGTTTTAAATTGAAAACCGATAAAAGCAAATCATTTCAGTTCGGTAAATATCAGATTTCAGCATAAATATTCAACAGTTCATTCATCTGTAACTGTCACACGGTGACGATCTTTCCGGGGGCGGAACCAAAAATAGGAGAGTTTGGTTCCGTCCGGAAGTGTTCCCGCCCGGACGGAAGAGCAGAAACACGTGAACTACCGGTAAACGCTGCGGGACGAAAACAAGCCGATTAAACACAGGTGCGTCTTGTTAAACATGAGCGGCTGGGGATTGGAGGATACGAGAAAGAGGACAGTATAAAAGATCATCTAAAAACACAGAGTGGGGTTCGGTTTTGTTGCTGTTTGTTGCTGGTTGTTGCTGGTCGTATTCATTCGCTGTTTTATTATTCAGGCTGAGCTGGCGTGGCTGTGTGGGGACAAACAAACCGTAGTCGCTGGGAGACGACAGGAAATTGCTGGGACTGAAACGAAGCAGAAGAAAAAGCAGAGTTAGCGTGAGTGATCACCTTATACAGAAGAATTTAGAAGCTAACGGAATTATTGTGTAATACTGTCATCAGGAAGAAACACCTCATCGTGTATTGCTGGAATTGTTTACCTGTGGCTAGGAAGAGGAAAACATCGGAAAGAATTGTACAGCGACTGTGAGTATGCAATATTATTTTGGTCACACTGTGTGCTAACTCGTTCTGTGTTGTAAGACTCCAGTAAAGGGAGTGACGGCCCTACCACGGAGCAGAGTGGTGGGAGAACCGGAGGAAGAAGAGTTCGGGCCCGCTACAGCGACGTGGACGTTACTGGCCCGCACTAACAACGCCTAACAGGCTCCGGTGAAGTGGAGGAAGACGGGGGCGTCCTAAGTGTTCACATTGAGTGCTGTGGGTGAGTCTGTGTTTGCTGTGGAAATACGCTTTGAAGTGGTGCAGTGTGGTGTTGTGTGTGTATTGTCAGAAACCCCCGCCTCTACCAACCTCGTCGTGGGAGAACGAAAGGCTGCGGGTGCCAGTTATCTCAAACCTGATATATGCTGTGGGCGAGTCCCTGAATGTGAATATTAACCTTGGTGTTTTTTCGGTGGCCATCCTTGGGTCCCGGGTTGTTTGGTAGAGTGGTGGTGAAGAATTCGACTGCTGGAGACTGTGTGAGTAAAACCAAAAGTTTATGTTTGCTTGTGTGTATATACAGAACATCTATTGCTTGAGGAGGGAGGCGGAGTTTAAATCTCACCGGTCCCGAAGCCTCTTCAAAGGGGCGCCCCTGTCCAGTGCTCTATAGTCGAGGAAACGGAGAGGAGAGGGCAGCGCTCGGCTCGGTGTGACGGTGTAGAATCTTCCTCCCACTGCAGTATTTCGCAGCCGTTGGAAAGGCTGGCCCACGACGTTCCATCATCATCCAGTCTCGAGGTATCGGTCGATACATGAGATCACGGTTACCATAGGTCCACCATTCCCAAACAGTGAACTAAATGTTATAAATTGTCTGTCGATTGACCACGAGTGCTACCATTGAAGTAGAGCGGAGTAAAACAGGGTAGCCATACGTACTCGTGTGATTGATTGTGTGTGGCGCTGCCGTGAAAATCTATTCCAGGGGTTATTAACCAATCTTCTGTGACCCAGCCAGCAGCCTGTGGAGAGAGAGAGAAATCTGAATCACTTACCTGAGAGCTGACCGCCTGTAAAGGGAGAGAGCGAATCTGAATACCTTACCTAAGCAGTACTTACTGTACGACGTCCCAAGCTGGAGAGGTGAGAGAGTCATTATCAGTGGTTATTAACCAATCTTCTGTGCCCCAGCCAGCAGCCTGTGGAGAGAGAGAGAAATCTGAATCACTTACTTGAGAGCTGACCGCCTGTAAAGGGAGAGAGCGAACCTGAATATCTCACCTAAGCAGTACTTACTGTACGACGTCCCAAGCTGGAGAGGTGAGAGAGTCATTACTAGTGGTTATTAACCAATCTTCTGTGCCCCAGCCAGCAGCCTGTGGAGAAAGAGAGAAATCTGAATCACTTACCTGAGAGCTGACCGCCTGTAAAGGGAGAGAGCGAATCTGAATACCTTACCTAAGCAGTACTTACTGTACGACGTCCCAAGCTGGAGAGGTGAGAGTCATTATCAGTGGTTTTTACACAATCTTCTGTGCCCCAGCCAGCAGCCTGTGGAGAGAGAGAGAGAAATCTGAATCACTTGCCTGAGAGCTGACCGCCTGTAAAGGGAGAGAGCGAATCTGAATACCTTACCTAAGCAGTACTTACTGTACGACGTCCCAAGCTGGAGAGGTGAGAGAGTCATTATCAGTGGTTATTAACCAATCTTCTGTGCCCCAGCCAGCAGCCTGTGGAGAGAGAGAGAAATCTGAATCACTTACTTGAGAGCTGACCGCCTGTAAAGGGAGAGAGCGAACCTGAATATCTTACCTAACAGTACTGAATACCTTACCTGAACAGCGCTTACTGTACGACGTCCTAAGCCGGGAGGTGAGAATCGATACCAGTGGTGATTTAACCGATCTTCTGTGTTCTAGCCAGCAGCCTGCAAGGAGAGAAATTTGAACACCTTAGTTGGAGGAACACCTACGGGACACCGCCCCAGCACCACGTACAGGAGCGCCCCAGTCGTCCAGGAAAAGGGTACGTCAGGGAGACAGTATTTTATCCAGCACTTATCTCAGTCCTTTTATTTTTGCCTCCAGGAAGAAAAGGAAGGCGCCACGGGATCATAAAGCAAGGCGGAGGAGCCCGAGCCGCACACCCCCACAGAGCCTTGGACCCCGGACCTCTAGCCTCGTCTCGCCCCTTGTCCCTTTCTGATCACGGCCCACCTGGAGGGCAGAACAAGAACCTTTAGTTTTAAATCTTTTTCCCTTTCCCCATCCATTTTAATTAAATTAAATAAAGTTCTATTTCTTATACTTACGTGCACTTGTGTTGTCTGGTCATTGGGTTGGCTTTGGGACCTCCTCGAGGTGGAAAATAAGAAGGGGGGTGGCTTGTTACAATAGCGGCCAGCCCCGACTGGTGACAGATTTTGGCGTAGTCGGCAGGATTCCACCTCGAGTTGAGTGACCAGGGTCGCCCAATGGCCGACAAAGAAGTGCCAGAGGCCCCACCCTCTGTCACGCCCGTATTTATGGGTAACCCCTGGGTGCAGAAATATGGAGGAGCAGAGTCTGAGGTACATCTGTCTGAGTGGAAAGCCCAACTAGAGTATTTGGCCGACCTGCAAGGCCTAAGTGTGGCCCAGCGGCTACAGTTTGTACTGAACTCACTAGAGGGAGAAGCGCGGCGAGAAGTGCAGGCCGCCCCTGAGGCCGTTAGAGCCACCGCCCAAACAATATTCCAGTTCCTCACCGAGCAGTATGGCGATCACACCCCCGTGGCTGTCCTCCGCTCCCAATTTTTTTATTGTAAGCAGGGCCCCCGCCAACCATTAGAGCCTTCGCCTTGAGATTACAAGAGCAGTTTACCCGACTGCAGGGACGCCGAGACCATGGGCTGGGGGATGGAGAAGCCCTGCTGTGTGACCAGTTTCTCTTGGGAATGAGAGAAGGCCCGGTAAGGCAGAGCCTGAGGGTGCAGTTTCGGAGGGATCCAGGGCTCACGTTCAAGGACTTGAAGAAGGAGGCAGTGGCATTAGAGAGCGACGAAGCCGAAGTACGAGAGCCCCCAGTGTGTGCGGCAGCAACGGCCATGCCTGAAGGAGCAGATTGGAAGCAGGCGTTAAAAATGGAGCTCGTGAAGGATGTCCGGGACCAGATGTCAGAGCTGTCCAAAACACTTCTGGGAGAGTTGCGCCTGGGACAGATGCGGGAGGAGACGAGGCCTGTTCCCCGAGACCGAGTGTATTCTGAAGGGGGCCGAGAGCTGCCATGACGCCCAAACCGACTCAACCGGCCCCGGTTTGAATGGGACGAGCAAGGGAGACCAATTTGTAACCGTTGTGGAGAGCCAGGCCACTACAGTCGCCAGTGTGGGTCCCACAGAGCATCCGAAGGGGGTTTTTAGGTCGGCCGGCCACAGTGGGTCGTGTGGCCGGGACCCCTGTAGAAGACCCTTTGGAAGGAGATGGCTCTAGGAGTCAGATGATCGGGCACAGCCCGGTGGCGGAAGTCAAAGTGTGTGGTAAGAAGATTCAGTGCCTCCTGGATACGGGCTCGCAGGTCACCCTATTCGCAGAAAGCCTTTCACAAGAGATATTTGGAAGACAGGGAGTACGTGGAGTGGAGGCCCCCTGGCTCACTTTGAAGGGCGCAAATGGCCTAGATATCCTTTACATCGGCTATCGATTGGCAGACCTAGAAATCCACGGTGTGGTAGTCCCCCAGAAAGGAGTAATTATTGTACAGGACCATTGCTTGGGTACGCACCGAGCCCTCCTGGGATTGAACGTCCTCTCAGAGTGTTGGGAAGAATTATTACCGCCAGCCGAGCGGCCCAAGTGGGAACGTGTGGTGGCCGACTGTCGTCGGGTGCAGATGACCCAGGTCCGAAGGGACCGAGAAGAGGTAGGAAGAGTGGCCTGTCGCTTTGCAATATCTGTTCCAGCCAAGAGTGAGGCCATCGTATGGGCGAGAGTCCCGCCGCAAGGAGTTGGCCCCGAAGAATGGGTGTTGATCGAGCCCCACGTGGATTGCCAACAGGTGGAAGTGGCTCGGGGCCTGACAGTGGTCCGACGAGGACGGGTCCCTGTAAAGATACGCAATGAGCACCCCTACGCGGTACATTTACACCGACATCAACGGTTGGCCCGGTTAACGACAGTCGCACCCCACCAAGTACGAGAAGGGAGAGACGTGAGCTTCCGCCAGGTATGCCCCACTGTGGTCGAGGTGGCCCTCACTCAGATGGATCCACCCCCCAACGACGTTGGAAGGAACATGCCCAGTCATCTCACGGGTGAGTCCCTACAAGGGGAAGACTTGGAACAAGCGCAAACACAGAAGCTACAGGCATTACTCAGGAGATGGCAACATGTTTTGCGACGCACGATGAAGACTATGGGTGCACCAAGGTGGTGGAACATCACATCCCTACGGGAGACGCAGGACCAAGCCGAGAGAGGTACCGGCCGATACCACCTACCTTATATACCGAGGTACGCACGCTATTGCAGGGCATGCTGGGCCGAGGCATCGTCCGGGAGAGTAGCAGCCCCTGGGCCGCTCCAATCGTACTCGTGCAGAAGAAGACAGGGGCTTGGAGATTCTGCGTCGATTTCCGTAAGCTCAACCTAGTGACCAAGAAGGACGCTTTTCCCTTACCGCGGATCAAAGATTCTCTCGCCAGGCTCACGCAGTCCGCGTGGTATTCCACTCTAGATTTGGCCAGTGGCTATTGGCAAGTGCAAGTGGCCAAGGCAGACCGGGAGAAGACCGCATTCACGACCCCCTTTGGACTATTTGAGTGGGACCGGATGCCTTTCGGCCTTTGCAACGCTCCGGCCACCTTCCAGCGCCTGATGCAGCGGTGCTTAGGAGGTCAGTTGATGGCATCAGTGTTAGTATACCTAGATGATGTGATTGTCTATTCCCCAGATTTCGAGTCTCATCTTCGGCACCTTGAGGAAGTCTTCCAGGCCATGGAGAAGTATGGATTGAAATTGCAGCCCGAGAAGTGCCACCTGTTGTGACGAGAAGTCAAGTTCTTGGGCCATGTGGTCAGCGCTGCGGGATTGTCAGTAGACCCAGGGAAGGTATCCGCGGTGAGGGATTGGAGTGCCCCGAAGACAGTGAGACAAGTAAGATCCTTTTTGGGCTTTGTGGGGTACTACAGGTGATTCATTAAAGACTTTTCAAAAGTTGCTAAGCCTTTAAACCAGTTACTGGTTGGTACAGGCCGCCCTCGGGGTCGGGGGTCCCCAGCTATAGAGTGGAGTACAGACTGTGAGGCTACTTTTCAAAAGCTAAAACAGGAATTGCTGCAGGCCCATATCTTGGCTTACGCTGATTTCTCAAAACCATTTGTTCTCTATACAGACGCCAGCAACCTTGGACTGGGGTCGGTGTTGGCCCAACGACAGGACGGAGCAGAGAGGGTCATTGCATATGCCAGTCGGAGCCTCCATCCGGCAGAGAGAAATGATGCAAATTAAAGCTCTTTCAAACTAGAGTTGCTTGCACTGAAGTGGGCGCTCAGCGAAAAGTTTAAAGACTACCTCTGGGGCGCCAAGGTAATCGTAATCACAAATAACAACCCACTGGTGCATTTACAGACGGCGAAACTGGGGGCAGTGGAGCAACGGTGGGTGGCCCAATTGGCGAATTTTGGTTACCCGCCACAGTATCTCCCTGGGCGGGAACACACAAATGCAGATGTAATCTCGAGGCTTCCTGAGGCAGAAGGTCCAAAGGACCGGGCCAGGCCCGAAACGGCTGGCGACGAGGAAGAATGCATGGTAGGTGTAGTAGATGCACCGGGAAGCCAGCAGGAGGCAGTGCCCGAGAACTGGGATGGGACCCCCGCCCGTGGAAGGAACGACAAGCCCAGCACCAGGAGGTGAACCAAGTTCGGGAGTGGTTGGAACAAGGCCGACGGCCGACACTGGCAGAGAGGAAAGCCCAGACCGACACAGGAAGGAGGCTGCTGGGACAGTGGGACAAGTTGGAATTGCAAGAAGGAGTACTGTGCAGGCGGGTAAGGGACCCGAAGTTGGGCGAAGAAGTCTGCCAGATCGTGGTGCCCGAAGACCAGGTCACAGCACTGATCACGGCCTACCACGACCAGTTGGGACACCAGGGACAGGAGAGGACCGTGTCCCTGCTGCGCAGGTACTTCTACTGGCCCGGGCTGGAGGCGTCAGTACACACCTTGATCCAGGCGTGCCCCAGGTGCACACTGTTTAAGTCCAGATGAGAGGCCCGACCGCCCATGGTCCCCATCAATGCCAAGGCTCCTCTCCACATCATGGCCATGGACTTTTTGACGCTGGGTCGACCACTGGACGCTACCAAAACATCCTTGTGATTACCGATCTGTTCACAAAGTATGCCTGGGCCGTCCCCACCCTGGACCAGACGGCGAGCACCACCGCCACGGCTTTGTGGAGGGCCGTCTTTCAGACGTTTGGATGTCCGGAGTTTCTACACTCGGACCAGGGGGCCAACTTCGAATCACGGGTGATCCGTGAGTTATGCCAACTGTATGGTTGTACAAAAACACACACAACATCCTACCACCCCCAGGGGAACGGCGGTTGCGAAAGGTTCAACCAGACCTTATTGGGGTTGCTGGGAACCCTGGACCAACGACGACAAGACGACTGGGTGAGTGCCTTACCAAATCTCCTCCAAGCCTATAACAATAGTGTACATTGTACAACGGGGTACGCCCCTACTTACCTGATGTTTGGCAGACACGTTCAAATGCCCACCGACCTGGTGCTGGGAGTCGCGGTGAACCAGGAGGTAGTGAGCGTGATAGAATGGGTGCGGCGCCACCACCAGCGCCTACACTTCGAGTACGAGCAAGTGTCAAAACGGATACAGATGG
This sequence comes from Misgurnus anguillicaudatus, assembly GCF_027580225.2. NCBI lineage: Eukaryota > Metazoa > Chordata > Actinopteri > Cypriniformes > Cobitidae > Misgurnus > Misgurnus anguillicaudatus. The sequence goes on from NC_073344.2 coordinate 8,155,930, forward strand.
CGGGACTGAGAAACAAGCGGTTATATGACCGGACCGCCCGGGACGCCCCCCTACTGCCTGGTGAAAGAGTCTTGGTGAGGGATAATCGGCGGCAAGGAAAGGGGAAGCTGAGCGACCGTTGGGAGACCGTTCCGTATGTGGTCCTCAGTCAACAGAGACCGGGGCAACCAGTGTATACCATCCGGCCCGAGGGACAGTCCGGGCCCGACCGGGTAGTGCACCGTAACATGATTCGTCCATGCCCAAACTACCCTGGGCCCGCAGAAGCAACTCCCACGGAGTCCGTGCCTATAGCCCCTTGGATCGGAGGTTGGGCTGTAGTCCCAAGAGGTCCCACGGTGGCGCCAGCCCCGGCCGCTCAAAGAGAGCCAGAAGACAGGCCAGCTCGAGCCGAACCCGACTCGCCTCCAAGGCGGTCCCAGCGAGAGAACCGAGGCCGCCCCCCTAGCCGCTATGGTGAGTGGACGACCCGAAGGCATTCTAGGGACTAGAACGCTTTGGCGGGGGAGGATGTCACACGGTGACGATCTTTCCGGGGGCGGAACCAAAAATATGAGAGTTTGGTTCCGCCCGGAAGTGTTCTCGCCCGGACGGAAGAGCAGAAACACCGGAACTTCCGGTAAACGCTGCGGGACGAAAACAAGTCGATTAAACACAGGTGCGTCTTGTTAAACATGAGCGGCTGGGGATTGGAGGATACGAGAAAGAGGACAGTATAAAAGATCATCTAGAAACACAGAGTGGGGTTCGGTTTTGTTGCTGTTTGTAGCTGGTTGTTGCTGGTCGTATTCGTTCGCTGTTTTATTATTCAGGCTGAGCTGGCGTGGCTGTGTGGGGACAAACAAACCGTAGTCGCTGGGAGACGACAGGAAATCGCTGGGACTGAAACGAAGCAGAAGAAAAAGCAGAGTTAGCGTGAGTGATCACCTTATACAGAAGAATTTAGAAGCTAACGGAATTATTGTGTAATACTGTCATCAGGAAGAAACACCTCGTTGTGTATTGCTGGAATTGTTTACCTGTAGCTAGGAAGAGGAAAACATTGGAAAGGATTGTACAGCGACTGTGAGTATGCAGTATTATTTTGGTCACACTGTGTGCTAACTCGTTCTGTGTTGTAAGACTCCAGTAAAGGGAGTGACGGCCCTACCACGGAGCAGAGTGGTGGGAGAACCGGAGGAAGACGAGTTCGGGCCCACTACAGCGACGTGGACGTTACTGGCCCGCACTAACAAAGCCTAACGGGCTCCGGTGAAGTGGAGGAAGACGGGGCGTCCTAAGTGTTCACATTGAGTGCTGTGGGTGAGTCTGTGTTTGCTGTGGAAATACACTTTGAAGTGGTGGAGTGTGGTGTTGTGTGTGTATTGTCAGAAACCCCTGCCTCTACCAACCTCGTCGTGGGAGAACGAAAGGCTGCGGGTGCCAGTTATCTCAAACCTGATATATGCTGTGGGCGAGTCCCTGAATGTGAATATTAACCTTGTTTTTTTTCGGCGGCCATCCTTGGGTCCCGGGTTGTTTGGTAGAGTGGTGGTGAAGAATTCGACTGCTGGAGACTGTATGAGTAAAACCAAAAGTTTATGTTTGCTTGTGTGTATATACAGAACATCTATTGCTTGAGGAGGGAGGCGGAGTTTAAATCTCACCGGTCCCGAAGCCTCTTCAAAGGGGCTCCCCTGTCCAGTCCATAGTCGAGGAAACGGAGAGGAGAGGGCAGCGCTCGGCTCGGTGTGACGGTGTAGAATCTTCCCCCACTGCAGTATTTCGCAGCCGTTGGAAAGGCGTTCCATCATCATCCAGTCTCGAGGTATCGGTCGATACATGAGATCACGGTTACCGTAGGTCCACCATTCCCAAACAGTGAACTAAATGTTACAAATTGTCTGTCGATTGACCACGAGTGCTACCATTGAAGTAGAGCGGAGTAAAACAGGGTAGCCATACGTACTTGTGTGATTGATTGTGTGTGGCGCTGCCGTGAAAATCTATTCCAGGGGTTATTAACCAATCCTCTGTGCCCCAGCCAGCAGCCTGTGGAGAGAGAGAGAAATCTGAATCACTTACCTGAGAGCTGACCGCCTGTAAAGGGAGCGAGCGAATCAGAATACCTTCCCTAAGCAGTACTTGCTGTACGACGTCCCAAGCTGGAGAGGTGAGAGAGTCATTATCAGTGGTTATTAACCAATCTTCTGTGCCCCAGCCAGCAGCCTGTGGAGAGAGAGAGAGAAATCTGAATCACTTGCCTGAGAGCTGACCGCTTGTAAAGGGAGAGAGCGAATCTGAATACCTTACCTAAGCAGTACTTACTGTACGACGTTCCAAGCTGGAGAGGTGAGAGAGTCATTATCAGTGGTTATTAACCAATCTTCTGTGCCCCAGCCAGCAGCCTGTGGAGAGAGAGAAATCTGAATCACTTACCTGAGAGCTGACCGCTTGTAAAGGGAGAGAGCGAATCTGAATACCTTACCTAAGCAGTACTTACTGTACGACGTTCCAAGCTGGAGAGGTGAGAGAGTCATTATCAGTGGTTATTAACCAATCTTCTGTGCCCCAGCCAGCAGCCTGTGGAGAGAGAGAAATCTGAATCACTTACCTGAGAGCTGACCGCCTGTAAAGGGAGAGAGCGAATCTGAATACCTTACCTAAGCAGTACTTACTGTACGACGTTCCAAGCTGGAGAGGTGAGAGAGTCATTATCAGTGGTTATTAACCAATCTTCTGTGCCCCAGCCAGCAGCCTGTGGAGAGAGAGAGAAATCTGAATCACTTACCTGAGAGCTGACCGCCTGTAAAGGGAGAGAGCGAACCTGAATATCTTACCTAAGCAGTACTTACTGTACGACGTCCCAAGCTGGAGAGGTGAGAGAGTCATTACTAGTGGTTATTAACCAATCTTCTGTGCCCCAGCCAGCAGCCTGTGGAGAGAGAGAGAAACCCGAAAAACTTACCTGGGAGCTGACCGCCTGTAAAGAGAGAGAGCGAAACTGAATACCTTACCTGAACAGCGCTTACTGTACTTCGTCCTAAGCCGGAGAGGTGAGAATCGATACCAGTGGTGATTTAACCGATCTTCTGTGTTCTAGCCAGCAGCATGTAAGGAGAGAAAATTGAACACCTTAGTTGGAGGAACACCTACGTGACACCGCCCCAGCTCCACGTACAGGAGCACCCAAGTCATCCAGGAAAAGGGTACGTCAAGGAGTCAGTATTTTATCCAGCACTTATCTCAGTCCTTTTATTTCTGCCTCCAGGAAGAAAAGGAGGGCGCCATGGGATCATAAAGCAAGGCGGAGGAGCCCGAGCCGCACACCCCCACAGAGCCTTCGACCCCGGACCTCTAGCCTCGTCTCCCCCCTTGTCCCTTTCTGATCACGGCCCACCTGGAGGGCAGAACAAGAACCTTTAGTTTTAAATCTTTTTCTCTTTCCCATTTCCCCATCCATTTTAATTAAATTAAATAAAGTTCTATTTTTTATACTTACGTGCACTTGTGTTGTCTGGTCATTGGGTTGGTTTTGGGACCTCCTCGAGGTGGAAAATAAGAAGGGGCGTGGCTTGTTACATTAGTGGCCAGCCCCGACTTGTGACATAACATCACAAAACATGAAGGAGGTACAATATGAGAATTCAAATAAAAAACCTGTAAAGGTTCAATATATCAAAATACTTTATTGTCAATTTATAACAATGCAATGCTAAAATAATCATGAACATTTCAAAACTGCTAAGGCAGGTAATGACTAACAATTTAAAATAACACTTAAAATAAGCATTGAAAGAAGTCAAACTCTTAAAATACTTGAGACTCAAAAACAACACATATTGCTCACTGTTCTGGAGATGGTCTTAATTCTGATCATTATTAAATCTTTGTTCAACAGTTTTATGAAGAACTTCCAAAGCATCCACAGCCAAACTCATTAAATGTCCTTGCACGTTTTCTTTGATTCATCGCTGTGCAGTCCGTGCACTTGCACCGTGGGCCCCATATGGGCTTCCTATGTGGGCCCTATATGGGTTTTTTCACGGGTTCCCCTATGGCCCCACCTGGGTTGCCCACATGAATTTGATATAGAAACAAAGTGGGGCTAATGTGGGGCCCAGATGGGCAACACACATGGGGCCCATATTGGCCCCACCTAATGAAGCCCACATTATTTACCAGGGCCCAGTATTGGTTTTTAATGGGTACTGGACTGGTCCCTTATTATGTAATAATTATACTTTTAATGCTTAATTTTAATTTACTTAAATAATATATTTGTTTTAAATTGAAATTCAACATTTCATTCATCTGTAACATCCCAAAACATGAAGGAGGTGCAATATGAAAAATCAAATAAAATACTGTAAAGGTTCAATAAATCAAAATACTTTGTCAATTTATAACACTTTCAATGCTAAAATAATCATCAACATTTCAAAACTGCTAATGCAGGTAATGACGAACAATTTAACATAACACTTAAAATAGGCATTGAAAGAAGTCAAACTCTAAAAATACTTCGAACTCAAAAACACCACAAACATTGCTCACTCTTCTGGAGATGGTCTTCTGATCATCAATTAATCTTTGCTCAAACGTTTTATGAAGAACTTCCAGAGCATCCACAGCCAAACTCATTAAATGCCCTTGCATGTTTGCTTTGATTCATCCCTGTGCAGTCCGTGAACTTGCACCGTAGTATTACATTTTCTAAAAACACAACTCAGAATAAATAACAAGTGTAACAGTTGTGAGAGACTCCTGCTGCTCTGGTAGAAACTATATCCTTGCGCCTGAGCGGAAATTCTTGTAGTTTAAATGTTTATCATCTTTATAGTTGTAATTTTAAAAGTCTGCCTTTTAGCAAAGATTATTTCAAATATGATATTATATTATGTGAAAAAAAAATCACAATTAAAAACATTTGAAGCAGGACTACTTTGTCAAGCGTAATGTGTCGTAGCAGTGAGCAGATCGTAATGAGGTCTCCTTATATGAAACACCTGACTCCACTAATCAGACTCCTTTCAGAATGTTTGAAACATTTCTTTAATTAACACACTAACAAACTGATGAACTTTCTGACATTTCTTCACTCATGCTCAGCTGTGCAAATTAAAATGAATAATTGGCAGGTAAACACAAATATCACAATTAAATGTAAACAATAATGCATTTTATTTTAAATGTTTTATACTAATCATATCCTATATGTGATATTATTTGCTCTTTGTATAAAAGTGACTATCAACCAAAAGTAATACTTTTAAGAGTTTAAATGTATATAACATAGGGAAACCCACATGGGACCCACATATATTGCCCATGTGAAGCCCATGCCCACATGTAACCCATGCTGCCGAGATGGGACCCACGTGGGGCCCACATATCAATGTTGGCTGGGTAGTGATGAATGTCAGTGGATTCTATTTTTAAAAGCGGTTCTGCAAATTTGCGTCTGACAGCTCCGCCTATACAAAAATCTAATTTAATTAAAGTTCTGCACATTATTAAAATTAATCATGAAACGTGAATGAGAAGACACTGAGTAGACATTTAAAAGAGAAAAATGAAAAGATGGATGAAAAGGTGCACAGGTAACAAAAACCAAAAAATGTATGAGATTGTCAAATCCTGCCCAAACTACAGACATGGTCGATTCTCACAAGATTATTACAGACAACAGCCACAATTATTATGAATGACTATAGAGCGGGTGTGCCTCATAAAGGCGATCCGTAGCCTGTGCGTAGCTCTGCATAGCCTGACGCGCACCTCGCAAAAAATGTAACAGCGGGTCAGATCTATGCGGACCGCAAGCGCTGTGATTGGTCCACCTGAACCCCTCCCGTCAGGTAAAAAAAAACTGCGTCATAGGTATTTCCGTTTGTGACGGTGAAAACAAAGAAGAGCCAAGTTGAGGAGTGATTTAACTCAAGCTGCATCAAAAGTCGCTGTTTATTTACTTCCATCATTGCTGGTCTTCTCAAATTATACACAACATGTTGCTGTTTCTTCTTCGTTTGTGGGTTAACTTGCCAAGCTTCTTCTTGCTACTGCGGTTACACGCGTGGATACTGCCCACCAGCGGTCGTGCGTGTGTTTGCACATCGACGCGGACGACGACGCAAAAGTATAAATGAAAACCGACGCGGAACCTACGCCATCAGTGCTACACCGTAGGACCAACGCACGACTATAACGAGCCCTTAAGTCTTGAAAAGTGAAGCCTCTGGCTCTTTGATCGCCCCCTGGTGGCTGGCTGCAGTACAAGTCATAAACCCCACCCTTTCCATTCAAACAAATTGGGCTCTGCTCTAAGTAAAAAAATTATTACACTTCCAATAAAAGTTCCGAAAGATGGTTTTTGGTCCTTTCAGGTACTTGATATCACGCTGATATATGTCCAATTGTTCTTTTTGTGATACGTTTTATTTCAGCTAGTAATTTAATGCTATAGAAACGGGGCGTGTTGTTATGATTGGCGTGGTTGAATTGGGCGCGCGAGCGTTTGGGCAGAAGTTTAATACCGCGGCTCCGCCTCTGGCTCCACGGACGATTCCTTCTGAGCATGCCTTGGCTGTAATGACACGTAAGGAGTGGAAACAACTGCAGGGGAAATGTATAAACAATGTTTATTAAAAATAAACACAGAGAGAGTAAGGAGAGTCAATGCGGAAGTAACAGTCCGATATTGTTGTTGTTGGCAATGGTGGCAAAGACTACGGTGGAAGTTGGTGTTTGAGTGCGACGTTGGTGGAGTGGTGAGCAGTGGTGAAATCCAGGCTGAACACGGGAACATCCACACGAAGACGACGACGACAATACACATCCAACTGTAAACGTAATCCAACAGACACGGAACAACCAAACAACACGGTCTCGAACACAAAGTGAGAATCTGGCAGGGAACAGAAAGTCATGTGAGTATTTATGGAGGATATGTAATGATGAACAGCTGGAGCGAGACAATCAACACACAGGTAATCTGAATTGCTCTAATGAGCACATGGCAGAGGTGAGTAAACAAACACACACACACACACATGACATGGAGGAAACAGTGGATTTCCTACCGTGACAGTACCCCCTCCCCTAGGAACGCCCCTTGACGTTCCCAGCCTGCTTTACCTGTCGATTGTAATCATCAATCAGGCGGTGATCCAGTATGTCTCGAGCAGGAACCCACCTTCTCTCCTCCGGACCGTAACCTTCCCAATCCACCACGTACTGAAATCCGCGTCCCCTCCGTCTAGAGTCCAGAATACGGTTAACCGAATACGTGGTCTCCCCATTAACGATTTGAGGCGGGGGGGGGGGAACCGGGGCAGGCGGATTAAGACGGGATGAAATCACCGGTTTAATTTTGGAAACATGAAAGACGGGATGAACCCTCCTGTACGCCGGTGGAAGGCTAAGACGCACTGTTACCGGATTAATGATTTTGGTAACAGAAAACGGGCCAATAAATTTGGGAGCAAAATTGTGTGAAACGGAACGCATCGGAATATTCTGGGTTGAAAGCCACACTCTTTGACCGACGACGTAACGGGGAGGCTTCGACCGGTGGCGATCGGCCTTGGCCTTGGTGCGTGACCTTGCCTGGAGCAAAGCTCTACGAGCTCTGGTCCAGGTACGGTGACACCTCTGGACTAGTGTGTGTGCGGAGAGGACCGACACCTCGGATTCCGTACTGACAAAATTAGGTGGTTGGTACCCTAAACTACACTTAAATGGAGACATGCCCGTAGAGGACACTGGCAGAGAATTTTGTGCGTTCTCCACAATTGAGAGTTGCTGACACCAGGACGAAGGATTCTTGGAAACCAAACATCGTAACACCCTTTCGACATCCTGGTTGGCTTGCTCGGTTTGACCATTGCTCTGGGGATGGAACCCGGACAAAAGACTAACAGTCGCTCCTAACAATTTACAAAATTCTCGCCAAAATTTGGACACAAATTGGGGACCCCTGTCAAAACCACGTCTGTCGGGAGGCCATGTATACGGAAGACGTGATCAATGACAGCTACCGCTGTTTCCTTGGCTGATGGTAATTTGGGCAAGGGAATGAAATGAGTCGCCTTCGAGAACCGGTCCACTACGGTTAAAATCACCGTATTACCCTTAGAGGGTGGGAGGGCGGTAATGAAATCTAGCGATATGTGGGACCAGGGTCTTGAAGGGACAGACAGCAGTAAGAGTAACCCATCTGGAGGTCGATTGGAAGTCTTACCAGTGGCACAAACAGAACAAGCCAAGACGAAGTCGTGAACGTCACGAGCCATACCAGGCCACCAAAATCGCTGCTTGACTAGGAATCTAGTTCTACTTACCCCTGGGTGACAAGCAACACTGGAAGAATGACCCCACTGGAGGACGTCAGACAGTAACTTCTCCGGCACAAACAATCGATTCGGTGGGCACTGAGCCGGGGACGTTACCCCTTCTAAGGCTGTCAAAACCTTCGATTCGACCTCCCATCTGAGCGCGGAGATAATGATGGTCTCCGGTAAAATGGGCTCGGGAGTAGCAGTGCGATCGGAACGCTCAAAAAGACGGGATAAAACATTGGGTTTAATGTTTTTGGAACCCGGCCGGTAAGATAATGTAAAATCGAAACATCCGAAAAAAAGTGCCCACCGAGCCTGCCTGGAGTTAAGTCTTTTGGCGGTTCTAATGTACTCGAGATTTTTATGGTCCGTCCAGACAATGAAAGGTACACCCGACCCTTCAAGCCAGTGACGCCATTCCTCCAGTGCTAGCTTGACCGCCAACAACTCTCGATTGCCAATGTCATAATTAACTTCCGCAGGAAATAAACGGTGAGAAAAATACGTGCAAGGATGAACCCTTTCGTCTGAGGATGCGCGCTGGGAAAGCACTGCTCCTACCCCCACCTCTGACGCATCGACCTCCACAATGAAATTAACGTGAGCGATCAGGGGGGACAAGAATGGGAGCTGAAACAAAGCAGCTTTTCAGTTTGGCAAACGCAGACTCTGCTGCGTCTGACCACCTGAACGTCAAACTAGAGGAAGTTAAGGCGGTCAGAGGTGCGGCTAGTTGGCTGAAATTGCGAATGAAACGCCGGTAAAAATTGGCGAACCCCAGAAATATCTGCAGGGCCTTGTGAGACTCTGGGGATGGCCAATCTACCACAGCCTTAATCTTCTCAGGATCCATGCGGACACCCTCAGTCGAAATGATGTGTCCTAGGAAAGAAACAGACTGTGCATGAAAAACGCATTTTTCCGCCTTGACAAAAAGCCCATTCTCTAGCAACCGCAGAAGCACTCGTCGTACGTGTTGCAAATGTTCCTGGAGAGACGAAGAAAAAATCAATATGTCATCCAGGTAAACATATATGAACTGATCTACCATGTCTCGCAACACGTCATTAACGAGTGCTTGGAAGACTGCCGGCGAGTTCGTTAGCCTGAAAGGCATGACGCAATCCTCAAAATGGCCTCTAGGGGTGTTAAATGCAGTCTTCCATTCATCCCCCTTCCTAATACGGACCAAATGATATGCATTACGTAAGTCCAATTTAGTGAAGACGGACGCTCCCTGCAACCTCTTGAAGGCAGAAGACATTAACGGCAAAGGATAGGTATTCTTTACCGTAATGTTGTTCAACCCTCGGTAATCAATACAAGGTCGCAAGGATCCGTCCTTCTTCCCCACACAAAAGAACCCCGCCCCCGCTGGAGAAGAGGAAGGACGAATAAACCCCGTTGCCAGAGAATCAGAAATATATTTCTCCATGGCCTCCATCTCCGGAACAGACAGAGAGTATAACTTGCCCTTAGGCGGAAACGTACCTGGCAATAATTCTATCGCACAGTCATAGGGACGATGCGGAGGTAGAGAATCAGCCCGAGACTTACTGAACACCTCCTTCAGGTCGTGGTACTCCGCGGGCATGTTAGACAAATCCACTGCTTCCCCCTGAAACACAGACTCAGACACAGTCAAACAGGCAGAGACAAGACAGGACTTATGACACTCCTCGCTCCAGCTGGTAACAGAACCCAGTTTCCAGTCAATCTTGGGGTTATGGGAATGGAGCCAAGGGTGTCCGAGAACTATAGGGGAGAGAGCAGTGTCAGTAATGAAAAAGGAAATAGTCTCAGTGTGGTTGCCAGAGGTGATGAGTGTGATGGGTGCTGTAGTGTGCTTGATGGTGGGTAGCGGCTGTCCATTGAGGGCAGAGGGCACAATCTGGTCGGTGAGTAGAATGAAGGGTAACTGAAGCTTACGTGCAAGTGAGCTGTCAATGAAGTTGCCCTCCGCCCCCGAATCCAGAAGTGCGTGCCCAGTGTGAGACTTGGTGGACCACCGTAGCCTCACCGGAAGGAGAGTAGATGTAATCGAGGTCTTGCTAGCAGAGATCCCGCCCGATAGTAGCCTCCGTCTTTCTACCGGGCTTGGTCTTTTACCGGGCATCGTTGACACTGATGACACGGCTCACCGCAGTACATGCATAATCCAAGGGATCTCCGCCGATTCCTCTCCTCCCGGGGTAACCGAGCTCGACCCACCTGCATGGGCTCCGAATCTGAGAGACCGCCGGCGGAGACTTCGCTGGTCAGATGGGAAACCTCGGTACGCGGCTGGGAAATGGAGGAAGACTTCCTACGGGCGGCAATGGATAGTCGAGCGTCGACCCGGATCGGCAAATCCACCAGTCCGTTGAGCGTCGTGGGTAACTCCGCCGTGACGATCTCTCGCTGGATCCGATCCGCCAACCCATGCAGGAAATGATCCCACTGCGCCTCCTCGTTCCACCTGCACTCCGCCGCCAGGGTCCGGAACTCGATGGCATAGTCTGAAACCGACCGCTCCCCCTGCCGAAGTTCCGTGAGGAGACGGGCGGCTTCCTTCCCGGCGACGGAGCGATCGAAAACCCTCTTCATTTCCTGGGATAGCAGGGCGAACGAGGAGCAGCAGATGTCCTTGTTCTCCCACACCACCATCCCCCAGAGGGCAGCCTTGCCGGTCAGAAGTGAAAGCGTGAATGCAACCTTAGTTTCCTCAAGGAAGAATGACCGGGGCTGTTGAGCAAAGTGAAGAGAACAATGTGAGAGAAATGTACGGCAGTAATTAGGCTCACCGGAGTATTTATCAGGGATCGGTAACCGGGGTTCTGGAAAAGAACTACCCCCTGGAGGTGAAGATGATGCGGGCGGCGTGGGTGGCGCAGTGGGTAGCGTGGTGTGTGGAGATCGCTGGGAGAGCTCGGACACTTTCGCCACCATTGCATGAACGGCCTTCCGCATATCGTCGTTAGCTTTGTCCTGATGATCCATCCTAGCCAACAATCGCTGGAGAAACTCCTCCAGCGCGGAAATAGGTTGTTCCCCCGCTGCTTCCATGTTGGCCAGATTCTTCTGTAATGACATGTAAGGAGTGGAAACAACTGCAGGGGAATGATAAACAATGTTTATTAAAAATAAACACAGAGAGAGTATAGAGAGTCAATGCGGAAGTAACAGTCCGGTGTTGTTGGCAATGGTGGCGAAGACTACGGTGGAAGTTGGTGTTTGAGTGCGACGTTGGTGGAGTGGTGAGCAGTGGTGAAATCCAGGCTGAACACGGGAACATCCACACGAAGACGACGACGACAATACACATTCAACTGTAAACATAATCCAACAGACACGGAACAACCAAACAACACGGTGTCGAACACAAAGTGAGAATCTGGCAGGGAACAGAAAGTCATGTGAGTATTTATGGAGGAGATGTAATGATGAACAGCTGGAGCGAGACAATCAACACACAGGTGATCTGAATCGCTCTAATGAGCACATGGCAGAGGTGAGTAAACAAACACACACACACGACACGGAGGAAACAGTGGATTTCCTACCGTGACATTGGCTCCAAACTGACGTTTTTTACATCGCGCCGACCATGGTCGGACATTTTTGGCTTCAATTCATTACAATGAAGAAAGGCGACGTCGCGCCGTCCATCTTTTTTACACTCTATGCTATAGTAAGTAAGTAGGTAAAAAAATTTTCCTAGCCTTTCACAGACTAGGTCACAAAGCGCTTTACAGTAGACTGTACAACATAATAAAAACAAGCTAAAAAAGAAAATAAATCAATAAAACACATAAAATGATAAATATGAAATGAACATAAATTACTCAAAAGCTAACCTGAACAAATGAGTCTTCACTTGTCCTTTAAAAATGTCCACATTCTCAGCAAACCTAATACTGGTTGGCAAAGCATTCCAGAGTCTGGGTGCCGTAGTGGCAAAGGCTCTATCCCCATATGTCTTTAAACGAGTACGTGGCATAGATAGCAGATTTTGGTTACCTGAGAGACCGGAGTGGGGTATGAAGATGAATTATATCAACCAGGTAAGCAGGGGCCTCAATTGGAAAAAATAGGGTCTCTACTGCATAAATTATTTCTTTCAAAGAAAGTGAAAGAAGTATTCTTTAACTGTACCATGTTAAGAAATGTACTGAAATGTTTAGAGCTGATAAATAGAGAATACTTGCTTTATTTGCTTGAGTTCTGAAGGAACAGTGGCACACCTATTCTGGTCTTGTTAATAACACTCAAATATTGGTTTTGTTATTAATTTGATTAATTTTAATTGTTGCTGTATGTATTTATGTATGTTTTCTCTTCTGTGATAACGACCCATTCCGGGTGTGTTTGGGTTAAATGCAGAAGTCATATTTCGAGTATGGACTGCATACTTGACAAACATGTAAAACTTTTAATTTTAAAGACAAAAAAGATATTCATTCTATTCATTATATATAAATAGATAGAAAAGAATGTTGAAACTTAAATGCAAGGAGGCATTTTTATCCACACCCGAACATATTGTAAAAACAAATTGTGTCTATGCCCACACACATGCTTAGTGTCTAAACATGTTTATTTATTGATCTACTGGTCAAACTTGCTTGATTTGTTCTGCTTCTTTTTAGCATATATACATCATCTATCATCGAGCTACACATCACTTTCATAAGTTGGCTTTTGACTCTTGATCATCATGTGGCTTCTGTTGGGATTCTGCTTGACCTCCTCACTCATCCACTCAAGTAATGTATAATTAGATGATTTAAATTTAATGACAATTAATTGTACGGAAAATTAATATTATACAATGGAATAAATCTCAGATTTTGTTCAAATGTTTTTGACTAATCCTTTTAATTTATACATTTTATGTTGTGATGAACAGTTCAAATGCTGCAATGTTGGAGTGGGTTCAACTATCAGAACGCATCTTTAGCAGACTGTCCTGCTAACTATTATTGTGCTGTTGTTTTCGAGTCATATTTAGGTTAGTTGGTACTGTAACTTTTTCACTGTTTCATCTGACAAATCTCCTATTGTTTAATTTACTTAATTTACTAAATTGTAACACATTCTTTTTTTCAACAAATCATATTAAATATGTTTATTAAATATAAATGTGTCATTTCAAACAATAAATTTGTTTTTCCTTAAATTCTGTGGTGTATAGGCAATTCTTCAACCCTACAGGCTTGCCTATCTAATGAAACCACCTGTAATTCTACAACACCTACAATTGTTAATTTGGGGTTTTATGATGTAATACTGTCATGCTGCAACACAGATGGCTGTAACAATGGCAGTCTGCCTGGTGAGAGTAATCCAAATATGTTTACTTACACAATGTCAAAACATTGTCATAACACATGTATACAATACCTAAATTAATTTTAATTTAATTTGCACATTTTACTTTATAGAAAAGAACAATGTCCCGAATGGACTTCAGTGTGACTCATGCAACAATATGGAAGACAAAGAGTGCAAAACTCCACTGTCCTGTGTGGGAGACCAGGAATGCTGCTTCAATATGACAGGTGTGTTGACACTGACACAAATGCTGTTTTCCTTTTTGATAGGTTGTAAGAATCACATAAAAATGATAGAAAAGGAAATCACAAACAAATAGATTTCAAAGTATTAAGGCCTATCTACATTTGTAAAGTTTGTGTTTTTGTGTTTTTTCAGATTTTGTATTTTTGGGAAAGTACACACATAAGGGCTGTGCTTCAAAAAACTTTCAAGGAATCTCATCAAACTCCACAGTCTCGCTTAGCTGCTACAATAAAGGGAATCTAAATCCTACCCCTAAACCCAACACTAACACTACTACTTACACTAAATCTACTACTTCTAAATATCCCCCAGGCAACAAAAGTACATCTTGGCTAAGAGTCCACAGCTGCAGTCTTTTACTGATGAGTCTTAGTGCCATTTTCTTGAAGGAGATAAATTAAATCATGAAAGCAAGAAAAGATAGGGGAGTACCGGGCGAAAGGAACAAAGCGATTTTCTCCGAGCCCTGATTACATTTGCATTCCAAACTATGACAGCATTTTAGCACTTCAGTAACACTTGTTGCTTTTTCCCGCTGCTAATACATTATTTTCAGCATGTACATTATATTATTCTAATTTGATTTAATTTATTTTTATAGTGTTCATACGATTGAAAAAATGTTCAATTCTCAACATTTCAAGTTTGTACAGTTGAGTTGCTTTTGAAATATTTGATTTAAAGTTAGTTTTTGCAAACATAAAGGACAAAATAAGTTTGCAGTTACATATTAAAGGCGAAGTGCACAATGTTTGAAAAACGCTTTGGAAAAGGGAGTCGGGCCGATTACCAAAACACTTGTAGCCAATCAGCAGTAAGGGGGCATGTCTACTAACCAACATCCTTGCCTGGGATGCATATGTGTGGGGCGGGTCTATCAAAAGAAGGTCCAGATTCTATTGGGGTAGGGGCGTGTATGTTTAGGTGATTTCAAATATCAACATTGGCTTTCAAACATTGTGCACTTTAACAAGGTCATAGTTAGGTATATTTACTAAAAACAAGTGTAACACAACAATCTATCTTGTTCTGTTGTGTAACAATGTGCTACTTATATTGAAAGTGAAATTATATTATACTGAAGTCGTTTTGCATTTGTTCAAAATTCCACCTGGTATTGATAAACCACACTTGTGAGTTTTTGACCACATCAAAAATATATCTCTACCTAAAACATTATCTTTTAAAATTATGTTTTCCTGAAAAGTGGTACTTTCGCTCCTGCTCTCCCCTACTGACTCAATATAGACAAGGGTTATGTAATTATCTTATGTAACTGCTTGGTCAATAATGTTTGCTCATTTAACTTTTTTCTTCTAACTGGTGTAAGCAGGTTTGGATAACTACAGGGATTGGCTTAGTAATTTCTTATTTATAAATAACACGGATTGTAAGATATTACAATATTAAAATCTGTAAAGGTGTGGACAATGTTTAATTGTTTATCTATGTCAAGACAAAAACCCTTCACAACAAAAGTATCACATAAATTGGTAACACATGAAATAGTTTTAAGTTTAAAATACAACTATAATATTGGAATATGTTAATAAATATATAATATGAACATATAAATAGTTAACATGATGTAGTTCATGCTCTATTACTCTACAGTGAGATTAAAGGTGCATTGTGTAACTTTTAGAAGGATCTCTTGACAGAAATACATACAATATATATTGTCATTGGTGTATAAAGACCTTACTTAATGAACTGTGTTGTTTTTATTGCCTTCAAATGTTTTTATCTACACTGTGGGTCCTCTTTCATGGAAGTCACATCGCCATGTTTCTACAGTAGCCCTAAATGGACAAATTTATAGAGCATGTTTTGTTTTTTTAACTACATTATCTCTGACTAAGACATGTTTGTCCAGTGGGGACTACCGTAGCTTCACTATGTGTTTCAAAAGAGAGGGGTGAGCTGTGTCTCACCGCTAGATGCCACTAAAATTCTACACAATGGACCTTTAAGTAGTTGACAAGGTATAGCAGCCACTGAAATTTGAGTCTTTGGATGTGCTGCAAGAAAGAAACATTTTAATTTGGTTTTCTGAATTCAGTAAATGTTCATTAAATTAAAATGTTAATGTTATTTCAAAGTATGATGGTAAGTCAAGCAATAATTAAGCTTATATACAGTGCACCGATTATACTGTATGTTTTGTAATAAATTACCACAATAAATGCATAGACATTGAGTAAGCGGGATAACTGTTATAATCAGAGTACCTTACAGTAGTTTTACCTCGCTACATTCGGTGGCGTTACTATACTGTTAAATGGTACTAATTAATTAATAATAATAATATATATATATATATATATAGTCGATGAAAGGAGAGGACTGAAGCAGAGGATGACCTAAGGAAGCTATCAGAGGCAGATCATGCATAGCCTCACGTTCGGTCTATGTTTTCACTACAAGAGGTCAAAAAGAATAGTTTCATAATGCGATCCATGCTTTGTGCACCAAAACAAACTGACATCTCAGCATACAGAAATTCAAGCTCCAACCTGAAACAACGCGTAGCAGTAAGTGTCACAGTAAAGCCTATTTAAACACTAACTATGGGCACTTTTACCTTATCATAATACTATTTCACACACTGTTCGAGTGTTTTTGTCATATGCAATGACAAATCCTGTAAACTTTACAAACAACACACGTTCACATCTTTACATTTCCATATAATTTACTCACAAAACTAAACATATTGAACAGCATTAATGTTACGTCTTGCATTAATGCAGGGGGAGAACCGGGGCAAAAGTAACGTGGGACGAAAATAACAAAGCAATTTTCTCAGAGCACTGATAACATATGCATCCCAAACAGCATCTTTACAACCCTTGATAGAGCTGACAAATATCACGTTCTCATAGTTTTTCAAAATAAAAGTAAATCGGGTTTAAATGTGAGGAGATCCTGTCGGGACGAAAGTAACACTTACTTTTGTCCCGTTTATATTATTCTAATTTGATTTCATTTAATTTTCATAGTGTTCAAACCGGGTGTGCCTCATAAGTCTTGAAAAGTGAAGCTGCTGGCTCTTTGATTGCCCCCTGGTGGCTGGCTGCAGTACAAGTCATAAACCCTGCTCTCTCCATTCAAACGAATGGGACTCTGCTCTAAATAAAAAAATTATTTACACTTTCAATCAAAGTTGCCGAAAGATGGTTTTGGTCCTTTTAAGTAGTTTTAATTTTAGCTAGTAATTTGATGCTAAAGAAACAGGGCGTGTCGTTATGATTAGCGTGGTTGAATTGGTCCTGCAAGCGTTTGGGCGGAAGTTTGATTCCACGGCTCTGCCTCTGGCCTCATGCCTTGGCTTCAAACTGGCTAAGTAACATGGTGGCGACCATTGTCGGACCATTTTTGCTTCAGTTCATTACAATGGAAGGAGGCGAAGTCGCATCGTCCATCTTTTTTTACAGTATATGCTTTAAACTGTTGAATTTAAGTTTCTACTGTTGGTTGCTTTTGAAACATTTGATAAAACTGAAATTGAAAATGTAATTTCATTATTTTTTACAAAGATAAATTACGAAATATGATTGCAGTTACATTTTAACAAGGTCATAGACATGTATATTTAATAAAAACAAGTGCAACACAAAAAATCTATCTTGTTTTGTTGTGTAAAGTAACAATGCCCTACTTATGTTCAAAGTGAAATTATAGTGTGAAATTGTTTTACATTTGTTCAAAATTCCACCTGGTATTGATAGACCACACTTGTAAGTTACTGACCACAGCAAAAATGTATCTCTGTTTCAAACATCTTTTAATGTAATCTTTTAAAATTGAGTTTTTCTAAAAAATGGTACTTTTGCCCCTGCTCTCCCCTACACAAATCCAGACACCTTATTTAAGTGTAGAAAATAAGAATAAAAATGGGATTGTATTTTATTTTATTCCTTCCTAAAGAATGTATATACTTAAAAGAATAAAGTATAAAGTATGTTTTTAAAGAAACATTTATTATATATTATAATGAATGTAGAGTTGATTTGTAAAAACATAAGTTCCATATGAAATTCTGAAATGAGCAATTTTATCAAGCTCCTGTTTATGTTTAGTAATTTAACTTTAATGGCAATGAAAATAACCTATTAACCCTCTGGGGTCCGACCATTTTGGGACACTGTCAGAGGTTCTGACATGCTCTTACATTTGGTCTTTTTTCAGTTGCTTTAAACATATTAATGGCTGCGTTCAGCACAAACTGGGCTACAATATTATATGAGCTACATGTATGTATATGTTTGTATTTTTGAGAGAAAAATGTTTATGCGTGGTTTTTAAAAAAGCAACATTTTTAAGTCACTGATATAAGTCCACAAAACCCATACTAAACATGTTTTCACAAGACTTTTCTAAACAGAATCTAGTAGTCTAAAGTTTTTTCTTTAAAATTGTGAAAATCATTCTGCTTACTCATTCACATAAAACAATATATTGATTTAGAAATTGTAGGACACTTTTTTGTTTAGAGGGGCCGGAAACAAAAGACTCGCATAATGAGCTGCATAATGAATTAGGCAGGAATGTGAGAGGGAACTACAGTGAAGAAAGTGAGGACAAAAGAAATATATACAGTTTATTTGTGGTTTATTAAGAAGAAGTTAACAATATAATCAAAATAGAAATAAAGGTCAGTCGGATATTTTCAGTTTATTTGGAAACAAACCCTATTCAAAAACTTAACTTGTGTGAACTAAGAAACTGATACACAACAGAGCTGCTCATGTGACTCATGTTACTATATAACTTTATGTCCAAAAAGTGTGAATATGTTTTTCAACTTCATAGTTTTGTACTGATGAGAGGGATGCAGACCTGTAAGAGAGTTATAAACAGCTGTTAGCATAAATTGTCCACAGAAATACCACTTACATAACTGATGGGTAAATATCACTGATAGCACTACATTCAGATAAACTATCATGTACATAAACTAAATTCAGAACATCTTAGATAAACATCTGCAGTGATTAGTTTTATAAAAAGCTGTTTTCCGATGACTGTTTTCAGATGCCCATCGACTGATCATCTAGCTTCTGTTTTTAACAATCTTTTAATGCATTTCTGTAAGTGCGTATTAACTTTAAAAACACATCACATATGGGGACCATGTGCACGAGTACTTGCTTCTCCGCGTAAAAAACGGTGTCACGTGTAAAGCGCAATGTATGGAATTGCGTTGCATGTAAACAATATATGGAATCATATTACAGCACACACTTAAAGATCCTGCAGTGCAGCCTTACTGAAAGTTGCCATGAAGGATACGAAAGTGAATTACTGTGTCTAACACTGTACGGTATGTAACAGTTATTCGCCATTATGTGAGTTCACGCATCCTCGTTTGTAAACAATGTATGTAATCATATGACAGCACACAGTTAAAATATATTGTAGTGCAGCCTTACTCAAAGTTGCCATGAAGGATACGAAAGTGAATAACTGTGTCTAACACTGTATGGCATGTAACAGTCATCTGCTATTACGTGAGTTCACGCGTCCTCGTTTGTACACAATGCGAAAGTTTTTCCATCCGAAGCGTGCAGTCTGCTGAGGTCGCTTGTGTAGGCTGAACTGCACAAGCCATAAGCATATTACATGATAGCAAATATAAATAAGGAAAAATTACTTACTTTCTGGAATATATCCTCCTCCAGTGCGTCTTCCATTGTTCTTCTTCGGTAAAGTTAACATTAAAGATAATAGCTTCTCTTCCTCAAAGTCCAGACATAAATGAAAATCTTTCTCACGTGTGTGTATAAAGTTTATCATCCAAACATGCAGTAAAGTCTTTAAATCTGATAAAACTTTATGCTTTGTTTGTCATTGTTTGAACTGTTCGTCTGTTCATTACCATGTGAACAGCGGGTACCGCAAGTAGGCGTGACCACATTAGAGATAATGAAGTCAGCCAGGAAAAACAGTACTCTCTTTACTTCAATGCTGATTCTATAAACATGCTATATTTGTTTTCGATTATAATTAGCTTGTTTAAAAGTAGACATTTCAGGCTTTCTTAGGATATGTGTATCATGTTTGTGTGACGAGTATTCGCGGAGTTTCAATTGATTTTTGTAACGTGTTTTGAGAGACAGCTTGCGGAGACAGAAATGTCTGAATGCGCACCCTGTTTATTTTCTTTATTTGACAAAAACACAAAGATCTCTTGTTATTGTGAATGAATGTACACAAATAAAAGAAGACCCTTCACAGTTTTAAATGATGTCAAACACGTAAGTGTATGATTATTAATGATTGGGTATTTTAAGTTGATTCTGCCATGATAAGGAGAAAACACGTCAAAACGTTTTTGGACCCCAAGGGGTTAATGTAAAAACATGATAACAAACAGACACACACTTTCTTTTTTGATTACTGTTACCTTGTTTAAAGGCATATGCTGCCAAGTTTGTGTTGTGAACTTGAAAATAAAGAAACAGTTAACTGTCAGAAAACAGTCAGTGTGTGTTTGAGATTTTTTTATGACACGTTATGTGATGTTGCAGGACTAAGATAGGCTGCTTTACTTTAACCTAGGTTTTACGTACATAAAACTATGAGACTTTCAAGGAGAGGTTTGTGAAAGCCCTGCAAGTAGTCTGAAATTCAGTGTTTTTACACTTCTTCTCTATCTGATTGGAAGTAACTAGTAACTAACTACTTGAGTAGTTTTTTCATCTAATACTTTTTTTTACTATTACTCAAGTAAATAATTAGATTGTTACTTTTACTTGAGTATAGATTTTTTATAAGTACTTGGTACTTTTACTTGAGTATAGATTTTGGGTACTCTATCCACCTCTGCGAATGAATCTTTGGTCCTATGGACATTGATGTATGGACATTAATAAGTAATGAGAGTGCAAAATCTAAGAGCATTCGGTAGTCATTAATGGGATTTTTTCGCTAGCGTAACTGCAACAACTGTTCACCAAAAGAAGATTAACAAACAGGAATACCAAAAATTTTACAAAAATGATCTTTGAAATTGGAAAATGTTTGCATTACTGGACCGGCTTGTTCCCAAATAGTTTGTGCCCCCATAGCACTCTTCCCATTAGCAGAGAAATCATGTGATATCTCAATCTTTGGGAAATCAGTGCGATTGCATCTCCAAGGTCAGCAAACATTGGAGGAGAAATCCATTGCAATCCTGTACCACACCCGAGTAGGGTGCCGCGTTGGCCACAGGACTGGTCGTGGTGAAGCTGGTTGCTATGGTAGAAGCGATGGTAGTGAGAGTTTGATAAAGGGCCTTGAAAATGGTCAGATCACAAGACTACAGGTTACAATAAAAGCCAATTTTATTGAAAAGATTTGTATGTCAATTAAATGTTCAGAATGGCAATGGTAATAAAATAGCAAAGATTAATTTTCTTTTGCCGATTGCTGGAGATTGTGGACATTGTATTAATGGAGCACACACCTGTAAACTGGTAGGTATGATAACAATGGAGACACATGGAGACAGGTAATCCAATGGAGAGAACAGGAAAGAATGAAAGAATCCTGCTCACAAATGCGACCAAACAAACAGTGATGTTAAGGTGTGTGCTTATAGGTGAGTTGATGATCAGGTGACGATTAATTGTAGGTTATTGAGGCAAGAGATGGTGCACATTGTGATTGGTGAATGAAGCCTTGAAAATCCACAACAAATGTCTCCTCAAAACAGATTTCATTTTGTTTGTCTGATAAATGTTAATTAAATTGAAATTTAGTTGTTATTTAATAGTCAGTATTAAGGCAGTATAAGCCATAAGCGTTTAAAGCTTATGACGGCTGCCTTCAGTGCATGCTACTGTATGTATGAGAACCAATAGCGATAAAATGTAGTAATCTGCTGTAGAATATGCAGTGGACATGTCCCCCATTTTAAAATAAAGATGATTGTGTTCCCTGCACTTTTTCAACTCATTGCCACCATTCCTGCTAATGTTTTTAGGTTTGTTACTTAGATTTATGTTAACTAACATTAAGCACATGTAAGCATTTTAAGGCAAATCATCTTTCATGAACACACATATGTTTTTCGCGTCAAAGCTCAAACTGCATGCTAATGCAGCTGAAACAGAGCTCATGGCACTGACAATAACACTATAAGTATTTGTTACAAACAAGCTGGTACGTGTCCAAATGCTAATAGTTGGTGAAAGTTAGTGCACTGTGCAAATTGAAGATTAAAAAATGAGAACAAAAATTAGGCGTTGTCACTTTGCAGTAGAAGCAATAAAGAAGAACGGTGTCAATCACCAGCAACTGATTTGTATCTTCTAGTGGGATAAACTTTAATTTACATAAAGAAAGACATCATGTGCTCGAAAAGAGCATTTGAAAAGCAGTAGACCTATGTGAGAGTAAAAAACGCATATTCAGCGTATCTGCTTATCACAAATTTGTGATAGTTGTTTGGCCAACTGACAGCCATGACTTCCTTTTAGGATGCTGCTACACCCTGATGCTAATGGACATTTTTAGAAGAGGGTTGGTGCTTGTGCATTGGCATCTGGACTTGTCATCTGTTACTGTGCACATACAGATCTCCAGAGTTAAAATGTTGACTGAATGTTGCAGTTTTTGCTGATGACTTGTGTGTAATGGTTTGTGCTGTCTCACATTTAATTATCATACTCTCTCATTAGCTTTATTAAATGGCATGTTATTTTAATCTAACGGCGTTGCCAGAAATAAGGATATAATTTTCTTAATCCAAATTTGATCATTTATTATTTGCCTGTTTGGGTCCAATACATATTCATATCTGAACACATTTTGAAAAATGTGATAAGAACCAGTAACCCTATTTTTTTTCTTCAGAAAATTAAGCTGTAACTTCACTCATCTGGAATTCCCATGTTTTTATCTATTGCTGATACTTGTGGCTTTCAGCTTGATGTGCTGCTCTGTGAGTTTAATATGCAAAATGTTATACAAACAATATTACCCAGTGAGCAAACATTTATCTGCCTGTTATGATAATGAAAACATTCATTTATATGGTTTCCCAAACCTATGGTATGGGTTGTGTGTTTAGAACAGGGGTGAGGAATCCTGCCCTTACGAAAATTAACCATGGTTTTATTGTGGTAAAAGTGTAGTAACCATGGTTTTTTTTGTGTATTGATTACCATCAGCAAAACCATGGTTTTACTACACTAACCATGGTTTAACTATGGTTTTTGAAAAACATGGTTGTCAAAACCATGGTAATTTTGTAGTTACTATGGTTTTACTACAGTAACCATGGTTTTTTGGTTTTAACTGTAGTAAAACCATGGTTAATTTTCGTAAGGGTGGTCCTGGAGGGCCACTGTCCTGCAGAGTTAAACACATCTGAAAAATCAAATCAAAGTGTTCAGGATTAATGGAAATGAAATGCAGCTGTGTTTAATTAGTGTTGGGACTAAACTCTGCAGGACAGTGGCCCCCCAGGACCCAGGGTTCCCCACTCCTAGTTTAGAAGCAGCACCTTGGAGCTGTTCCCAGAGTTCTTATGCTTTTGCTTTTGCTATTGGTCACTTATGTTTTTAAAGCTTTCATTTTTTTTGGTGCTTGCTCATGCAAATCCAGACTGATGCTGGGGTGTTCAGTGTTTATTTTCTGGGTAGAGCACGCAACCCATGACAGAGCTGACAAATATCACATTATTCCATCATTGTTTCCCACAGGTAGGTCCAAAAAGCTCTTTTCGATCTTGGTAAGTAAATTCCTGTAATTTTTTTCTATTAACATGTTATGTTTCTCTTTCATGTGTTACAGTACTGGTCGATGTAGAGGTTATTTAGTGCTCTAACACATCATGAAGTTTGCCTTCTCAGAGTTTTTCAGATTAAAATATTGAAACTAAAATGCAAGGAGGCATTTTTATCCCCACCCTTACATATTGTAAAAGCAAAACAGTGTCTATGCCCACACACATGTTTAGTCTAATGTTTATTTATTGACATACTGGTCAAACTTGATTTGTTCTGCTTCTTTATAAATTGATCTTGAATATATAAATCTACTATCATCGAGCTACACATCACTTTCATAAGTTGGCTTTTGACTCTTGATCATCATGTGGCTTCTGTTGGGATTCTGCTTGACCTCCTCACTCATCCACTCAGGTAATGTATAATTAGATGATTCAAATTTAATGACAATTAATTCACAGGAAATAAATATTATGCAATGAAATAAATCTCAGATTTTGTTAAAATGTTTCTGACTTATCCTTTTATTTATACATTTGATGTTGTGATGAACAGTTCAAATGCTGCAATGTTGGGATGGGTTTTATCAGAACGCATCTTTAAAAGCCTGTCCTGCTAACTATTATTGTGCTGTTGTTTTCCTGTCATATTTAGGTTAGTTGGGACTGCAACTTTTCACAGTTTTATCTGACAAATCTCCTATTGTTTCATTTTCTTTCAAAATTGTAACACATTCTTTGTTTCAACAAATCACATTAAATGTTTATTAAATCTCATTTGAAACAATACATTTATGTTTTTTCTTAAATTGTGTGCTGTATAGGCAATTCTTCAACCCTACAGACCTGTTTTTCTAATGAAAACACCTGTAATTTCACAACACCTACAAGTGTTAATTTTGGTTTTTTTGATGTAACACTGTCATGCTGCGACACAGATGGATGTAACAATGGCAGCCTGACTGGTGAGACTAATCCTATAAAAATATGTTGTCAAACATATGTCAAAACATTGTCATAAGACTTGTATACAATACATAAATTCATTTTAATTTAATTTGCACATTTTACTTTATAGAAAAAAATAATGTCCCGAATGGACTTAAGTGTGACTCATGCAACAATATCAAAGACAAAAAGTGCAAAACTCCACTGTCCTGTGTGGGAGCCCAGGAATGCTGCTTCAATATGACAGGTGTGTTGACATTGAAATGTTGTAAATGCTGTGACATTAAAATCACAAACAAATACATTTCAAACTATTAGAGCCTATCTACATTTGTAAGGTTTGTGCTTTTGTGTTTTTTCAGATTTTAAAGTGTTGGGAAAGTATACATGGAAGGGCTGTACTTCAAAACATTTTAGTGGAATCTCATCAAACTCCACAGTCTCGCTTAGCTGCTACAATAAAGGGAATCTAAATCCTACCCCTAAACCCAACACTAACACTACTACTTACACTAAATCTACTACTTCTAAATATCCCCCAGGCAACAAAAGTACATCTTGGCTAAGAGTCCACAGCTGCAGTCTTCTACTGATGAGTCTTAGTGCCATTTTCTTGAAGGAGATAAATTAAATCATGAAAGCAAGAAAAGATAGGGGAGTACCGGGCGAAAGGAACAAAGCGATTTTCTCCGAGCCCTGATTACATTTGCATTCCAAACTATGACAGCATTTTAGCACTTCAGTAACACTTGTTGCTTTTGTCCCGCTGCTAATACTGATGCATTATTTTCAGCATGTATATTATTCTAATTTGATTTAATTTATTTTTGTAGTGTTCATACGATTGAAAAAAAACTTATTCTCAACATTTCAAGTTTGTACTTTTGAGTTGCTTTTGAAATATTTGATGAATTGAAATTTAAAATGAAAATGTTATTTAATTAGTTTTTGCCAACATAAAGGACAAAATATGTTTGCAGTTAAATATTAACAAGGTCATAGTCAGGTATATTTACTAAAACAAGTGTAACACAAAAATCTATCTTGTTTTGTTAATGCGCTACTTATGTTGAAAGTGAAATTATTGAAACAGTTTTACATTTGTTCAAAATTCCACATGGTATTGATAAACTACAATTGTGAGTTTTTGACCACACCAAAAATATATCTCTGCCTAAAACATTATCTTTTAAAATTATGTTTTTCTGAAAAATGGTACTTTCACCCCTGCTCTCCTCTACTGACTAAATATGGACAAGGGCTATGTCATTTTTTATGTAAATACTTGCTCAATTATGTTTGCTCATTTAACTTTCTTCTTCTAACTGGTGAAAGCAGGTTTGGATAACTACAGGGATTGGCTTAGAAATTTTTAATTTATAAATAACACTGATTGTAAGACATTACAAGAAAAATCTGTCAAGGTGTAAACAATGTTTAATTCTTTATCTATCAAAACAAAAACCCTTCACAACAAATGTTTCACATACATTGGTAACACATGGCATAGTTTAAGCTTAAAATAAGTCTATAATATTGGAATATGTTAATAAATATATAATATGAACATAAAAATAGTTACTAGTACATCAACATGATGTAATTTATGTTCCATACTCTACAGTGAGATTAAAGGTGCATTGTGTAACTTTTAGGAGGATCTCTAGAAATGCAATAAAATAGGAATTACTATATTATTAGTGGTGTATAAAGATCTTACATAATGAACTAATATTTTTATCTACTTACACTGTGGGTCCCCTTACATGGAAGTCACGCCACCATGTTTCTACAGTAGCCCTAAATGGACAAATTTATAGAGCATGTTTGGCACTACATTGTCTCTGATGAATTAATGTTTGTCTATTGGGACTTTCATGTTCTTCATTCTACATGTTTCGAAAGGGAGGGGTGAGCTGTGTCTTACCACTAGACAATCTACACAATGGACCTTTAAGTGCTTGATAGCAGCCACTGAAATGTGAGTCTGTGGATGTGCTGCAAGAAAGATACATTTTAATTTGGTTTTCTTAAATTCAGTAAATTTTTCAAAGTATGATGGTAAGTCAAGCAATAATTGAGCTTATACACATAGACTGTGCAGTGCTACACATAATCATTTGGTGCACCGATCATAGCTGTGTTTTGTCATAAATTACCACAATAAATGCTTAGATATTGAGTCAGCGGGATGTTAACCGTTATGATCAGAGTTTCATGGACTCCAGGCTTGGTTCTGGAGGGTTGTAATACTCTGGTGGGTGTGACCCTGTTGCTCATATAAGGCTGAATGCAACAGGCTACTTGAATGGATCTTGTTGAATACATCTTTGGTCCGATGGACATCAATGTATGGACACTAATAAGTCATGAGATCCGCGTGTCCGGTCCTCATCGATATGTAATGATAAGTGATTGTTCAATCCATCCACTAGCTGCTGCAAGAGTGCAAAAACTAAGAGCATAATCATTTTAATGGGAATTTTGATCTACCGTAATTGAAACAATTGTTTACTAAAAGAAGATTAACAAACAGGAATACCAAAAATTTCACAAAAATTATCTTTTGAAATTGGATAATGTTCGCATTACTGGACCAGCTTGTTCCCAAATAGTTTGTGCCCCATAACACACTTACCATCAGCATAGAAATCATGTGCTGTCTCATTCTTTGGGATATTAGTGCGATTGCATCTCCAGGGTCAGCAAACATTGGAGGAGAAATCTATTGTAATCATATTTCACACCTGAGTAGGGTGCTCCGTTGGCCACAGGACTGGCCGTGGTGAGGCTGGTTGGCATGGTGGAAGCGATGGTTGTGAGAGTTTGATAAAGGGCCTTGAAAAGGTCCTGAAAATGCTCATATCAAAGACTACAATAAAAGCCAGTTTTATTGAACAGATTTGCATGTCAATGAAATGTTCAGGATGGCAATGATAATAGAATAGCAGAGAGTTATTTACTGTTCTTTTGCCAATGGCTGGAAATTGTGGACAAATTGTATTAATGGAGCACACACCTGTAAACTGATAGGAATGATAACGATGGAGACACATGGAAACAGGTAATCCAATAGAGAGAACAGGTAAAAATCCTAATCACAAATGATGAACAAACAGTGATGTTAAGGTGTGTGCTTATAGGCGAGTTGATGATCGGGTGACTATTAATTATAGGCTATTCCAGAGATGCTGCACGTGTGAGATTAGTGAATGGAACCTGAAAGATCCATAACAAAATCTCCTCAAAACAGATTTCATTTGGTTTGTCTGATAAATGTTAATGAAATTGACATTTAGTTGTTTTTTAATAGTCAGTAAAAGCCAGTGATTAAAGTATATATCAGGGCTGCGTTCAGTGCATGCTACTGTATGTATGAAAATATATAGCGATAAAAGATGGTTCTGTTCCCTGCACTTTTTCAACTCACCGCCACTATTCCTGCTAATAATGTTTGGTTTGTTACTTAGATTTACGTTAACTAACATTAAGTCAATCACACAGGTAAGCATTTTAAGGCGAATCATCTTTCGTGCACACACATCTGTTTTGAGCGTCAAATAAGCGTGCTAATTCAGCTGCAGCCGAAAACAGAGCTTATGACACTGAAAATAACACTATAAGTATTTGTTACAATGTGTCCATAATCTATGCTAATAGCACTGTGCAAATTGGAGATTAAAAATGAGAACAAAAATGATACATTGTCACTTTGCAGTAGAAGCAATGAAGAAGAACGGTGTCAATCACTAGCAACTCCTTGTTCTCCTTGCATCATATCAAACCTAATTAAGAATTGAGTTTTTTACATTTACACCCAAGAGCAATGCAGAAGACATGGCTTACTAGGCA
Source organism: Misgurnus anguillicaudatus (assembly GCF_027580225.2). Taxonomy (NCBI): domain Eukaryota; kingdom Metazoa; phylum Chordata; class Actinopteri; order Cypriniformes; family Cobitidae; genus Misgurnus; species Misgurnus anguillicaudatus. The sequence goes on from NC_073344.2 coordinate 8,184,328, forward strand.
ACAGATTGGGATCAAGTTAGTGAGAACATACATAGCTCATCTTTTAGTAATAAAAGTATAAAGTATAGTGTGGTTATTATAGCAAAAAACAAAACAAAAAACTTTTTTTTTGGTTTGTTATACTACTATTTTCCTATCCAAAGAGCACCTTGACTTTAGCATATTTTTTGAGTCCGGGAAGCGCTCCTTTTTTTGATATTTGAGATATAGTGTGGTTATTATTTACACATGGGGTACTTTTTATTATTTCAGGACACATGATGGAGAAACTGAACAAAAATTACTAATCATGTTTAAAAAAGTAATCAGGTTGTAATATAGACCTCTTTACAAGAATCCAACTAGTGTTAACTGAGCGTATGTACTGTATTACTAAACAAAATGTAAGATATATATGAATGCTACTTTTAAACCTAAACATGACTGTATTTAATTTTATGATTATATACTCTTCTGCTGTTTGTTGTATCATTTTTTGTTTTAATAATATAGGGCTGAACATCAACAAAAAGATTGGATATAACAAGATTGAGCACTCCTATTACTATGCATAGGGGAAATGCAATATGACCAATATGAATTAAAGAGTTCTGTTTTTTTCCCAAAGGCTGCCTTTACTGGAAGTTACTGTATCTATGAGAATAAATAATGAAAATTAAAAATAACATATGCTAATGGGCAATTTTAGAAGGGGGTGGTGCTTGTGCATTGGCAGCGGGACTTGTCATCTGTTACTGTGCACACTCAAAACTCCAAAAATAAACTGTTGACTAAATGTTGCTGTTCTTTCTTATAAACTGTAACTTGTCGAAATTCCTCCAAAACTACAAATGGTAGTCAGACAAATTGGTGGATTGTCTAAGCAATAAAAGACAAATTAGCCCAACTAGCTCCTGCTCATGTGTGGATTTTCCATATTTTTATGGATTGCTGATTTTTGTTTCAAGTAAGTTTTGAACTAAATGAGCTTCTTTGTGAGTTTAATATGCCAATATAATACAAATATGCAAAAATGTTGACACAAACAATATTACATATTTGCTAATAAAAACATTAATTTCAATTGCTTTCCACCAAAGCAGTACATCTTGGAGCTTTTTCAAATTCTTCCTACTGACACAATAATGCAAAATATCTTAAATATTATCCTAAAAAGGACTTAATTGGCGGTCCCTTGGCATGTTACATATACACTGCAGGTCTTTGTAAACTAGCATATTGTCTCTTAGTAACCAGTAGGAAAAAACCTAAATATCATGGAGGCACATCTTAATTTTGATCCTAATATTTTTAGTGACCTAATGCCATGTTTGTGTATAATAATAAAAAGCAAAACTTTGGATTCCTGTTTTTGCTGTTTTCATTCATAAAAAAAGCCTGTAGCCTCTTTTACACAGTAATTTCAGTAAATTACTGTGAGGACTAGAGACATGGAGCAAGAGAACCCAAGCGCAGACGACATCGGGGAGTGAACAAAGAACATTTATTAAATAAACAAGAAAACCAAAAAGCCCACGAGGGGGCAACACGACATAGAAACATGAAATAACAGTACTGACTAGACAAGAAACATTCTGATGAAACTTAAACTGAATAAACACGATAGACTACGAGACGAGACATGACATGATACAACTCAATGATCCAGCCCAGGACAAGAGACAAGAGGAGATTAAATAGGGAAACTTAACGAGGGTAACACAGGTGCAAGGGATAAACTGATAATGAATAATTAACAGGGAGAACAAGGGGGCGGGGACTAAAGACGAGACACATGCAACAATAAACAAGGCATGGCCTCCACATTAAACAAGAGACTGTCAGAACTCTGCCATCACAATAAAACATAAATATAAAACCATACTCTCGTGGCAGAGTCCTGACAATTACCATATATTTACCAGAATGACTTCACCAGTAAATACCTAAGTGATAGTCACATATGCAACAACATTATGTCTTTTTTCTTGTAAGATATCATTGACAAAACAGTACCGAAATACAAGAAACTCTGTCAGAGAGCAAAAGTTTGGCAAATGCCAACAGGCGAGCAGTTGCTCTTGACCAAACAACGTTGTAATAAATTACTTCACTGAACTGTGGGGAAAAGGGTTGCAACCAGTGGTGTAGTGGTGCCTGGAGAAGTGGGTATACAGTGACTTGTAAGACTAGTCTTGTATATTTAGTTCACTTCAAAATGGGCCAGTATTGTCAATTAACTTCTTTTGCGTGACATCTAAGCGTAAGTATCATTGTAAAATTAATATTATTAATTAATATTTAGAAGTGCCATGCCACACTGTAAAAAATGTCTCTAGAAATTACAGTATTAATGGGTATTACTGGCAACTAGCTGCCAGTAACTTACTGTAGATTTTACATTTATGTTATTTACTGGCAACATTTTGTTCAACGTTAAGTGAACATGAAACTCTTTTTTACTTTATCTTCTACAGTAAGTTACTGGCAACCAGCTGCAAAATTACAGCAAATGTTTTAGAGTGCATCTAATACAGAAGTGGTTATATTCCGTATACACCACTGGTTGCAACCTGCATCTAAAACATTAGACAATAAAGTCTACAGAAAGTGTGCAATAGACGTGAGCAGTTTAGCAATTAAATAGTAAACTGTTTAAAGACACACTATGCAGTTATTTTACCTTAATATAACAGCTTCAAAGTCATTTCGATGGTAAACGAAGTCATAGTAGGGCGAATCATCCTCCTGTTGAAGCTCGGGAAGGACGCCGCTACCAAAACCAGCAATGCAAGCTTGAGAGAATCGCCCCTGACAAATCTCGCGAGAATCACGACTTGCTTTACGGCAACGACGTCACACACGTTAGGCTTGTTCGACTTCGTGCAGCGCTGCAAGAACCGGCAGTCGGATGACGTAAAAGTACCGCGAGAATGATCCGAGATGGCACTTTGACGTCATCCGGCTGTCGGTTCCTGCAGCGCTGCATGAAGTCAAACAAGCCTGTAACAACAACTGCACGCGCACATTTGAGACGTGATGCTCGATGAGGGAAACCCGTTCGGAAGAGAGTAGAAAGCGAAAAAGAGAATCTGACCGAGTTAGGAACTGGACAAGAGTCCCACTCGGTCAGGTTTTTACTCGTTGGCGTGAGCTAATAGACAGCCCTGGATGCAAAAGGGATGCTGATCTGGCGATCTTGTTGATGGACAAGTAAATCTCTTATTTGTAAATTTGTTTGCGGTCTATGTTGTATGTGGTTGCGCTTGCTTGTAGTGTGTATTTTTTTACTAAGCTGTTCATTCATCCAGTGTTGATAATTAGACCAGTAAAATAACTTCAACAAGGGTCTAGCTAGCTTACGATCATAAGAGCATTTAGCAGACTTGCTAACAAACACTCGTTTCTCTTACATGTTTTTTTGGCCATCTAAACTCAAGTGTTGTGTTGTGATGTGTAGTCATTTGTCTAATTTCGATTTCTTATGGCCAACGAATAATGGCCAATGTTATGAAATAATGCAACGTATACAATTAACTTTGTCAATGCATTTTGTAATGTTTACATTACAATTAAAAAACAAATAATATTATACAGTAGACATAACGTTAGACTATAGACTGTTTACTTGTGATTAAGCTGCAATCTTGTAAAACGTAATAAGCCAGCAAACGCGGTAGGCTACTTTATTATTATATGCCTACTCTACACTTGGCATAAACTTCTTATTATCCTATTACCATCATCTGTAGTTTAGTAGACATGCAGTAGCCTAATATTTGTATGAAATTGTGAAACATTCCCTGGTCATTATCTTCGGAGTCCATCTCACGCCCAACACTATCCTTACAGGTACGTACAGAGTGGGCGTGCGAAATTACGACAGTTGCAAGTTTTCCCCAGTGACTCTAGGGGTCGCTGTTTGACAAAAACGTCAAACTGCATGGAATGCCTTTAAAAAAGCTCTGGTCAAAAGATTTGGGCGATTTACATGTGTTCAACTTAAACAGTGTGTGGAGAAAAACTCCTGTAACCGTGCGGGAGGTAAACGAGTCAGTTCACACATAGCATTGTACTAGTAAATTACTGGTAATCTTACAACTTCTCTTAAAATTCCTTCTTATTTTCCTCTATTTTTAAAATGGTCATGTTTACACAATTTACAAGTTCAGACTGCAATGTTTCTAGTTGCAACTTTAGTGATTTTGAAATTGTTTACTGTCTTCTCCAAATAAGTGCTCAGAGGTGGAAGTTTTTGCCAAATAAGCTGCATGCACTTAGAAGTAAATTGACTTTTGTAAAAATAATGCATTTTAATTACTGACTAATAACCTTTTAATTGCCATTAAGTTAAATTACTGAACCACAAGAGCCTGATAAAAATGATCATTTACAAAAAACAACATGTCAAATGCAGAGGGTTTGTAAAAAATAAGAGACCTTTAATTTAGCCTTTAATCATGACTTCTACAAGTTACAGGCCTGCCTGTCATAAATATGATAATATGAGATGTACCTGTAGGTCAGTTTATAGAAACTGTACTATAATAACAATACTGAGATAACTGACAGAAGATCCCCTGTTTTTTAATGCCAGGATTAAAATTGTGCCAACTTCCCTTTTCTCTACTTCATTAAATTGTGTTCTTTATTATAACTAGTTGATACGGACCACCTCCCATGTATAAAAGATAAAGTTCTGTTTGATGTTTTACAGAACAACCGTAAGTTCATTTCAATTCAGCTCCAAAAGTGCTTCAGCATGAAATTGCTCTTAGGACTCTTCCTCATCTCTGCGGTTCTCTACTCGGGTACAATAACATTTTTTACAATTTTGAATTTTTAAATACAATATTACAAAAATATGCTCATTAAGTGTTACACGGTCATATTTCTTGTGTTTGATTAACAGTTCATATGCTGCAGTGTCTGACGTGTGACACTTCATATTGCGAGAAGCAATCTTTAACAAACTGCTATTCAAATTACTCTTGTGCCACTGTACAGAGTAAACAAATGTATCCAGTCTTATTTTTGTTTACTTTGAATGATTTTTATATCTTAAAAATTCCTTGCACTTAATTTTTTTGTTTAATCAACTTGAATTATTAACAATTAATTCAAACTTTTAAATTCAAAAAAGAAATTCAAAAAAGTTGAAATTAATTGTAATGTCAAATTGATTAAACTTAAAAGTTTAAGTGCAACAAGGAATTGTTACATTGTAGCCACCTACCCATGTAATTTTTATATATTTGTTGCATTAACTTGCTGAACCCATAAATCCACAGTGGAAAGAGAAATATGTTTTCTCTATAAAACGTGTCCTTTTGATATTTTCAACATTACTTTCTTGTTTGTGTTTGTGTGTGTTTTTCATTAGGTTATATTTATACAGATATTCAAAAATTTTGCCTACTGACTGACATATGTGCATATTATAATGCAAATGGTACAACATTCACGTCATCGTTTGGTATTGGACAAACAAGTTACACTTTGATATTTTCCTGCTGCAACATTAATGGTTGTAACAATGCAAGTATTGATGGTAAAAGCCTAATCTTATCTTTTAAATCTTCAGTCTTTAATAAAATGTGACTTTACAGTGATATGTATATGAGCACCCACAATCTCTATTGCGAATATGACTTTTAGCACTAAACGAAACCCCAAATGGACTGAAGTGTAAATCATGTCGTGGTATTTTTGATGACAATTGTGAAAATGTTGATATGGACTGCGTGGGAAGTCAGGACCGCTGCTTTAGCGACACAGGTAGTATACCTTATTTTACCTTACTGTATGACTGAGGTATACTTTAGGAAGATTTATGAGTGTAGATATATATAAGTTAACAAGAGTGTGTTAAGAAACTGCATATCTCTTTTTTGTGTTTGTCTACGTGGTTTCAGCTTCTTCATTGCCATTTGGCTTTGGATATGGACAGAATAAAACATTGAAAGGCTGCATCTCCAGGAATTTCTGTAATCCTTCAAAAATCTGGAATGTGACCTGCCTTGAAGGAACATTTATAAACAATCGTGTCTCCTGGATGAGTGAAGTCAATTTCAGTCTCCTGCTTCTAAGTCTGATTACATTTGTTTTCGTGTGATTTATTTGCCACTATGATATAATGGAAATATAAGTGCTGTTTTTCATATTCGCATATTCCCTGCCCCAGATTCCCATCACTGGTTGTTGCTGTTTTGGGCATGTCCGGAACTGTGGGAATTTGAATAGGGTCTTGTTGTTAGATTAGTATTTACACATTTAGGGGAAATGCAGTTTACTAAATGATTTTTAGTTATGGCTACATGCTAAGATGTATTGAGAATTTTGTATAAATGCATTTTAACAAGAAAAATATATACACATATAAATAACACACAAATGACAGCATTAAAGTTAACTTTTTAATCAAATAGAAATTAAATACACCTTTTTAACGTGTACAATAAAAAGAGGTGCATTATGTAAAGCGTTTGGTTTGTTGCATTTGTATACTTTCTGTTTTTTTTCTTGTAAGCTTTCATTTGTTTTTCATTTTAAATACTTGTTTAATGCAGTGTATTTATGGTTAGCATAATCTTAAAAAACAAAACCTACAATATGTCTGACATGAGAATAAAGTGACATTTTATTGGTAAGATTCACTGATCTGTGAAAATAAATAAAAAAAACGAAACGAAGTACAAATCTTTCGCAAAAAATATGACGTTTTGTAGACACGTACATTGATGTATTACAACAATAAAGAGGTTAAAGCCATTGCAGAGGAGGGAGATTTGACCAGTTCAAAATTACGAGCTATACACAATGCTTACTGCCTTTAAGCAAGACATTCATCGTCTAGTGACTGTATAGAGGCGCTTAAGCCATAGTTACAACTACAAGGAAAATAACTAAAAAGATGACATATTTTGATTACAATGCTCATTAAAGCTGATCATGCATTCAGAAGTATCAATTTGTATAGTAATACAGATAATACATTTGTAATAGTTTTTTTTTTGCATTTGCTCTTAATGTAACAAAAGCTTACACAGATACATTAGCAGTCAAAGCTTTTTGGACACTATGGATCATTTTCCCATGATATTCCATATCTTTTTATCCGAAGGTGTATGTATAAATGTTTAAAATTACTTTTTGTAGACAATATTACACTTGGGAAATATAGTACTTATGCATAATTTTGTCATTAGAAAACTAAAATGAAATGGATAGTTTTAATACTAAAGAAAGCAGTCAATAAGAGCCTAGATTAGATCTGAACTCATTCTTAAATATTCTTTCAATTTCATCTCAACCTCAAGGAAGTGTTTCATAAAAAGTGTGATTTTGCAAATTCTGTTCAAAGGGTGACTACACTTCAGATGATAAAATATAAAATGCTTTAATCTCAGCTGCATTTTCTCTCAAATTACCTTTTGTATTTGCAAAGTGTTTTCTGTTTTTTTTTTCTTTGCAGTATAGGTAGCATTTGTTTGTTCTAATAAATTATTTTATTAGAAAAAGAATACTGTGAGATCATTTTGTGTGTATGTGCCCTGTCAAGAACAGAAAGATTTTATGTTGGCGTACTTTTGGAAACACTTCTCTCCATATGGACTACTGAGGGCACTTAAACGCGTGCTCACACACAGGCGGAGGGCGAATCCAAACAGCGCTTTAGAAGATGCAGCATAAACGCTTCACATAAAAACGTTACACTTTTTTATTGCTCTTTTCAGCAAATGCATGTTAACGGACTACAGTATGACACAAAGTAGCGCAACTCTGGACCTGACTGGAGCTGCACCGGAAAACATTTAACATCATGTGCGTACAAAAATCTGGTCACTTTAGCGCCTTTTTTGGTTAAATTATTTAACCATTTAAACATTTGCAAGCCTTAGAAACAGGTTAATGATAAACGTACCCTATTTAAATTGCATATTAATACGCGAAACGCATGCGAGCCGAACCGCGGGTCTGTCACAGCACTACCCAAAGCTTCCGATGAATGGCACAGCAGCCGGTGCAGTCAACATGTATGTTCGCGTTTGCAAATGTGTGGCTGCACGCACGGAGCAGATACGTCATGTGTTACATCGTAGGCAGGTTGTAGGTAACGGAGGAGGGGAATAACAGCGAGCTCAACAGACGTTTCCTAAAAATAAACATTGTTCACGAGTCCCGTGGCTCGAGTCAGAGTTGAGTCTGAAGTCTTTGAGGACAAGTCTCAAGTCGAGTCTGAAGTCACTGTGTGTGCGACTTAAGTCGCACTCGAGTCCAAGTCTCAAACTCGAGTCCCCATCTCTGCATCTCGGTCAGACTACTACAATTCTTTATATGTTGAATTGGACCAGTCATCTTTTCATCACTTAAAGTCCAAAACGCAACAGCTCGGCTCCAAACTTTGATAAAAACTGATCATATTAACGCCTTTCTTGGGTACTATGAAGTAGGGGCTGTAAAACCGCAACCTCATGTCGGCTGGAGGGACTGGCTCTATCGCGTCCTTCGCCAGTAGGACCACAATCTCCGCACGCAAGACATCTGTATCTTTCATTGAAGTGAAAAGAATGGCAGAAAACTTGGGGGGCATGCCAGGCGAATCTGGGGTAGCTGTTTCCAGGCTCCCAGGGATCGGGACAAAAGGCACTACAGAAGTGGTGCGATCATCTTCTCTCAAAGAGCAGTCCCTGCCATCTTCAGGTCGCAAGTATCAAGGTCACTTACACTTTCGTTTTCCTTGAGTTTTGGCGATGGACTGGGTGGGTGGGATGGTTTGCTTGTGACCGGTTCCTCTGCGTGGTGGTGGCTGCGGAGGATTGGAGTTGGCCACAGCAGAACACCCTAAGCAAGGAACAGACTGTGACGCTGCCGAGGATGAACGGGAAGAAGCAGCAAGCTTTCAATGCGGCAGGATATGCTTGATGGCCTCAGTCTGTTTCTGGGTGGCTGAGAACTTCTAGGCGAAGCTTTTAACCTCTTCGCCAAAGAGGCCGGCTTGGAACACAGGAGCCAGAGTCCTGGAATGGGTCATTAAAGTGTCTAAAACGGGTGGATTGTGACATTCCTAAAATTCACAGGCGATGATGCGGGCGGATAATTAGCTCCGTGCGGGCGGTGGTAGCACGAATGAAAATACGTATGTGCAGTATTTGTTTGTCTAAATTAGCATTACACACGCAAGAACGATATGACATTTGACCCATCACGTCACCACCACTGTGACAGCATGACCTTTGTTGATGCTTCTCGAAGCCTTGTTGAAGAAAGCGTTACAGGAGTTGCATAAAGTTTTTCTGTTTGATAGCCGGAAGCTGGAAACGTCTTCTCATAGGAAGCATTTCGAGACTTGTAGGATCACAGCAGGGGTTGTGTAGGTAGGTTGTATTTTTTCTTTTTTTCATTAATAGGTCTATTTGTGTATAATTATCAGGTTCCTTTTCAGTCGGTCACTACGATGTCACGCGGGTGACCTATCTGCTTCGAGAAACCTTTAAAACGCCAATGAACTTGGCATGCAGATAATTGCATCTGCCGGCGCCGCCCCGCCGCACAGGTATTTAATGAGCGGCAGGTGCAGTTATCAAATCAGCTTTTTAGCTTCGAAAGCTGGCAGACTGACTGCTCACGAGAAGCTACTCTCTGCTCTTTGGAGAACTCTGCGTGTTCGATTTGGTTGGGCAAAGGCATTTCAGCGGAGGCTCGCGGGTGTTCCACCTCTCTTTTTAATTTTTTTACTTTTTCTCACTCTTAGTTGAGTGTGTGCGTAGCCGTTCCCCTGTGTGCTTCATCAACATCAGCACATTAAAAGAGTGTTCCCTTTCAGTCGGTCACTACGACGTCACGTCGTGACCGACGAATTGGGAACCGCTTCGCGGGTGACCTATCTACTTGAGAACTATCAGAAACGCCAATGAACTTGGCATGCAGGTATTTGCATAATGCCGGCGCCGCCCCGCCAGGTGCGTATATAAGGCGCAGGTGCATAATACCAAATCAGCTTTATTGCTTCGAAGCCGGCAGACATCTGCTCTCGAGAAGCTTTCTAAACTGATCTTCATAGATCCTGTTCTGTGAAGGGAAGAAAATAAGATCTCAGCTTGCTGAAGTTGGTTGGGCAAAGACACCTCAGCGGAGGCTCGCAGTGTTTTTTCTCCACCCTTTCTCTCTCTCTCTGTCTCTTTAATTTAGGACTTGAGTTCGAGTGAGTGCGTTGCCTCTCCCTGTGTGTTTCACCAGCTTGCACAAAGAGTGATTTCCCTAAAAGAGCAGCACGTTTGAGCTTTGTGTCTTTTAAAAGACAGCCACTCATTCGTGTCACGGTCGGGGTCGTCTTTTTAAAGATGGATTTCCGTCCGTGCTCCTTTTCTGGATGCGGTGTGTTCATCGCCCCCCAGGATGGCCACAAGCGTTGTCTTTTGTGTCTGGGGCTCCAGCACGCAGAGGCAGCGTTGCGTGATAGTTCATGCTCCGTCTGCGAGGGCATGACTATGGCGGATTTGCGGAGACGGGTGTCGTTCCTCCGGCAACGGCCCCCGCCTTCCAAGTCTGGTACTGCTAAGGGCGCAGTTACCAGACTCACGAAGGATGATCTCCGTATAACGGTGCTGGGTCGGTCTGCTGGTTCGTCCAGCAGCTCCCAGCGCCCTGATCCGTTGCCAGCGGAGGTCCCGATGGAGACGAGCGGCCCGTGTTCTACGGTGTCCTCGCGCTCTGTTGAGCCTCCACCTGACGCGATGTCCACCGTAACGTCGGAGGGGGGGTTGTCAGCCTCGGACGCCGATCCGGATCCGCTCCCGCCTTCGGGCCAGGTTGCGGATTCTGCGTTCGACCCCGAGATGGCAGCCATGCTCGCTCGGGCAGTGGAGGCGGTCGGCTTGGAGTGGACTAAACCTCCCCCACATGAACCGTCCCGCCTCGATGATTGGTTCTTCGGGGGTGCCAGGGCTTCTGAGTCCTCGCCCCCGGTGCCCTTCTTCCCTGAGGTGCATGAGGAGCTGATGCGGTCGTGGAAAACCCCGTTTTCCGCCCGGAACCGGCAGTATCAGCCTTCACCCCTCACCTCTCTCGAGGGTGGAGATGCCAAGGGGTACACTGGTATCCCGTCAGTGGAGCGCCCGGTCTCGATGCAGTTGTGTCCGGCCGGTGTCGCTTCCTCCTGGTGGGACCAGCCTACTCTCCCCTCACGGGCCTGTAAGCACTCATCGGCGCTGACCGGTGCTGCTTACAAGGCTTGTGGGGAGGCAGCCTCTGCCCTGCATGCCATGGCATTGCTGCAGGTTCACCAGGCTAAGGCTCTAAGGGACCTGCACGCGGGAGGTCACGACTCGGCGGAGTTCTCCAAACTGCGTGTGGCTACGGATCAGGCGCTTCGTGCGACCAAGGTCACCGCACGCGCCATCGGGCGTGCGATGTCTACCCTGGTAGTCCAGGAACGCCATCTCTGGCTGTGTCTGGCGGACATGAAGGATGCTGATAAGACCCGGCTCCTGAATGCTCCGGTTTCCCAGACCGGCCTGTTCGGCGAGACGGTCGAGGAGTTTGCCCAGCAATTCTCCGCGGCCAAGAAGCAGACTGAGGCCATCGCTCAGATCATGCCACGTCGGAAGCTTCCTGCGCCTGCCCCGTCCACGTTGGCGCCTCAGCCTGCTCCTCGCCGAGGGCGTCCTGCGGCGGCCGCCTCCGTTCCTCCCTGGGGCTCTTCTAAGCAGCGAGGAACCGGTCGTCAGCAGCCCGCCCCGCCCGCTCAGCCCGCTTTGAAGGGTGGAAAGAGGAGATCGAAGCGGCCCTGAGACGGGCGACCTAGAGATGGAGGGGATCGCTCTTCGGGAGATGGTGAAGGCACCACTCCCCCCACCGGAGGAGGGCCGGTTGGGGAATCTTTTGTTTCAATTTTTTGTTCCGCCCACAATTTCACAAAAAGAGCGAATTCCACTTCCATCTCTAGGTCTTCAGATGAGCGCCGGAGATACAAGCGGGCTCATACCCCCCCTCATTCTCCAACTCATCAGAGGAGAACGAGAGCGACGCACGGGCTCATAACCCCACCGCGCTCTCCAACTTCTAAGGCGGTAGGAGACAGCTACGGGCTCATAACCCATCGTCTTCCTCCTCCTTCGCCAGAGGGTGCATCGAGTGGTGTGAGGTGTCTTCAGCAGAGCCTCCCTTACTCACCCACCCAGCAACGGACTCAGGTGAGTGTTATCACACACAACACTGCTGTCGGAGCGGCCATTACGCACACACCGGCGATCACCTCCATTGTGCCCGCCGCGGGTACACCGATCGTGCCTTTAGTCCCCCTCGCACGGTATCTGGGGGCGTGGGAACAGCTTCCCAGCCCGTCGCGTTGGCTTTTACGCACGATTCGTCTCGGCTATGCGATCCAATTTGCCCGGCGTCCCCCCAAATTCTCTGGCGTTCGCTTCACTGCGGTGAGAGCTGACGATGCGCACGTCCTCCGTGCAGAGATCGCTGTCTTATTGTCGAAGGACGCGATCGAGCCGGTCCCTCCAGCCGAGATGAGGTCGGGGTTTTACAGCCCTTACTTTATTGTACCCAAGAAAAGCGGCGGTTTGCGACCGATCCTGGACCTGCGTTCGCTGAACCGTGCACTTCACAGAATGCCGTTCAAAATGCTGACGCCCAAACGATTGGTTCGCATCTATCGACCTGAAGGACGCGTACTTCCACGTATCGATTCTCCCCCGGCACAGGCCGTTTCTCCGCTTTGCGTTCGAGGGGCGAGCATACCAGTACAAAGTCCTCCCATTCGGGCTCTCTCTGTCACCCTGCGTATTCACCTAAGTAGTGGAGGGGGCTTTAAAACCCCTGAGAGAGAAAGGTGTGCGCATTCTCGCGTATCTGGACGATTGGCTAATAATAGCTCAAACACGTCAGACGCTGTGCGATCACAGAGATTTAACTTTAAAACACCTCGCTCGTTTGGGTCTTCGGGTCAACTGGGAAAAGAGCAAGCTTTGCCCCGTGCTGAGAATCTCTTTTCTCGGTATGGAACTGGACTGATCGATTTGACAGTTCGTCTAACAGAAGCACGTGTACAGTCGATTCTGACTTGCCTGAATACATTCAAGAGCAAGAGCGCGGTCCCGCTGAAACAATTTCAGAAGCTTTTGGGGCATATGGCAGCAGCCGCAGCTGTAACTCCGCTTGGACTGCTTCATATGCGACCGCTTCAGCATTGGCTTCACGATCGAGTCCCGAGGAGAGCGTGGCTGCGCGGCATTCACCGTGTTATCATTACACCTGCGTGTCGTCGCACTTTCACTCCGTGGTTAGACTGTGCTTTTCTCCGAGCCGGTGTGCCTCTGAGACAGGTCTCCAGGCATGCAATAGTATGCACAGATGCTTCAGACATGGGGTGGGGGGCCACGTACGATGGGCTTGCGGCTTCGGGGGTCTGGACGACACCCCAGCTGCATTGGCATATAAACTGCCGGGAAATGTGGGCTGTATATCTTACGCTCGTCCGTTTCAGCAACGAGTTACGGGGCAAAGACGTATTAGTTCGCACAGACAACACTGCGACCGTGGCGTACATCAATCGTCAAGGCGGTTTACGCTCACGTCACCTGTCGCATCTCGCCCGTCACCTCCTCACTTGGAGTCAGAAGAATTTGAGGTCTCTTCGTGGCATTTACATCCCGGGCACGCTCAATGTAGAGGCGGATGTGCTCTCTCGGGCTGCGCGTCCCGGCGAATGGCGGCTCCACCCCATTGCGGTTCAGCAGATTTGAAGACGTTTCGGCAAAGCGCAGATAGATCTGTTTGCTTCCCCAGAGACGACCCATTGTCGCCTGTTCTATTCACTAGCTGACGACTCGCTCGGCGTGGATGCATTGGTACACAGCTGGTCGCGAAACATGCGCAAATACGCGTTCCCTCCGGTGAGCCTCATTGCGCAAACCCTATGCAAAATCCGGGAGGACGAGGAGAGCGTGCTGTTGGTGGCACCGTATTGGACAACCAGGAGTTGGTTTCCAGAACTCTCTCTCCTCGCGACAGCCCCTCCCTGGAAGATTCCCCTGAGGAAGGACCTTCTTTCTCAACAAGAGGGCACATTATGGCACCCGCGCCCCGACCTGTGGAACCTCCATGTGTGGTCTCTGAACGGGGCACGGAGGATGTGAGTGATTTACCGCAAGAGGTATCTAACACTATTGCTGCTGCGCGAGCGCCATCTACGAGACAGGCTTACGCGCTTAAATGGAACCTGTTTGTCGACTGGTGTTCTTCCCAAAGTGAAAAGCCCCGAGAATGCCCGATTAGTGTTGTGCTTTTGTATCTCCAGCGTCGTTTGGAGAATAGGCTGTCACCATCCACTATTAAAGTCGATATCGCTGCAATATCAGCTCACCATTCACCCGTAAACGTTAGGACAGTGGGTCAGCACGACCTGGTCATTAGATTTCTCAGAGGCGCTCGAAGACTGAATCCTTCGCGTCCTCCCTCTATTCCTCCTTGGGACCTGTCCTTGGTGCTGAAATCACTCCAGGAAGCCCCATTCGAGCCTCTGCATAGTGTGAGTGTTAAATTTCTTACTATGAAAACATTAACTCTCCTTGCTTTGGCTTCTGTTAAGAGGATAGGGGATATTCATGCATTTTCGGTCGATGATTCGTGCCTTCAGTTCGGGCCGGCTGCATCCAGCGTAACACTGAGACCCCGGCCCGGCTTTGTGCCCAAAGTTCCCACCACTCCTTTCAGAGATCAAGTGGTGAACCTGCAAGCACTGCCTTTGGAGGAAGCAGACCCAGCCATGGCTTTGTTATGCCCTGTTCGTGCACTACGTGTGCATATAGACAGGACGCAAAGTTTTAGGACCTCAGATCAGCTCTTTGTTTGTTACGGTGGTCAGCAGAAAGGGAAAGCTGTCACCAAGCAGAGGATGTCCCATTGGATTGTGGATACTAGAGCCCTTGCATATCAAAAGCAGAATGTGCCTTGTCCATTTAATTTACGTGCTCACTCTACACGCAGTGTGGCATCATCTTGGGCACTGGCTCGTGGTTCCTCGCAAGCAGATATTTGTAGAGCTGCAGGCTGGGCGACACCTAATACGTTCACAAGATTCTATAGTGTTCGTGTCGAACCGGTTTCCACTCGGGTTCTTTCTACTAATTAGTTAAGAATGCCGAGGGTCGGCTCGTGTGTCGGCTTGGAGCCTCTATTTTGGTGCTGTACATTTGCACCAATATGGAAGGCCATCGGGGCAAAAACATCTCAAAAACTGTTTTTGCCTCTCCTCCACCGCCCTGATAGCTGGTGTTGCAGAGCATCCGCTGTCAACCTATCACTGATCTATTTTCTGTAAACCTGTGTAGGCTAGGCGTCCACATTTGTCCCCTACGTGGGGTTCATTTGTGTGTATAGTCCGTGGGGTTCCAATCCTCCACGTTTTTCCTTAGCAGAGCCTGCTCTGCATCTCTCAACATACCATGTATTGTTCAGAGACTTCTTTGAGCAACCCTCGGTTGTTTCATATATTTATGTCATCCATTAAACCTTCTTAGGGGATGGCTTCCGCAGTGTTCTAGGTCCGCTCAGTTTAGACGCTTCCCCAGTTCGCTGCTTCACTATCGTGGGTTAAGGAACAGGTAGTGACCGGCCTTCTGCATTTCACCTTAGGTTCCGCCCCTTATGTGGAGGGCGGAGGGCTTTTGCAGGGACTGGAAGGGTCCAGCTGCAGTGGCGTTTTGGTAGGGATTCCCAATTCGTCGGTCACGACGTGACGTCATAGTGACCGACTGAAAGGGAACGTCTCGGTTACATATGTAACCCTCGTTCCCTGAAGGAAGGGAACGGAGACGTCACGTCCCGTCGCCACAGTTTGCTGTTCCACTGCTGATATCGGCCGGACACTTTTCTTTCTGTCCAGCTTTCTCAGCAAAAAATAGCTGATTTGATAACTGCACCTGTCGCTCATTAAATACCTGTGCGGCGGGGCGGCGCCGGCAGATGCAATTATCTGCATGCCAAGTTCATTGGCGTTTTAAAGGTTTCTTGAAGCAGATAGGTCACCCGCGAAGCGGTTCCCAATTCGTCGGTCACGACGTGACGTCTCCGTTCACTTCCTTCAGGGAACGAGGGTTACATATGTAACCGAGACGTTTCATAGCCTATTTAGGTGATGCTGACAGGCTACTTGAATGGCGCAAAACAAAGCGCACCTTAGTCTGTTTCATAAGCCCATTCATGACGCTGTTGTGATGTTGAGAGAGGTACCAGAAAAAAATAAAGCACTTTAATTGGAATGATTTTAGTGTGTGTGTGATAAATGCGTGTGCGGGTCGGGTAACGGGTCTGGGTGGGTGCGGATTTAATTTTGATATTATCACGGGTGATGGGTCGGATCTGGTGCTGAACTTTGCGAGTACAGGCGGGAGCGGGGCTCCAAAAATGAACCCATGCAGGACTCTGACAGGAGTGTTCAGTAATTATGTCTTCTCTGTATCCATCTTGTCAGCCAGGTACAGCCAGAGATGGCTCTCCTGTTCCACCATTGTGGACATCGCACGCCCACTGGCCTGTCCGGTGACCTTAGTCGCACGAAGTGCCAGGTCAGTAGCCGCAATGAGGTCTTCCGACACTGTTGGTTCGTGATAACCCTCGTGCAGATCCTTCTGGGCCTTCACCTGATGGACCTACAACAACACCATAGCGTGTAAGGCAGAGGCCACCTTCCCGCAAGCCTAGTACTCCCTGCCAGTCAGAGTGGACGCCTGTTCGCAGGCTCAAAAGGGATGGGCTGGCTTTTCCCTCCAAGCGGCAGCAGGGGCTGGACACAGTTGCATCGCAACTGACCGCTCCACTGTCAGGATAGACGTAAAGCCCTTAGTGACCCTTCCATCGAGGGAGGTGAGGGGTGAAGGCATACAAGGCAGGTTAAAAGAGGAGAAAGGGGCCCCCCATGACCTTGTAAGCTCTTCATGCAGCCCAGGGAATAAAGGTACTGGAGGCTCACGCTGAGGGCAAGAGGGAGCCGCACCCAGAAACCAGTCATCGAGGTGGAATGGTTCAGGTGGGGGAGGTTGAGTCCACTCCTGCCCCAAAGGTGGCAACACGTCAGAGAGTGACGCCCACCCCTCAAATGCAGTGACACGCATACAGATGTCTTCGGGAGAGCTAAAGGTTAGAATGGTCCCATTTTTGGCAGGCCAGCTCTTTCCTCCAACATTTCTGCTGCTGCAGACCTGAGATGTGAGAGGCCCCAGAGGGTTGGTTTTCCTTGGGGAAGGCTCTCACGGTGACCCAGAGGACAGCCACCCGGGCACCTGCACTCATGGATATCACTGTAAGAGGCATCGGGATGGTATCTCCACCATCCTTAAGATAACAAAGCCATCCAAATCTCCTCTGATTGACCGTGTTTGCCAACGACCATCATGCCATCTATTTTAGTGGTTTCAATGATGTCCCAGGAGATCAAATCGAAGGTCCGCAATGCCTTATCAGGGGTAATGCCTCCATCCAAATGCCCACCGGGTTGTTTATTCGTGCCTGAGAAATTATGTTAAGATGTAATTCGCTGGTGTCATTGTTCCAAGTTTTCTTGTCACCCGGGGGTCGCACATCGCATTTTTGTGGTTAAACAACAATTCTGGTGGCCTTCCATTGCCGTGACCTTCGTTGTTTTTGTTGGCCTGCTCAGTTTGTGATAAAATAAATAAATAAATTGTATAAAGTAGTTTTCATTTTTATTTGATATTACTGTAGCTTTTTATTAACTAGTCCTTACATAGAGAAATACTTTCTTTAAAGTTTTACCAGAAATGTCCTACTGCTGCAACTACTTTTAAATTAAACAAAACTATCTTAGCTAGACACAACCCTTCTCCTTATTGGTAGATTATTTCTTCTTGATTTAGATTGTGTGCTGTCTCCTGTGCTTGTGGCTGAAAAGAGAAAATGTAACTTTTCCGGGTTTTGCATTACTTTACATTGTACAAAGCTACATCCACCAGGCCCATAGAAATGCTTTTATTGCATAAAGTCTCATTAAGGCACGTCCAGATGCACGTGGAGTTCACTAAATACTTTTTTCAGCCACTCTAGCTCTTTGATTTGTTTCAAGCACCAATCCCTTGTTTTGTTTGTTATAGAGGACTTCTAGATATATTTTTTATGCCACACTCTAGAGGCTTTTACCATAAATTATACAGACACACTAAGCTCTCCATTTGCAGGACAGATGTTATTTTTCACTGAGAGAAAGAACAGGGCCTGCTTTATAATTTAGAGGTCATGCTGTCCAGACTGAAGAATAAATAAATAACAAACAAACAAACAAACAAAAAAACATACAAAAAAACATCAGTCCATATACAAGAAAAGTCTCATGAGCTGTACACACATACTGTTCATTAATAAACTCATTATACAAAATAGCATGAGAACAAAGAATGTTGCCAGACTATAGCAGTTTAATAACACTTCCGTTATGCATACAAGTTTGTGTTTAAATCCATAAAACAGAGTATGTCTCGTAATATTCAACGGTGTATAAATCATTGAATTACTGGGGTTGACATATTTCCTGAATCTTTGAGAAAATCATTGGCAAAAATAAGAAAACAACCAAAAAATATTGCTTGTTCTCTTACACACTAGAGTAGGGATACTGATACATTCCCACTATATAGTGCACAGCAGGTATAGCTGGTTTTAACCAAGTAATCCAGTTAAATGTGCATAACCGTGGCTGTCAGAGAATCAAGATACAAAGTATCTCGCTCCTTTTAATTGTGAGGATACATTTAGATTGTTTTGCGCCTTTCAGTCATTTATTTATGATGAAATTATTTAGGATATTTGTAAAAAAAATTTTTGTGGTGTGCTCTTCTACTCATTGTCCTTTAGATAAGGACAAGAAAGACGCAGTAGAGGCAGGTGTGTGTTTTTGAAAAAAAATTATAATAATAATTTGCGTACCTGTGCTCTTTAGAATATTGAATATAGGTGATTAAAAGTAATTTAGCTGGACACCATTATACTCTTATGATGTATCATTTAAATATTTTGCCAGCTGAGGGCGCTGTTTCCAAACAAAAGTAACTTACAGGACGCCAGTAAAACGTAGATAAAAACTCTTAGTCGTAGCCAAGATTTCGTCCCAAGGATTTCATCACAAAATGTATTTTTCTTTATAACATCGTACGTACAACTTACTTTAAACACTAAAACACTTCTTCTTCTTCTTCTTCTTCTTCTTCTTTTTATTATTATTATTATTATTATGATTATGATTATTATTATTGTCATCATTCACACCAACAACTTCTAATAATAATAATAATAATAATGCTAATAATAAATGAGTGTAAGATTTGAAAAAGATCTCTTCAAGTCAATATAGTAACTCTGCAATATATGCTGTAAGTTTCAAAGGTACTTTTTGTAAATGTTTTGCGCATTCAAATAAACAATAATTAACTAGACGTGAATGTAAATTTTATTCTAGCTGTAAGTAATTAACATGTGAATATATTTTCATTTATTGTAACTCTGAATCAGCCTCATTCTGGCCTCGTGCCATGGATGCACATGAAGTACGCGGCGCGCGCTGACAGCTGTCACTGTGGTGCGCAGTAATGCAGATGGTCTAACCTGAAATGAAATGGGACAGGTCCTGGCGCAAGCCTTCCACTCTTAAAAACCAAGGCTTCCCTCGGTCTCTCATAGTGAACTGATTTTATTTAGTCGTATGTGGACACCCATATTACTTTCTAACTGCGTTTTGTCCTTACCACTTTTTAGTACAGACCTACTGTTAGACAGTGTCCCATTCTTTAAAATTGAGTGTTTGTTATCCAAATTCAGTATATTGTTGTTATCATAAATTATATTACTTAATCATAAAATCTGAATCGCTGAATCTTTTTTATTTTGTTTACTGCGTTGCTTCGTACCTATCTATTATTAAAGTTGCTGTAGATTATTCTTTCTTTTTTATCCTTTTTTATCATTTGTACAGACGTAGAAAGTGAGGGAGCGATTTAAAGAGTCAGAGGTCTGGCCACTGGGGTAGGATGCAAGTGGAGAGATAAGGGCCCGGATATAAAAGGGGTCATGGGGCCAACAGCAATGTAAGGAAGAAACATGCTACTGGGAAACTGATATGAGCAACTTCAGAGATCAGAAGAAACAGAAGTGCAGAGGAGAAAAGTGAATAAGTGTTAATGAGTAATGACTGAAATCTGTAAAAATTAGAGAATGGACGGAGATTGTTTAACAAGGATTTGAAAATGGACAAAAAATTGAAATAATGATAAAGAGAAAAATAAAGGAAAGATTGAATGTTAATGTAAGCAAATAAATTAACTTTTCTGTGCAGCAGCAAGTGCTCTCTGTTTCTCTCTCCCTCTCTTTCTCTGCTTACTCAGCTCATTATCCGATGGAGCTTCAGACAGAATGGGTTTAAATCTCAGCATTGCCCCAAGCCCTCACTCTTCCTATTTCACACTCTTCCCTAGTTTGTTTTCCAGCATCTCTTTATGTCTTTGTTTTTCATGTCATCATCCCTTGATTTTCATTCTTGAAACCTTTATTGCACCTCCTCACCCCCATCGCTACCACCACACCTTCACCTTACATTTCTCAGGGGCCCTGCAGCATCACCACCCACAATGTCTTTGCTGCTGCTCTTTAAAGGAGCTTTGTGAGGGCTCTGGGCGAACATTTCCCATATGCTCACAGATTAAGGAAAGTGTCTGTTTTGGGTAAGGCTTGTGTCTCATTTTTTGCTTTGTTTTGTGTGCTCGTTTATTTTATGAATGTTACGTCTATTTAAAATGTCATGGAAGTAATGTTACACGATAACCTTATTGCAATGTTATTAATATTATTTAATTACTGTACAGTGTTATTTATTTTAGAAAATATATACTCTTAAAAATTAAGGTCCTAAAAGCTTCCTCACGTGCAGGGATGCCATGTTTTTTTCCTTAAAGAATAGTTCCCCATCTACTTTTAACATTTTTTTATAGTCTACAAAACCCTTTTCCACTATCAAGAACCCTTTGTGGAACAGAATTTTCTTTGTGAAGTCACTTAGCCAAAAATTATTATTTTATGGCATCATGAAGCACCGTTACACTTTAAAGGGATAGTTCACCAAAAATTTAAATTCTGTCATCATTTACTCCCTCTCATGTTGTTACAAACCTGTATAAATTTCTTTGTTCTGATGACCACAATGAAAAATATTTTGAAGGGAATGTTTGAAACCAAACTGATCATGAACCCCATTGACTTCCATAGTATTATTTTTCCTCCTATAGAAGTCGGTGGGGCTCACGTGAGAGTGAGTAATGTAAAAAAATTATTTTCATTTTTGGGTGAACTATCCCTTTATGGGTGTAGCACTACTACCACATAGCAGGGAAGAGTAAGCTATATGTTGCCTCATGGAAAATTGAATTTATTACTTCTTGAATTATCTTTAAAATATTAGACACACTGAGCCAGCTAAAGACCCTTAAATCATAATTTAGGAGGCCAAGGATAATCTGGTTTTAAGGATTAGCTACAACACAGCTAAATGGTTGGGGATTTTCTCATGTTACATCTCTATCATGCCTTACTACTAATTAATAAATATAGGGTAACTATCACAAAGAATTTATCACAAATCCCTTTTTTTGTATTGCACAAATCTGTTCCATTTTATATCAGATAAATCATAACTTATCTTTAAACATCACTATTATCTGAGAGAGATCTTTAGTGGGTCATTCTTTTTCTTAGAAATTACTATGATTTGAATACATTTTTATATTTCCATGAAAACATTAGCACATGTCAGCAGAAGTGTTGACAATGCATAAAGTGAAAATTGTTTAAAAATAAATAAATAAATAAATAAATAAATAAATAAATAAATATATATATATATATATATATATATATATATATATATATATATATTTGTTCTTTATATAGATCTTTCTGGTTCTTGGATCTGATTGGCTAAAAGAACTTCCCAGCTGTGCAATATTGTACTGATAAAATAACCGTAACCGCTTCACTATTTGTATTATTCCGCCACCTACTGGTCATTTTTGAATTAGTGAGGGAGGCTTCTTTAAACACTTGAACCAAACGCTCATCTCTGACTGGAAAAAGATGCCACCAGAGCGGATGGTCACACACACACATCCACGGCCACAAACCTGGTTTTAAACACCTTCCCTGTATCTCGTGAATCCGTCTGTAAAATCCAATCGGAAGTGATTATTCTTATGCCCTAATCCATTCAAAGATCTGAGCTCTTGTATGTAAACTTTCGATAATACTTTTCGAGTACCACAATAATGTCACATCGTGTTGACGATTAAAATACACGTGGCAAATAAAGCAATGAGCGTCCTTTACATGTGCGCCCTTCCCGAAATGCCCTTTAAAGGGTGCAAAAATGCCACAGGTAGGCTAACCTTGGGACACTTGACTTATTTTTGTGTAACCTGACTATTAAAATATGTCACCACTGATATTCAGTGGTGGCTGGTGCTAAAAAAATTTAGTGGGGCGCAAACAAACTCAAAATCAAACTTTTACTGGAGTAATGCAGGTCTGTAAATAGCCGTTTATCAGGTGATGAATATCATCACTGCTTAGCTGAAAATGTTACTGTTGAAGTCAACTGTTAAAACATAAAGTAAATGTACTATGAATCTGTGAATTCGAGTATAATACTGGATACTGGATTATCTGAACGTCATGTCCACGCAAAGGCAGCTCAAATGCAGACTTTGAAACAGCAAACAGGGAAAACAATAAAAGGCATGACTTACATAGAATCCAGTTAACGTTAAACACTAAACGCCTTGTAAATGGTGATCACATGAGGTCAAAAACATAAAAAACAATATTGATTTGCCAACAACAAAAGTTGGAGGGTTTGGGGGGGACAGTGCCTGAAACAAGCCAATTAGAGCTCAGCCTCAAGTCATGCTTTGTTTACTGACCATCATACGCACTCGTTTGGGTGGCGCTCCACACACACGACACACACACAACAAACATAGTTTAGATTTTTATTTTTTAAATAAATGATAACACGACTAACAGTGAAATGACTTAAAGGGAAACTTCACCCATTTGCTTTAAGCTTTGTACCGTTAGAACCCCAGTCATGTTTTTGAATGGTCGTGCACCATTCCCTCAGTTTCCCCTGAGAGGGGAGAAATACTGATTTCAGTGAGGCACTTCCTTCTTTCAATGATGTAAAAATCGTCATTTTGCGTCATTGAAAGAAGGAAATCCTGTATCTCTATTGAGTGTGAAAGACTACAGACACTCATTCCTCATTTTTCCAAGGTGGGGGCTATGGGTGGGACCCACTCGCGCTTCAGACCAATTACAGATAAGTGGGTGGGACTTACGAAAATATACGAACACAGACCGAAAAAAACGATCAGCCGCCATCTTTATGCTAAGCTAAGCTAAACAGGAGTTGTGGAGCGAGCCGAATTCATGTTACAATAACAGTGGAAGTTAATCAATATTACATGGAAGAGGGTGATTTTACAAGCGTGATGCTCTAATCCGCTGTTCATTGCACCTTTATGAGCCACAATACTGCAAAGAGCTGAGGCAGATGTAGGAACAGAAGCCCGAGGAGAAACCGGAGCCTGGGGGTCGGCTGGGTAGAGGAGCCCGGTGAAGACGCAGCAACCATCGGCCTCTGCTGCGTAGAGAAGCTTAGACAGACTACTGCCTGTATTCTCGCTGTGTGCTTGCTTTATTACATTTCTGCATCAGATAAGGATATGGGCGTTTGTTTGGTGAGGGTTTCTATGCAGGAGAGGAACTTTGCGCGCGTTTGGAACGTTTATTTCACGGACATGTTTCGGTTTACGAGCAGACGCGCTGCGGAGTATATAAGCTTGGACGGACTCGCGCCGTTTGCTTTCGGTTTAACATTTCTGGATCAGATAAGGATATGAACGTTTGTTTTGTGAATGTTTCTGGTCGCGTGCTTATTTCAAAGACGTGTTTCGGCTTACGAGCACAAGCTCCAAGAGCTGAGGCAGCGCGTCTGTGGAGATATTATGCAGGGGACGCGTTTGTGTGGTGGAGGATGGAGGGATAAACGGACGTCTGACTAAAGTGAGTGTTTATATTTTCTTTGTTATACTAACGTGGCATTTATGTACACAATAGCATATCTGAGCGGTGTTTTATATGTCTATATTGTGAGAGCAGTGAGGCCAATAATAACACAAATGTAATTACAGTAAACAAGAGACAAAAAGAAAATTGGTAAAACTAAATAAACATTTAAAATGCATACCCTTTTTTTAACTACTTAAAAAGACATTTGTACTGCGGATCTGAAACCGCACGTTACTGTTTGAATAAGACTTTGCTACACACCAGGCCAGAGTGTTATTGTGTGTAACACAATGTAACATCACGTTTAAAAGTAAATCATGATTGGTGTCAGTCAGACACAGTGGTGGTGGCTATTTTCTTTGTTTTACTAACGTGGCATTTATGTACATAATAGCATGTCTGAGCCGTGTTCCGATTAATGGGAGTGGCTTGCAGAGCTGTGCATTGTGGTGCATAGTGGCAGTTGTAGTTTTTCATACAAATGTGCTCTAAAGTCACATTTTGTCTTTTCTCTGTCAAATAGGCACAAAATTCTACATTTATGTTACATTTTGACTACAAATATGACTCACTTTCCATAAAGATTAATGTTCCTATCGGTGAAATGGCCCTTTAATATTGTATTAATTTGTACTGTTTGTAGATTTGGTAACAAGTAGCTTTCTTCTCTGGCCAACTTTGGGGCCACCACTGCTGGTATTTATAAGCAGCACGCAAAAACATCTCTCTGATTATATAAAAAAACTGGTTACAATATAAAACACTTTATTAATCTGTTTTATGTAGTACTGACAAGAAACAAAGTCCAGTGAAAAAAGCAAGTGCTCCTAATGCCTCAAGATTAAATGGAAAATCAATAGTATATAAATATAGTTTAATAACTTTTATCTTGCGCCAAAAAAATAACATAAACACTAAATATGAATAAAAGAAACAAGTTATAGATTCATGAGACCAAATAAACCCAAAACAAATAAAATCTCATTTTCAAAATTCTGATTTTGCGTGCATATGATACGCCAGTACTTCCCATTCACTTACATGGCGAATCGTTTTGTGACGTTTTATTTATTGTTTTCTCATTTGTTTTCTGTTTTTTAAACCATTGTCGCTTGGGTTTAGGGTTAGAACAACTTTTTGTTATATAAAAATGACATCCTAACCCAAACCCCATCTCTAACCCCAACTCCAAGCGACAATGGCTTGAATATAGAGAAAAACATGGAGAAACCTGTATATTAAATAACCTGCTTAAACAAATCTAAAATCTAAACCTAAACCCAAGCGATGGTTTAAAAAACAGAAAACAAATGAGAAAACAATAAATAAAATGACACGAAACAATTCGCCATATAAGTGAATGGGAAGAACTGGTGTATCATATGCACGCAAAATCGGAATTTGGCGTATCTATTGCACGATAATCAGTTGATAATCACATTGCGTGTCATTTGTACGCATCTTGGTGAGAATGGGTAGGTGGATACATGCGAGGATACTGCCTACCAGCAGTCTGCGTGTGTGTTTGCACATCAACGCGGACAATGACGCAGAAGTATATATGAAAACAGACGCGTAGCCTACGCCATCGTGGCTACGGCATAGAACGTACGCACAACTATAATGGGCCCTTAAAGGATTAGTCTACTCATTTTTAATATTAAAATATGTTATTACCTTAACTAAGAATTGTTGATACATCCCTCTATCATCTGTGTGCGTTAGGGTGACCAGATGAGATTGGCTGAAATTCTGGACGGGGGTCTGACGTAACGGGGGGGGGGGTGTTCATCCAATAATAGTTTTATTTATTTTATTTAATAATAAAAGATAATGAATTTCAAACAGAACCAATCATATTATTATAAGTACCTATGCATAAATAAATTGATATAGTACGTATAGAACTATTTTATACTTCATAGTTTTCTTTATTTTACTTAATAATAAAAGATAATGAATTTTAAACTGAAGTTACTGAACCAATCATATTTTTATTAATATAAGTACATACATTTATATAATACGTATAGAACTATTTTTTTAACACAGTGAGTGCCTCGCCACCAACCTGACTCCTTCACGCGACTGGCTGTCACTGCCAGCACTTTCAACTGTCCTCGCGGCTGCTGAAACTTTCGATCTACTCTATAAAACAAAAAGGCAACAAAAAGGTCCTATTGTCTTTATGATTAAGAGGGGCTGGACACACCAAAACTTTTAAACGCGGCTGAAAAAGCCTTGAGGACGCCGAATGCCAGCTGTTTTTCAGCCGAGCGCTTTGGTAGCTGTGATACTTCAGCTGGTTGCTGTGGTAATGTCCCGCCCCTCCTCCACTGTAATTGGACGGCCCTGTGAGAACTGACATTGACGAGCGGAGGGTTTCACTCAAAGTTTCATATTTTTGAACCCAGAGCGCCGGGTTTCAGCACGGAAAAACCCCGCTAGCTGCTTGCTTATTTGAAAAACGCCAAGTGTCCATTGTAATCAATTGAAAACATGCGCCGGCCTCAGGTATAAAAGCTTTGGTGTGTCCAGCCCCAGCTTCAGGATAATTTTCGGGACAATTAGAGCAGGATTCGGGATTCGGGACAGCAGCTTAGATTTCGGGACTGTCCCGAATTTTTCGGGACTTCTGGTCACCCTAGTGTGTGTGCATGTGGGCGCTGGAGCGCGCTGCGACGCTTCGATAGCATTTAGCTTAGCCCCATTCATTCAATGGTACCATTTAGAGATAAAGTTAGAAGTGACCAAACACATCAACGTTTTTCCTATTTAAGACGAGTAGTTATAAGAGCAAGTTTGGTGGTACATAATAAAACGTAGCACTTTTCTAAACGGATTTAAAAGAGGAACTATATTTTATGGCATAATAGCACTTTTGGGAGTACTTCGACTCGGCGCAGTAACACCCTCCCTCTCCCATAATGAGAGTGAGAAGGGGAGCGGACTTTTCAGGCGAGTCGAAGTACTGTGACCAAAAAAAACGGTATATTGAGAAACGGCTATTCCATCTATTGAGTTATTATGGCATTCAGAACAAACAGCTGAAATGGTTACCTGTTATTCTAAGCTTCAAATCTGTGGTGGAAGAAAGTAGTTCCCCAACAAAGGGGCTTTTAAAATCAATCCGTTGTTGTTTTATAGTATTCTTTTTTCAAACCCGTCAAACTGTTATATCACACTTCTGATCTAACGATATTGCTTAAATATATTATCAGTGCAAACCCCCACTTGGCACAGGTGCATTTTTGTGTTTTTTACACTAATTTCGAACATTTAGTGCCACCTTCCAAAGTTACCTTCTTTGGTTAACATAGAAAACTTGTTTTGCCAGACATTTTTTTTCTCGATAACTTGACACTGACTGATATTTAGGCAATTAAATAGACACCACACAATATTTCCACTGAACATTTTACCCCAGAGAAAGCAACTATTTACATGAAAGATGAGCTAAGGTAATGATCTAAAACATTTGACAGATTATCTGTTAAACCAAAACCCAGCCACAAATAAATTCCTCTAGTTTAATCGATTCAATTGTTTTAGAATGTAATTTAATTCTAGATGCTCTATTCCCTCATTGAGAGAGAGGCTTCAATGAGGGATGACCAGACTCCACACACGTTCCTCCAGGAATTCAGCCTGACACTCTCGACTGTGGTTTTTCTTCTCCTCCCTGGGGTCAAATACAGAGCGAGGATCACAGCAATACGTTCCACACCCTTTAAAGACCCGAGCGCTACTCAAGGGGGCACGAGTGTGTGAAGTGTGTAATGTGTGTTAGGGAGCCCTGAAGGAAAAAAGCCGCAGGCTGTTCAACACGCTTGAGTATCTACCACCTCTCTCTTTCATTCTTTCTCTCTCTCGCTCCTCTCACTGCAGCGCAGTAGACCGGTTTTCTCTGCACAAGCACATGTTTAAATATTTCAGTGGGAGGCGGAGGGTGGGGGGTACTGGCGACAACTTCATAAATACTCAATGATAAATGGCCCGCCTTGCCACCACCTGTCAAAGCCGGCAATGATTTATTGATTTCTTGTCACATAAGAAGAAGAGAACCCTCCATCTCTGTCCATCCTTCTCTCTCTCTCTTTCGGTTCACTAACACAAACCAGCAGTGAGCAAATTGCTGCTTGATGTGAAAAAGGGAATTCTTCTCCTGATCCATTGGTCAGGACAGCAAGACAGACTGAAAACCACATGCTTCACTTTGTACTCTTTATCACATACCATGCCTCTTTCTTTCTAGATCTCTGTATTTACCCCAGATTTCTTGAGCGCCTCTCCTCATTCTTGTCTTTAAATATGTGCTTTGTTGTCCTATGTAATGTTTCGATGGACATAACTCAAATTGATTGAGTGATTGTTTGTTTGTTTTTATAGGAAAATATGTTTTTATGGATTTTGATGTCACAAATAATATGGTGAGCACATGAGCTGTTAAAGTTAATACATGCCATAAATTGTATCATGTTTATGATTATTACCGTCATATTTAATCAGGACATGTTATAGAACAGATGTAACATTATGAGGATACATTTTAAAGTTAGGTGAAGTATAAGTTTTTATAGTAGACTTTATAGGCTTCACAGTTTACATCAACTGTGATCATAATGATTGACGTTTCTCATAGAGAGATCTTTCTTTAAAGGAACACTTTACTTTTTTTGAAAATACTTTTTCCAGCTCCCCTAGAGTTAAACATTCGATTTTTACCGTTTTGGAATCCATTCAGCTGATCTCCGGGTCTGGCGGTACCACTTTTAGCATAGCTTAGCATAATCTATTGAATCTGATTAGACCATTAGCATCTCGTGTTTAAAAATAACCAAAGAGTTTCGATAATTTTCCTATTTAAAACTTGACTCTTCTGTAGTTACATCGTGTACTAAGACCGACGAGAAATTAAAAATTGCGATTTTCTAGGCCGATATGACTAGGAACTATACTCTCATTCTGGCGTAATAATCAAGGACTTTTTTGCGCAATGACTGCCCGAAAATAGTCCCCTTGGTAACTTTCAATAGCACGGGACTATTTTTGGGCACTGCGTAATATCATTGGATGCAACAGCAAGACAACCTAAAGTGATTTTTTTTTTTATTAAATACTAATTCTAATGTTGCTAAAAAACTTTTTCTGTGGTGCACCAAGGAAGCTTAGTAGAATTTTCATTTATCCAATAACCATACACTGTAAAAAAATTCAGTAGAAATTGCAGCTGGGTTGCCGGTAAATTACCGTAGATTTTAATTCATGTTTTTTACTGGCAACATTTTGTTCAAAGTTAAATGAACATTAAACATTTACAAGTCTTTGTCTTTACAGAGTAAAACTAAAAAAACTTCATCAAGCAAAACATTCTAGGAAAAAAATCTGAAGCAAAAACAAGAAAAAGGTTGATGATGTTTTCTGACAGTGTGCGTACAGTCCGCATACAA
Source organism: Misgurnus anguillicaudatus (assembly GCF_027580225.2). NCBI lineage: Eukaryota > Metazoa > Chordata > Actinopteri > Cypriniformes > Cobitidae > Misgurnus > Misgurnus anguillicaudatus. The sequence goes on from NC_073344.2 coordinate 8,213,892, forward strand.
TAAAAAACGCATGCGCATGAAAATATTTAGACAGGACACTCCACTACAAACAAGGAAATAGACAGCATTTGCACACACAATATCGTTTTTCTTCTTTAATTTTTACTTCTTCCAAGAACAGAAATCTGTGGAGCATGTTTGTTACCATAATGTTTGATTCCTATTCTTTGTTGTCTTGTTGTTTGTTCTAAACTGTGTTTGCAATGGTGAATCGGCTACTTTTTTTCACCTCTTCTAATGTTTTTGTATACTGTTAATGTCGCCAAATCAGTGCCCTGACGGCCTGGTAGAGTAATCATTTGAATAAGAAATCATTTGTATTGCGTACAGTGTCAAACGCCGGACGCTGAAAAAAGGTATACCCTAGCCTTAAGGTCTAGTGTTTGCAGACCCCCCCCCAAAATACATACAGTAAATGCCAGGGAAACTATCGCATCACAAAAATTAAAAATCACATGACCTCTCAAATGTCCAGTCAGATATGAGGGTGGAGCAATCATCATATAGGAAGCACATTTCACAGAAGTCTGAAACCCAAATGTCCCGGGCAATTCAGTTGTGTATACAGTTGCACTATTTTTGACAAAGTTGCCATGAAAATTTACATTGACAGCTGAGGTCACTATTCATTATTCATGGATGGCAGGGGCGTTGCTAGACATAAAGCTCTACTGGGGCACGGGCCCCCCATTTTTTTTTACTTTTTCCTGAAAGCCTGCCGTGTGCAAGATACAATTTCCTTTGCTTAATCCACTATTCCAACATTGCAACAAGTACTGGGAAAGACAAACATTTATTTAAAATTTTTTAAGTATCATCTTCATATATACATATATATATATACAACATTATTAACATGTTTAAAGGCATAAAATGTTTGGAAATAATGGCCGGAGAGAAAAAAAAATGTATGCACATTTGCATTTTACATAACAATGATTAATAACTTTTTTTTTTTTAAGAATATTTTCATTTTATGACTGCTACTAAAAAATCTATCTTAGTTACTGCTAACTATTTACGTAATGACCTAGAGCTTGTGAACTAAATATTAATTTCATATCTGAAAATACAGAACAGTATAACACAGTTTTTGTATGTGAACGATGCAATTTTATAGACTATTGACAGAGGTTTTCCTGAGATTTTCCCTCTAATGTTTAAGCCCTGACAGGGTTAGATGTTATGTGTCTTTACTCCCTTAAATTCATCATCTCTCATTTTTGCTTCCCTTTTCCTGCTTTGCACAAAACATTTCTGATGTCCATCACATGCGTCAATGATCGGGTGAAAATAAGATTTTCATTATTATTTAGAAACTTTTCATTATTATTTAGAAACTTACTTTAGTCTCGCCATCGCGTGTACTTTGTATGCGGCTGCGCACGGCAAAACTGCTGCGTCGCTTTTTCAAACGTGAATTGGGTAACTACATTGCATATTCATCCGTTTTTGTCTTTGTAAAGGAGTAAACTAGTTAACTGCTTAAATGTAAACTTGAGATTTACACAGGGGCACAAAAGATTTACACTGGGGCACGTGCCCCAGTAAAAGGGGTCTAGCGACGCCCCTGATGGATGGTATGAAAAAGTGCACCTTGGAGATTTTTTATCTTTATTAATTCAAAAATTTAAAACTTCTGTAAAAATCTTCTGTAACTTGGTAAATGATGATGTTTTGGGTATCTCTTTGAACAACTAAAACAGATGTGGACTGTCATTGCTTACAATAAGTAACAAACAATTACTGTGTTTGAGGCGATACCCATCATTTTAACTTGTTCTGACATCATAATCTTTTTTCTTCTTGTCCTGCAGACTAGGTACATAACTGCTATTTCTACATCCCACTGCCCCATCTTTACCCGTCCTGTGTCTCTCTCCCTCACCGCTTTATATTTCTTTGTCTCTTGTGTCTCCTTGTCTCATCATTCCTGCCCCTGTCTCTCTCTCGCTCTCGCTCTGTGGGCTGGCAGCCTGTCGATGAGAGTCATTGGTCGGCGGCAGGCGCAGTCAATGACCCTGACAGTGCGCAGTTATCGCCCTAATTAAGATGCCACACTTGAGTTAAACCGCTGCATTAAGATTTGATGGGGAATTGATCAGAGTGTCACAGGCCGCAAGAGCAGGAGAGAGATGAAGAGAGCAGGAGATGAAGGAGGAAGGTCGGATCGCAGGCACACCCACCTCTCCGTCGATGGTGTCTGAAGCGCAGGGGTCAAAGGTTAAGACAATCTTTGATTCCAGTTGATCACCCCACTGTGTCACCGGTCAATGGATTAATTACTATGATATTGAAGCAGTGGGATCTCAAGTGGGCTGCCAAACAGTGAGCAAGGGTTTTTTGCATAGAAGCATGCATGCATGCGCAAGCGTGTGTGTGTGTGTTTTGGGTCAAAATTAATTACTCTGTTATTCAAGCTGTGTAATCTCAAGTGGACTGTCACATAGAAGGCAGGGATGTGTGTGTGTTGAGCATCAGGATTAATTATGCTGTTATTGGAGCAGTGTGATCTCTGGTGGGCTGTCAAACATTAGGCGGATCTGACTGTCAGGGGACAGGGCAACATGAGTCTAAGGAGTAGGTCATATTGGTGTAATTCTCCTGTCCCTTCTTTCCTTACACGTGTTTATCATAGCACACGTACAGATGTGATATTACCTGTAAACAAATGGATTTTGCTTTAATTATGCAAGATATTCATCCTGTATGCGGCACTCACATACTTGAACATGCATGCATACAAATCATATAAAATCATTCTTAGATCAATTCTGAAAAAAAAATCAATATTTTACTTTTAGTAGCAAGTATAATGTGTCTCAGGACAGACTTTTACACTTTATTTTACAATGTTCTTATACCAGTGTAGTTGTACATTCAAGTACTAAGTTAGCATCATGTTCATAGGGTTGGGGTTAGAGTTTGTGTAAGTTGCATGTAATTATACATTTTTACTGTTATTACTATAATAATAACATGTAATGTGTAACAAAGACAACATAAAACAAAGTGTAACTTTTTAGACTCCATAAAAGGTGTAGTGTGTAATTTTTAGCAGGATCTCTTGACAGAAATGCAAAATAATATTCAAAACTATATTATCAGGGGTTTATAAAGACCTTTCATAATGAACCGTTATGTGTTTATTACCTTAGAATAAGACGTTTTTATCTACATACACAGAGGGTCCCCTTACATGGAAGTCGCCATTTTGGGCCGCCATGTTTGTACAGAAGCCCTGAATGGACAATTTTTTTACTAAGTTATCTCCGACGATGACATGTTTGTCTGGTGGTGGCTATCATAACTTCTCTATGTGTTTCAAAAGCGACGGATGAGCAGTGGACTGAGCCGTTGGTTGCAATTCCCAACCTCACCACTAGATGCCGCTAAAATTTACACAATGCACCTTTAACAAACATAACAAATTAGTTGAATTAATGTAATTTTTAACTCTAAACCATAAAGATTTTGTGGTTCAGTCCCATTTATCTTCTTACTAGAATACATACCGTAATTAATATAGTTGCACCAGACTGATCTCACGGAAGTCGTGTTATAGTCATGAAAAATCTGATTAATTTATTAGTGTCCATGGTATAAAATTCAGCTTTTTTGTGCCTTGATCACAAATGTTTTTTTCGTGTCACGTGTCGCACAAATTTTTATGAATAGTTTTTCGTGTCTGTGGCACGACTTTCTTTTTTTATGTCATTTTATGTATTGTTTTCTCATTTTTTTTACCATTGTTGCTTGGGGTTGGGGTTAGAATCACTTTCTGTTACATTTTTAGGCATCCTAATCCAAACCTCAACTCTAACCCCAACTCCAGGCGAGAACAGTTTTAAAAGCGGAAGAAAAACATGTAGAAACCAATACATAAAACTACATCCTAATCCAAACCCCAAATCTAACCCCAAGCGACCAACACATCCTCACCCCATGTCGTCGGTGTTTGACGACACTTGACCATTCGTCGGTGTGTGGCGGGGGGGGTGTGCCTTTCGCGTCATTTTTTGACGAGCTGGGGACTTCAGTGCTGTTGCGTCCGTTGCATTCTCTTTCCTATTTTCTTGCCATTTTCGCGTCGGTTTGGGGTTGGATTACGCAAAATTAAACAGTGTACGCGAAATTAAACAGTTGTCACCTGGCGTTGGGGTTAGAGTTAGGTACGACAGTTGTCACCTGGCGTTGGGGTTAGAGTTAGGTTTGGGTAGGGATGTCATTATGTAAATCTAACCCTAAACCGACGCGAAATGGTAAGAAAATAGCAAACAGAATGCAACGGACGTAATAGTATTGAAGTCCCCAGTTCGTCAAAAAATGACGCGAAAGGTATACCCTCCCCGTCACATATTGACGAATGGTCAAGTGTCGTCAAATATTGACGACATGGGGTGAGGATGGGTTGCAAGCGACAATTATTTAAAAATAGGAAAAAATTAGAAAACAATACATAAAAAGATACAGACATGAAAAACTATTTATAGAAATTCGTGGAAGTGACATGAAAAAGACATTCGTGCTCAAGGCACGATAAAAAGCTGAATTTTGTGCCATGGACACAAATAAATTATTAATTTTTTTGTGACTATAACACCCCTTTCCATGAGATCATGTTGGTTGCACTGTTTGACCATTTGATTATTGTTTTTATGTCTGCTTACTTTTTCAATAAATATATATATATATTTTTTTGTTTATTTATCTCTTATTTTGACACATAACCAATTCATAAACTATTATTATGTTTACTGACTGAGATGAGATACACTTTAAGATTCCATCTTAAAGTTCACATATGGTATACAGTACATACCTGTATGGTGCAAAGATATACATTTGGTGCAAAGATGCATATTTGTACGCATGACTAAAGTCAAATCCATTCATATATCAACACATTCTTAGGAGTTAAATAAACAGCTTTCAGTAGAATTTTTTTAGGATACCTGAAAGTTTACCATCGAAATAAGTACAAAATAACAAACCTATCCATGGAATTTATGGAAAAAGTGCAGGTTTATTTTCCGTTGCTACTATTGGATAAGCCACTATTATGATAAACCAAACCAAACCACTTGAGATTAGCATAAGAGTGACCAAGCGGCAGTCATAGTCAATAAGAGGTCAAATAGTCATGAAATAGGGTTATTTTAGGTCACATATTTGCTCATTCCTCAATGCATAAAACAGTGTTATGTGTGGATTCCTAAAATAATGCATTTACTACATAATATCATGGTCTTTCCACAGCCAATTTCCCTGCCCCATCTCATTTATTCCCTCTGTTTTCCATCTACTTGCTTCTCCGCAACAAAGCATTTTCTGGATCTACTTCCCTTACCAGGTTCTCCTCACCTTTTATATCCACGCTCTTTTTTCATACATGCTTCCTGTTCACAGCCATCTCTCTCTCTCTCTCTCGTAGGGTCATTTGCCTTTTCGGATGAGATTATGAGCTGTAATGGAGGGGGAGGTGTAGACTGCTGAGACAGGGAGAAATGGCCTGCCGTGAGGATGGGAGATTTGATGGCTAGTCGATACAGAGGTAGAGAGAGTGAAAAAGGAGAAAGATGAAGAGGCGAGGTGACATGGAAGAAGAGCAAAAGTTGCCATATCTTATAGGATATATAAACATGAATTTAATGTGCATTGTTCACATGATTGTCCACCTGCTTTTAATATTAAAGGGGACATATCATGAAAATCTGACTTCTTTCATGTTTAAGTGCTACAATTGGGTCCCCAGTGCTTCTATCAGCCTAAAAAATGTGAAAAAGAACAAACCAGTAATTTAGTTTTGGTAAACCATTCTCTGCAAGTATGTAAAAAAATTGAAATTTGGCTCCCCTTGTGATGTCAGAAGGTGATAATACGGCCTCTTAAACTGCACTAGCCGGCACTGCCATTTAGTGCAGAGATAAGCTCATTTGCATTTTAAAGCACACACCCAAAAACTGCACATTTTTGCTACAAAGTGGCAATTTTTACATGTTATAATAAATTATCTGTATGGTATTTTGAGCTAAAACTTCACATATGTACTCTGGGAACACCAAAGATTTATTTGACATTTAAAAAAAAAGTCTTGTGAAATGTCCCCTTTAATCAATGAATTGAAAATAGTACAGTTGTTTTCTGGGTAATATATGAAGAGCTCAGTTTTGCGGCAAAACCCTCTAAGTACATAAAAAAGTCTCCGCTTTACTGTCCTTTTTGAATATGGTAAAAGGCTCAAAAATGTGTTCCCGTGTAACAGATTCTGCCAACAAACCGGTATTTCTGAATGGGCTGAGGCCGAGATTAAACAGATTTTAACCGAACGTATTTGATGATTGCATTCGGTCAATATCAATATCTCTTTTTTGACAGAGGTGTTTAGCCACATTTGCATCTGATCTCTTCATAAATACTACTACTAATAAAAAAATACTGTTCTCATTATCTCTGCATTTTTGCTGTCACTTCTGCTTTAGCGTCTATGATCCTTGTTGATGTTATGTTACTATGAGCATTGTTATAATAGATAACTTGCTTGGAGTGTTTCTCATACCGAAAAAGACTAAATGTAAACGTTTAAACAAATCTGTAAAATGTTTTGAGATGTCCATACTCTTGTGGAAACTTTACAGGAGTGACCTGATAAAAAAATCAGCCCAGTCTCAAGAAATTTCGTTATATAGTCATGTAATTTTTTGATCCTTGTTTTAATGATATTATTACGACTTTCCGTGTTTTTCGCGATCGTTTAACGAATTCCTGTTTTCGTGTGATTATCACGTATTGGTTACTCAACTGTTATTTTCTTACCATTGTCACTTTGGTTTAGGGTTAGATTTACATAAAATGACATCCCTACCCAAACCCAACTTTAACCTGATGCCAGGCGACATTTAAAAAAATAAATCAGAAAAAAATAGTATAAACCATTGTATAAAGTGACATTCTAATGCAACCACCAAATCTAACCCTGTACCAAAGCGACAGTGGTTTAGAGGTGGGAGAGAGCAGTTGAGTAACCAATACGTGATAATCACACGAAAACAGGAATTCGTTGTGCGATCACGAAAAAAGCGCGTAAATTCGTGATAATATAACGAAAAAAGAATTAAAAATACGTGACTATTTCACGAAACTTGTGAGGATAGCAAAAAAATAGGCTATAATGATTACGTGTGACTGATAATCATTCTTCCAGTTATTTAGTGTCAACTCAAGGGAAAAGTTTATACTGTAGCTCACAGATTTAGACGTGTTCGGTTTCATATCGAAAACTCTTTTTTTTAATCTTTTATTATTTACACATGATGCCAAAATCCTGTTGGTTGAATTAAAGATTTAGCTGTGGAGTGTGGACATACCACACAGCCAACCGAAAACATTATGCCAAGAATCTTTCATCCATATACAACCTTATTGTGATCATACACTTTGATGATTCAAGCAAAAGCTGTTCAAATTCAAGCAAATAAAGCTCAGAGTTACTGTGACAAAACTTTTTAGAGCACTTAAAGCTGTCAACATCCCAATCCATAAAAATTCCCCTGTATATCTCTGTATGCATTTGTATTCTGCGCTGCTTAACTCATACTAAAACATGTTCTTGCACAGGATTCCTAAATGTCCTTTATGGGTGCTTTGGGAGACAATGGAGCGATGCTTTCCTAGCATCCCACTCTCCGTGTCAAATGTAATAGAGCAGTCCATTGCCACGGTAAGATTTCCATGGTGATGGATGGAGGCGGGAGATGGGGGATAGGTATTAACCTTGGTTTTATGGTTGAGGGCGTGGCTTGATGGCTGATTTTGGGGAGGGAGTGGAATAAGGCCCCGCCTTTATGCATCATAAACAAGGCAAATGGTGCATATGCAAACGAGGAACGATCCGTCAGGATTTTAACAAGGGGCATCTAATCAAACAGAGGTCAGTATGAGTGGGAATGATGACAAGAGAATAGAATGTATTAAGGCACATACACTTATTTCTTTATCTCAGACAAAAGTCTGATTTTTAGAAACATATAAATGTGCACTGCCTCAGAAACTAACTAAGAATAGATCTTATAAAATAGCTTGACAATGTCACTTAAGGTAGTATTTGTGAAGTCAAACTGTCCCCTACAGATTCACGTGCTGTCAAAGTCTTCCTCTGTCTCTTTGATGTTTAAAGTCCCCTGTGTGCATAGCCGGACAGAGACAGACACACATCTGAGACATTTATATGTGAAGGACTGACACTTCATGAAAATTGGTTAGGGGGCAAAAACAGTCCCTTATTTTTTTATTTATTTTATTTATGCATTTAACAATTTATCCAGCATTTTTTAATTCACAATCTTTGAGCTGTTTATTCTGTGCTCTACACTGTAAAAAATACTTTGCTGCCTTAAAATTTTTTGTTGATATGTTCTATTCGGAAGTCATTATAACTTACTATTATTTATCTTGAATAGAGAGGAGTTGTTATAACTACAGGTCAGTTGTTATAACTTATAAAATTAAGACTTTTCTCAACTCTATTTTATAAGTTGTGACAACTCATTTCTGTTGACATGACTTGTAAATTTAAGTTGATTTAACAAAAGAAATGTAAGGCAGCAAAGTATTTTTTACAGTGTACCAATTGAGCTACAGGAATTTATCTACACACATTTTCTCTTTATCTTATTTGTATTTGAAGTCTTTGATTTGTTTTGGGTCTGTGGAGAGCTGCGATGTACATTTTTTTTTGTTCAACTTAAAAAAGTTAGTTAAAATTTAAGTTGACTAAAAAGTTGGGTAAAATTGTTTTGTCAACTAATATTTATTAGTTGAATAATTATTTTTTTAAGGCAACCAGGTAACATCATTTTTTGAGTTGAACTAACTTTTTTATGTGTGTTGGGGTTTTCCTTAAAAAGTGATTTAAATGTGCCATTTTTCGTGATCCCATTTTTCAAACTTTAGTTAGTGTGTAATGTTGCTGTTGGAGCATAAATAATACCTGCAAAATTATAAAGCTCAAAGTTCAATGCGATATATTTTCTTTAACAGAATTCGCTTTTCAAGGACTTCAGAGAACGGCTGGTTTGCTACAGCCCTCTACTTTATAGTAATATGACGACAATATGCAGAGTTTTTGACTACGCCTACAGGAATATGCCAAAAAAAGGGTGTGACCTTTTTGCGCTTCCACGGAGAAGAGGAAGAGTTGCGTTAGTAGAGTCTTTTTGTCGCCATGCCATGTCATCCCGTAGTCAAATTAACTTTTGCTTTGTTTGACCTTTGCTAAGGACAGCTTCCTCAATCTGGCGTGACCTTTCCGGACAGTGTGCGCTAAGCTGCTGTTGAATCACAACACACTTGACAAGTTACACAATCAGAACTCCTTTCTGAAGGAGGGACTTCATAGAACAAGAAAGACATCAGCCCGTTTTTATGACATTGAAAACAGCTGTAAATTTGAAAAAAGGAAACATGAACACATTATATTGCACACCCTTAAAACAATGAAAGCTTCAAAACACAGGAAAATCGGAATCTTTAAAGTCTTCTTAGATTTTTGCATTCAGTGATTGCACAATGCCCTAGAATATTGTTGTAGTCTAAACTAAAAGTTATAGTTAAAACTCAGGTCCCACTTAGGTGTTTTTAACTATGTACTTACATATGAATAACATTTAATACATAGTACTTATTGTGTACATGTGTGTTGTTCAGGTTTAGGGTTATATAAATTAGGGCTGTCAATAGATAAAAATGTTTAATTTAGATTAATGATTGTCTGTCATAAGTTAACTCGTGATTAATCGCAATTAATCACATGTTTTTATCTGTTCTAAATTTACCTTAATTTAACAATTTGTGTGGACAAATATAGATGCTTATGTTTATACCAGCCTGTTTACATTTTCGACAGAACCATCAGCCATTGTTTTGTATAAATTTTCCTTTAAGAAAACCCTTTTCTTTCTCCATTTCTGTTTGCTGCTGCATCATTTGTAACCCCTCAATACTGGCGAATTAAGTCAGAATGAGCAAATAAAAAAGTTATTTATATTTTGACAATCTCTATTAAAAAAGTCCAAAACAATGCACCCACAAGGTCACAAAAACACTGGTATTCCTATCTTTGTGGGGACAATTGGTCCAGGTACACACACACACACACACACACACACACACACACATATTCTGGTTTCCATTTTTTGTGGGGACATTCCATAGACGTAATGCATTTCATAAAACGGCTCATTCTGGTTCTTCATTCTGATTGATTGAAACGCGTTCTAAGCCGTGATAAAATACCCCAGTAAACACACGGTTCAGACCTCATCACAAGTATAACTGCGCCACTGTTGCTGCGTACTGATTTATGAAAATAAACACCACAGTCTTTAATCATTTTAAAATTTTTCTACAATTGCACAATTATGCCGATATCCAGATATTGTTGAGTCATTTCGTCAATAAAGAGAAAACGTTCTCTGGGTTGTTTTTTGTCTTAAATGGATATTTCCGCTATTGTCCACTAGATGGCAATCTTACCCAACTTAAACACTGACGCATTTACTCGACACAACAGCGTTGTGGTGGATTTAGCGTAACGTGTGAGTTTTGGTGGCTCTGAATCTGATCTCTTACAAAAGTTCTTCACAAAAATTGAATTATCTCCGCTTTTGAAAATTTGAGAGGTGATAACTTATAAGAGAACAAATGAAGGTAGGATGAAAGTTTTTTTTTGTTGTTGTTGTTGGAAAGCGGATGGTCTGTTCTTTCATTTGATATTTTATGTTTATTTAAAGAAGATAGTTTTTCTGTTAGCCATTAAACTAAAACTGGGTCGGGCAACTTAAAAAAAAACACTGACAGTGAAAGAGTTAAGCATGCTTCCAAGCATATTTGATCATCACTTCAACAGTTGCACGATATAAATGTTAATGTATATTTTAGATGAATGGTGATTTATAAAAATAAACACCACAGTCTTAAATTATATTTTTATTGTGTCTTTGCTGCGTCTGTGTTGCTTGAGAATTGCGCTCTGTTGCAGCCACACTTGATTCTGAGGAACTACTTTGTTTGGGGGAAGAGTAATATTTGTACTAATATAATTACAACTTATTTGTGTTTCATTTTGTGAAACCCTGCTATGCATATGAAGTAACCGTTTTATAAACGCAATAAACCCCCGCTTCGCGTCGTGCCTAACAACGCCCCTTAGCTGTTATAAAATGCACTGGTAACCCACTGCTTCTTGGGGTTTATTGCTTTATTTTATTTTGTATGCGATTAATCGCGATTAATCTATGCCTAGCACTAGTCTTTATACTGTATATACTTTTTTCTTATTAAAGTACATTCTTACAGACACCTAATACAAAATGTGACCAAAAATAATTTGCCTTTAGGGCATATTTATTTTTGTAAAGAAATAAATAATGGTTATCAGTAATATTTTGTATTTTTAAATTCAGTATCTTTCTCTTTAGCTAATCAGCGCACGCACACACACACGTCTATCATCATGTGATTGAACTGGTGGTGAGGGGTTTCCCTTACTGCGTGTGATTCTCCCATCAGAAGGAGACACAGGGCAGGCTGTTTCACTCTAATAGTGTGTGAGAGTGTGTTTGTCTCTCTCTGTCACCCTGTGGCTGTAATGTGAGGGGACAGGTACGATTGACCCCCACATCACTGCTAACAGAGTGTCCAGCCAGTAATGTGCTGTAAAGAAAGACAGACTATTAACCCTCTCACCCTGCACACACATGCCCCGCAATGGACTTGTGTGCTTGTACATGTGTGTGGATGTATGTGAGTGTTATTGGAGGATGTCAAACCGCTGGTTACTTTTATGAGCATGTCAGTGGACACGCATCAACGGCAGAAAGGCTGTTTTATGGTTTCAATAAGGACACTCAAAGAATCATATATTATCAATGGGGTTTAACCCCATCCCCATTGAAAGCGAATGGCCACTTAAGGTGTATAACGGCATTCACTATTCTTCAAATACAAAATTCTTAAAGTTTTCTGTTAGTGTGGGACTCAACACATACTATTACTAAGTCATTTTCATAACTTTGATTCTGACTTATATTGTATTATTACACAGAGTCTAATATTGTATAATTAAAATGAATGTATAACCAAAATATATAAACAAATATCAAGACCAGTCAGTCATAGAAGCAGCACTTCATGTTATCGCGCTTTGAAGCTCTCACAAACACGTATATTTGGGATTTGTAATGTTCTCCGAACATTAGAAGAGCATCAGTTTCCAGCGTGTAGATAATCTGAGGTGACAGTTTACCGCCATCAGCCTGTCGGACTGTCATCATGGCAATAAAAGCTGATGGAGGGTGATTGGAAGCGATCTCTGTCCCCTCTTAGTGTCACGCCGGATGACAGCAGTCCTCAGGCGGGGGATGGAGTGGACAGAAAAGAGAGGGAATGGATAGAAAGAAGAGGCAGGATAGCTGAATGGCCGTGGCAGACTGTCCCAGAGGATCTGTCCTTTCACTTTGACCCTCTGACCCTGAGGACAGATGTGCACCTGGACTATAAAACCCTAGACACACTTATATAGATGCACATACACTCATAGATACACATGCGCGGTTGTTTGATGCAAATAGATTGATGTGTACAATTTTGAATACACATTTTAAAGGCAAAATCTGCTTGCTAAACTTAAATATGAAATATATTTATTTGGATTAGCACAATTTTAACTTTTTAATGCCCACTGATATTTATATCAGTATCAGAACACCAGGACTATTTGCAAGGTAAACCGTTTTAGTTTTAATAAATATTGAATTCATATGAACTAAGAATTAATATGACAATTCTTTAAAAAATAAAATTTAAGTTGTAGATACAGTATTATTGCTGTTTAGTTTAAACAGTATACAGGCCATGTGGGTGATTCTCGTGAAATTAGACTTATGAGGTGTCATTAAACATTTTGATAAAAAAAGTTAATGCAAAGTGAGAGTATCAAAATAAGAAGCATACAAAATCTCTTCACATGATTTCAAATGACATCACACAAACCAATTTTGTTGTTTTTTCCACATTAAAGGAGAAAATTTTCATTACCGCAATGTGTCCATGACTGGATTTGGGTCTTGACATGGAAATATTTATAATTAAAAAATCAAAAAAATTAAAAGCTTCAGTGCATGTTATACTATAAACATTTACAGTAAAGAAACATGTGGTATTTGGTGATCATTGGTAAATGTAGAGACAACAATAAGAAATATAAATGTGTCCAAGACCAATTTTCTCATCCTCCGCAACAATTTTCAATCATTGTTAAATCCCTCAAGGAACTAACATTTAAAAAAAAAAAGTTGAAAGGGACATAAAAGTTGAAATTTTGTTTGTCATAGTACCTATAGACAACTTCTTAGTTCTCATTACGAAACATGAGTTTGTAAATGCATATATTTAATGTAATATCATGTTGCGGTAATGATAATTTTTGATAATGATAATCTAACATAAATGTAAGTAATTCTATAGGAAATATTTTTTAAATCCTCTAAAAATAATGGTTCTAGTAAGTTCAGACCTCAATCTTATATGTGCTTCAAGGGCTTTTTAAAAATTCTGATGCTGGACACCTTCTAAATCTGGATTTCGTGAGAATCACTCATGTGTGAAGCATCAGGTTTAATTCTGTTGTTTTTTATTTGTGTTTTTTCCATATCTCTATTGTGTAGTTAATGTTTAACATGGTTTTAGTGTTTACAGTTTATTTTACAGTACAATGCAGATTTGTGATTTATTTGAGTTGAAGTACGCATTATCTTAAACATACAATTAAAACCCTTTGAAAAAATATAGCTGTAAAAACGGCAGTATATAATGTAGTCATGTTGAATTTTTGGCTACATGACTGCTCGCTTTTGACTACTATTTTAACAGGATTTTTTTAACAGCATTCGTTGACTTTGTTTTCTCTGGCGTGCTCTCCGTTGAACAATATTTTAAAAAGATCACAACATATAGCACTAGGTATTGTTAAACTGAATGACTCATTCTCTGCGCCTGTCGTGTGAAAACTCTGGATTTACCCAGCACTTCTGTTCTGTCCATCCTCTCTTCTGCCCTCTCCCCTTGCCTCTCCATCGATCTCTGTCCGTATCCAATGTCAAAGACACATTCAGAGATGCTTTTCCTCCCTCGTTAATAATTCACATTGCCTGAATCATCAATAATAATTCTCACCAAGCAATCATTCAGCTTTACCACCATTCAACCCTGTATCGCCTTCTCTTACTCTTTGTCAGTCCCATACATCTCCCCTCAGTTTTTCTTCTCAGATCACAACATGTGCCCTTTCTCTTAAAGTCATCACAGGTCCCCCGGGACAGCTAAACGTGCTGTCCTCCGCTCATCTCCTTCTCCATCATTTTTCTGCATATCTGGTCTGAATGCACACCATCTGCAGTAATCGCTGGCAAATTTTATAAGATTTTCTACGGTGAAGTGGTGACACTTTTAGCTAGAGATGAACAGCAAAAAGGCAATAGGTCTAAACGATATGAAAAAATAGAGTATGAAAAGCAATGTTTACACTATGTTCCAGCATTGATTAAGATTTGGGTATGAATAGGTCCCTGCCAATGCTGAGTGATCTTTTCAAATGGTTGCAGTTGTAACTGATTGTAATATACACTCATCTAAAGTATTGTTAGGAACAACTGTTCAATTTCTCATTTATGCAATTATCTAATCAACCAATCACATGGCAATTGCTTCAATGCATTTGGGGGTGTCTTGGTCAACTACAAACTGAATGTCAGAATAAGAAAGAATGGTGATTTAAGCAATTTTGAGCGTGGCATGGTTGTTGGTGCCAGATGGGCTGATCTGAGTATTTCACAATCAGCTCAGTTACTGAGATTTTCATGCACAACAATTTCTAGGATTTACCAAGAATGGTGTGAAAAGGGAAAAACATCCAGTATGCGGCAGTCCTGTGGGCAAAAATGCCTTGTTGATGCTAGAGGTCAGAGGAGAATGGGCCAACTGATTCAAGCTGAGAGAAGCTGAGAGTGTCACGACAGGGTTGGAGAGACAGGACGCAAACGCAAGGTTCAAAATAAATAACATTTAATTATAAAAACACAAGGGCAGACATGGTAAAGGCAGGAACACAGGAACATTAACACAGGAACAGACAGGGTATCAATGACAATGATCCAGCAGTGAGCAAACAGAAGACAGAGGTATATATACACAGACTAAATGACAAACAGGTGTGATGAGGCAGGTAATTAATTAATGAATGTCCAGGTGATAACAATCGGAACAGAGACAAGACATGACACGGATTAACCGTGACATTACCCTCCCCTCTACGAGTGGCTACCAGACACTCACATAAAACACAACAAAAACAAAGTCTGGTAGCGAGAGTCCATGGGAGGGGTGGAGGGCTTGGGGACCCTGGCGAAGCCGGCAGCCGCCGGGATGAGACCAACAGGACGGTTGGCCGGACTGCGCCAGGAGAACCGGAGCGATCGCTCCGAGAACCGAGGCAGACGAATTACCCCCCTCCTGGGAATCGTCGACGATCAGATGCCCCCGGAAATCATCTCCCATCCCCTCGCGGAAACGGAGACCCTCGGTAGCCACCCCGGGGAAATGATCGGGCGTGGTCCGTTCCGGATCCCCCTGTGAGCAGGATGGTGGTCCTCCGAGGGACCGTCGACGACGACTCAACCGTTGGGGGACCGCCTGGGCCGATCCTCCTCCCGCAGGCCCGCAGGAGCGAGCGATCGCTCACGGTGGTCCCCAAGAGACATCGGGGCTGATGGGGAATGAACCCCGATGTCACTACTCCCCCTCGACGAAACTCCTGGGGGAGCCGCCCTCCGTGAACCTGCTGCGTCCAGTTAGGCTGGATCATTCTGTCACGACAGGGTTGGAGAGACAGGACGCAAACGCAAGGTTCAAAATAAATAACATTTAATTATAAAAACACAAGGGCAGACATGGTAAAGGCAGGAACACAGGAACATTAACACAGGAACAGACAGGGTATCAATGACAATGATCCAGCAGTGAGCAAACAGAAGACAGAGGTATATATACACAGACTAAATGACAAACAGGTGTGATGAGGCAGGTAATTAATTAATGAATGTCCAGGTGATAACAATCGGAACAGAGACAAGACATGACACGGATTAACCGTGACAGAGAGAAGAACAACTTTGACTGCAACTACTCGTTACATCCGAAGTATGCAGCAAAGCATTTGTGAAGCCACAACACGCACAACCTTGAGGCGGATGGGCTATAACAGTAGAAGACCACACCATGTACCACTCATCTGCACAACAAATAGGAAAAAGAGGCTACAATTTGCACAAGCTCACCAAAATTGGACAGTTGAAGACTGGAAAATGTTACCTGGTCTGATGAGTCTCGATTTCTGTCGAGACACCCAGATGGCAGAGCCAGAATTCGGCGCGAACAGAACGAGAACATGGATCCATCATGCCTTGTTACCACTGTGCAGGCTGGTGGTGGTGTAATGGTGTGGGGGATGTTTTCGTGGCATATATATATATATATATATATATATATATATATAGTGGCAACCAGTATACAGACTGCAAGGTAAACTTTCCTTCACTTTAATTCAAAAGATTTGTAGACTTAAAGGTAGCAGGGATTTATGTGTATCTTCTAACAATGTTTAAACCAAGCTGAAGTTCAAACACCTGGGGATTGTTAATCTTAAAATATTTTCTTGCGAAGCAACTTTTATATCCTTTATAAGACTGTTTCTTCCTCTGTTAGATTAAAGCTACAGTCTCTCCCAGCCTTTACAGCCACACTTCACGTTCAAATAAATGGTTATGCACAGTAAAAAAGAGGAGAGAGAGACGAGTCTAATGTGTACGTAAAACCTCCAGCAGGGCTCGTGCCAAGTGTAAGTGGTTGAGTGATATTGGCAAAAAGACAGGAAAGAAAAAAAGAGCGCGTAAGATTTAGGCATTTTCCTTAATGCTATAAGAGGTTATTGATATTTTGATTTTTGCTGTGGGGCAGCCCGTGCTGAGACAGCATCTTTGTAGCCGTCCGTTTATGGGTGAAAGACATGCAACTCGCTCCCAGAAAATCCTCCTTTGGGAATATTGCCGCAAGCTGAGGTGTAGGGAGGGAGAGAGAGAAAGCGAGAGAGGATGCTACTTACTGAGTGACAGAGTGAATTGAGACACTGCCAATAAGCATACTCTTTCTGTAGCTGTTTCTGAGCTGTTTTGCCCTAAAATGAATCATTACGCTAAAACAGATTGATTTTTTTCTTACTTTATTAAAACAATCAGTGCTGAAACTCTTCCAATGAAACTCCCATAACTTACAATGACAACAACAAAGTCTCAATCCTTTCGGCCAAATTGCAGCACTTACCAGAGAAAGCACTGACAGCATTAAAAATGTTTCCATGACACGTTCAATAAAAACACATTTTAATGGTAACGATTATAAGCAAGAATTACGCAATTGTTTTTGGATTAGATCACATCACAAGTGTTTTTAAAAAAAGTACAGAAATGCTGTATGTATTGCCTGTTCCAGTATTTCTGTACAGTATAGTGACATTCAGCCTAATCTCACAAGAATTTGTACGTATTTTATGAGTTGGCTAATTCGTATAAATTTGTACGAAGTGAATCGTAAAGAAAAAAACAATAACGAAACCCCTAACCTCGCCCCCTAACCCCAACACCACAGGGGCAAAAGCAAATCGTACAAAAATGTATGAATGTGGTCATACGACTTAATACGAATTAGACACCTCATAAAATACACACGAATTGCCATGAGATAGAGTTGGTGACATTATACTAAGATTTACTGGGTGTCGTTCCAATGTTGGAGATACGGTTTGGGAATGCTGCATTCTTTTACAAAATGACCAAGACCCTTTGAAACCCACTAAATATCTGATTTGGAGCAAATGTCTATGCTTCTGTATTTCCAACGCTATCTTACGAGAATTTTTACATATTTTACAAGTTGGCTAATTCGTATTAATTCATACGATCACATTCGTAAGTTTTTGTACGATTTGCCTTGACCCCTGTGACTTGGGGTTAGGTGCAGGGTTATGGGCGGTGTTAGAGGTTGAGTTTCGTTGTTGTTGTTTTTTTCATGAGAATTGTATGTTTTTGCACGACTAACTTCGTATGAACTCATATGAATTAGCCAACTCATAAAATATATGCGAATTCTCATGAGATCAGGCGGGGATTTCTCGATATCCATTTATCTAACCTCCAAACCTTCTTCCCTTTGCGGGACTGTGGGAGGGCTGGTGTCTGCCGCAGCATCTTGGGATAAATGCGGCAGCATAAATGTGATCAAGTATTAGGCACTCATCCCTGTCTTTAAACACTGGAAAGCTGTAATCACCACTGACCACAGATCTACAAACACGAAGAGTTTGGTTCCAAAATGCAATAAATCCATTTTTACTAATTTGGGTAAAAACGTGTTTTCGATACCAAGAAAGTGACTAAATAAAAAACACTTTTTCTGTTACAAACTTTCACATAGCATCTTTAGGTTATAATTACATTTAAAATTTGAATCCATCATTTGATTTTCTAAGATTTATTATAAAAACGGATTATTCGTTTCACAAAATGCAATAAATCCATGACTTTTTTAATGCTATAAATCTATTGAATCAATAAATAAATTTGACATGTTATTCATTTAGTTGACTAGTGGTATACACCTTGAGACGTCATCGCAGAACTTTTTTGACAGTGATCAGCTGTATAATGTTTTGGTCCTGCTAGATTTTTGTTTGACTTTGAGTAAAATAATGGAAAGTTTTTCATAAGATCCCCTGGGGTCAATGTGTTAGCATGACAGAAGCTTGATGCTGTCGTGTAAGAACAAGAAACAGCCAACATTTTTTCGTCGCCAAAGTGCCCGAGTGGCTTACGTTTCTTCCCCGCTACAGAAAACCACCACAGGTTTATCAATGCCATCAAAAGTATTATTTTGTGTGTTTGTTGATCACAAAGTACAAAGTAGATGAGGAAAACTAAGATTCCGTATATTCAACGCAGCGCCATTGTTGTTTACAATGCGTGGAATGGTGCCCTGTGATTTGTTGAGCGGATTTATTGCATTCTGCAGAGTGTGGCGTTAATCGTGTTTTGTAAACAAATGGAGAAAGGATGACAGAATAACTCAGCGGATATCAGATTTTGCATAAAATTAAGAATTTACTTTTTACAGTTTTTCTGAAATGCTAAAAGACTAAACTCCAATCTCTGAACCAAATTCATAGTGGCCTAAACCAATTTGTCAAATCATGCACTCTTTTTGCAAAATTCTAAACACAAACTTCTCACTAAAACACACATTTCACACTGCAATGAACTTGTTTTATAAATGCTAAACACAGGCAAAAGTTGAACACAACTACAACACCGTTATCATCAACAACTCAAAATTCTACACACTTTTATCTAATGGTATTTTTTACCAATTGTGTGAATTGGAAACAGTCTGAGAGGCAGATGAAGAGTATGAGGAAGAAAAGAACACCAGAGATGATGCAATTGACAAAATTTGCAGTTGGATTTCTGACTTTTTACAAAATACAAGTGCTGCTTACAGTAATATTGAAAACTTACTATTACTTGCAGTACAGTAAAGTATTCACTATATTCACCGAACTAAACATGTGATTACAGTAATATAGATTTTTACAGTTTTTCTGTATTGCTAAAACACATTTTTTTAAACTATCACTCATTTTCTCAAAACCTTAAACACAAATCCCAATTTCAAACAAAATTCACAGAATCCCTGACTCTTCTAGCAAAATCAAACAATTCCTTCAAAACCATTTCACTTGTACTCAAAATCAAACTAAGCTTTTAAATCATACACACACAAGTCTTTAATATAAAACACTACAAAGCATCCATTAGACATACCTTAAAAAATGGAAAACACAACATTCAGACATCTGCTTACAGAAAAATACATGTTTATTGTACATAACAATACACTTGACAAATACTGTTAAAAATCTATATTACTGTTATCACAAGTTTAGTTCAGTGAATATAGTGAATACTTTGCTGTAAGTACTGCAAGTAATAGTAAGTTTTCAATATTACTGTAAGCAGCACTTGTATTTTGTAAAAAGTCAGCAATCCAACTGCCAATTGCATCATCTCAGGTGTCCTTTTCTTCCTCATACTCTTCATCTGACTCACAGGCAATTCACACAATTGGTAAAAAATACCATTAGATAAAAGTGTGTAGAATTTTGAGTTGTTGTGTTTACTCTATGATAACGGTGTTTTATTTGTTTTCAACTTTTGCCTGCCTGTGTTTAGCATTTATAAAACAAGTGCATTGCAGTGTGAAATGTGTGTTTTAGTGAGAAGTTTGTGTTTAGAATTTTGCAAAAAGAGTGCATGGTGTGACAAATGGGTTTAGGCTACTATGAATTTGGTTCAGAGATTGGGGTTTAGTGTTTTAGCAATTCAGAAAAACTGTAACAGTATTTGTCAAGTGTGTTGTTATGTACAATAAACATGTATTTTTCTGTAAGCAGATGTCCTGGATGTTGTGTTTTCCATTTTTTAAGGTAGTGTCTAATTGATGCTTTGTAGTGTTTTATATTGTATGTGTGTATGATTTGAAAGCTTAGTTTGATTTTGAGTACAAGTGAAATGGTTTTGGAGGAATTGTTTGATTTTGCTGGAAGAGTCAGGGGTTCTGTAAATTTTGTTTGAAATTGGGATTTGTGTTTAAGGTTTTGAGAAAATGAGTGAAGGTTTCAAAAAATGTTTTTTAGCAATTCAGAAAAACTGTAATACTGACCTGATACTGATTTTGGTGGTAACTATTTTTTTTAAAAGGCATTTATCACATTTTGGAACCAAACTCTTCATATATTAGTCAATGGATGCTTTTCAGTATGAATATTCTCTGCCTGAACCTACTGACCACCCTGACAGGCCACTTATTTAGTCATCAAGGCTGCAGAACAGAGGGCCAATGAAATCACAGGAGCGATGAAGAACCATCCAGCTCAGGGATATGTGACACCCCAGGACCTCACCTGTGGTTGTGTGAGAGAGAGAGAGAGAGAGAGAGAGAGAGAGAGAGAGAGAGAGAGAGAGAGAGAAGGAAGGTGTGTGTGTGTGTGTGTGTGTGTGTGTGTGAGAGAGAGAGAGAGAGAGAGAGAGAGAGAGAGAGAGAGAGAGAGAGAGAGAGAGAGAGAGAGAGAGAGAGAGAGAGACTAAGGTGTCATTTAAGGGTCAGTGCTTGCTCTCACTTCCTGTCTATATTGATAGTTGTTTCCTGCTGGTGTAGGAAGAGGCTAACGGGTAACAGGAGAGACTGTTTGCACTGCCACACACTCTTGATTGTGTCTGCAGAAAAAAAGCCTATCTGATAAATTATGAATGAGAGATTGATGGAGGGGATAGGAGGATAAACGACAAGAGGCAGGAGGGACAGAGTACAGGATGAGAACGGGTGACGTTATGGTGTTATCTTCTGATATACCAAAACAGCTGGAGTGCTGTAGGGAAGATAAACACCATATACACAGAGAGAGGTTTTTTATCATCGCTGTTATTTTGTATTCATAAACCCTGGTAGTGCTACAGTATAATAAGTGTGAGGTTAAAAAAACTAAAACACGACCATTTACACCCCTGTGCCAACGCAAACACAGTACCCACATTTTATAAAAACTGAATTATTACGAAAATCAGCACAATTAATATGTACGTACAGTATATACAATAAATTTTATATAAATAATTATATAAAAGTATAATTATAGTTTTTTTAATATAGTAGATCAATTATAGTATATTATAATGTAGTATAGAAATAAAACATTTAATTTAGGCATTTTGAAGATGTTTAAAGTGACTTCAAGCTATACATTTGATCAGTATGTTTTCTGGGATTCAAACCTATGGCATTTGCATTGCTACACAATTGATCTACACGAGTGCTTTGATCTGACAGATTTGGCTCAGTTAGGATAAGATGCAGTGAAAGCCAAAAAATTTAATGTCAAAGCCATTTTCTAGTTTTAGTGTTGTGCTTGGCAGTATAATTGCAGTTTGCCATTATGGGACAGACTATAAAAATAGAGAAAATACATAATCTATATTTTACCTTGTGCAGTTATAGAAACAATAAATTACTCAACTACACATTACTGTTTCAAAATAACTAGAATAACTAGTACTTTTCAAAGCTATTTTTTGTTAACTCACAAATAGACCTCCAACCACCTCTCTTTCGAAAACTTTAGATGTTTTTGCTTTTAAGAAGACGGGAAGAATTAAAGAAAGATGTAACGGTAAACTAAATTAAAGCCTGTCTTATATTTGATCCATAATTGATTATGTTCATGTGGGAGATGATATGTGAGGAAAAAAAGTGAAAGGAAAGCGAGGGAAAGGTGGATGGTGGGGGTGGTGGCTAACAAGCTTGTCTCCTTCTGGATGACGGCTTTGTGACCGCAGGTTGAGCAGAGACGGGTTCGCTTTTCTCCGCTTGATGTTTCCCTTCATTTTTTTTTCTTTTTTAATGAGTGTCAGGACTGTTCTTTCTCTTTACAGGGAGAGGGGGGAAATCAGAACAACAAAACAACAAGAAAGCAGAAAAAAGACCAAAAGAACAAGCGTTTTTGATAAAGTGCTTACAGAGCGATTACTGTGAGTTGTGCAGAGATGGTGCAGCGCACGCACGGGGCGGGAAATCATGGCAAAGACGTGTGCTTACCTAACCTAGTCTACAAACTCGTAAAGTGGAACGCTATCATTTATAAATTTCATTTTAGACACTTTTAGAGATAATGTTATAAAATATAATGATTTTTAGACAAAAACAGTCTACAGCCGTTTTAAGTTTTGCCATGCATTTCTTACAGGTCAACACAAGCTTTGAATAAATAGTTTATATTAATTAATAAATTGTTACTGTATATAATAAATTATTTAACAATAATTTCCTATTATTCCAAATCTTTATAATCCTTTTTTCCATACAATAGAAGTCCAGTCAATTGAAAGGCCCACTTTAATTGTACATAAATGAACTTAGACATTCTGCTCAACGTTGCTTTTTGTGTTCAACGCAATGAAGAAAGTCATTCAGACATGAATGCGAGAGGACAGGAAAGTAAATCCTTTTTGGTGAACTGTCCCTTTAACATCAGCGTTGTTGGATGATGGTCCCATTCTGCTGTGGGTCCTCAGCGCAAAGTGTAGAGTTTTAATATTGAACCGTGAGTGGCAATCCTCTCCACAAGTAAGCATGATGAAATGGACAGACAGCATTTAAAGGGCCACGCGCACAGTTGGAGTGCTTCACCGGAGTGTCTCTTCATTAGAACACTTCTCCTGTCAAAGCCGAGATGATACTCCAACCTTTCAAGTGACTGGAGAGGAGCGAGGTAGCGCTTTAAATACAACTGATGAAATGAGAAAACAAAAAACAATGGATGATGGAACAATGAGAACAGGCTATTATTTTCCTCAAATCTGACTTTAATCTGCATTTAAGATGTGACAGGAGATAAACAGATTTCATAGGCTGTCAGCAATGTTCTTTACTGTTGCCACACAGAGGCATTGTGAAGTTTTAGCATCTTTTAAAATGAGCGTACACTATTGAATTCTTCATGAGAAAATAAACGAACAAATGGGACCAGGCAAGCGGGGATCTGCTTTACAGTAAATACGATTGACAAAGACAAGAGATGAATATATGAAATGAAATCCATGCTGAACTGTCTGTAATTACTCATGAAAACCAACCCAGAGGCTTTCTACTCTGCAGATGGCCCACTATGTTATTCCACCTGACCAAGGCCTGGATCGTCCCTGACTGCTGGAAAGGTTGTTTGGAGATACGTGGTGACTGGGAGCTTTTTAGGTGGTGCCACCATGGGACATTTAAGGGCTTTGACAGTTGCTGTGCTGCCACTGCCTGGCCTTGTCACCTTGGTTATGGTCTACCTATATAGTGCGTGTCACTGTCTAACAACATACATGTACACACAAACAAATACAGACTGCAGTAGAAACCTCCACGTAACCCTTGTCAAAACATTTTTGGCATGTCAAATATTGATTTTCTCTAGGAGAGTAGTTGAAAAAGCCTGTGTAACAGTGTGGGAAAAATTTAAGAGTTTAGATGTGTCGAAGCGCACTGAAAAAAATGATTCATTCAATTTACTACATTTTTTAAGGTAAGTGGTTGCAATCAATTTTTTAATTACATGTAAAGTGACACTTTGTAGTTTTTCAACTTTCATAATATATTTTCAAGACCCTTGTGATGGTACATCGACTTAAAATAGGTTAAATTATATGTCTACCATAACCTGACGGGGTCGTACTTTTAAACTTGGGGTTTAGGGTAGTAACCCGAGCACAAAACAAAAAACTATAAAAATCTGCTTTGCGGCATACGTCACTTCCTCAAATACGGACGTGAGAGCGCAGCTATTTATTATTATATTTTCCTGATGTTTTTGTCATGGCCGAAGCAGCAACTAAGAAAAAGAAACCCAAGGTTTTGTTGGAGAATGAGAATGAGAAAACGAGAGAGTGACAGAATAAAAAGAAGAACGAGGATCAATTATAT
The DNA here is from genome assembly GCF_027580225.2 of Misgurnus anguillicaudatus. Classification (NCBI taxonomy): domain Eukaryota; kingdom Metazoa; phylum Chordata; class Actinopteri; order Cypriniformes; family Cobitidae; genus Misgurnus; species Misgurnus anguillicaudatus. The sequence goes on from NC_073344.2 coordinate 8,238,573, forward strand.
TGGGCCAGCGTTCGCTCGCTGCCGTGAACTAAAGAAGGAGGAGGGGTTTCTGACCGATGCTGACTTGGCCGTCATGCTTTTGTACTAGTAAGTAATGTTATATTGCTTGCATAAGTCTTGTCTGGCGCCCGAACATTATTTTTTTACGTGAATTTTACTGGAGGCTAATTGGAGAGTTTAGAGAGAGACTTATATCACGTGACATTGTGGCGCCGTGGTGGCGTCATGATCAGGGTTTGATTCCCTTTTAAGGCAATATTTTTTTAATATAAACTTTAACCAAGCGACCACCGTTACAACTGGCTTGAAAACGTGAGCTACGCGATCTTTTGGCGTTTGAAATAAAATAAAACCCATGAAATTATATTCATATGATATGACATGCTGGAAGGCACACTTTGTGACCTAAAGAGTTATCTTCTTTTCCTTTGCGACAGTGCTGTGGAGCTTGTGGCCTCTAGGGGCGCTAGACGTGAAAAATACATGTCTAGCACCCCCTAGTGGCCAAAAAGGTCCATGGTGTGCCTTTAAACAAAAAAAAGAAAAAAACTTTGTTTAAATGTAGCTTAAATAAATTGATTGGAACCACTTACCTTAAAAAATTTAGTAAATTGAATTAATCATTTTATTCAATGTGGGCAGTGCTCCGACATTGTGCAGAAGTGCTTTTGGCAACCCGAGGTCTTTTGCAGATCCCGTACCCCTCTCTCCACCCTATACTTTCCTGTCCTCTCCAATTGTACTGTTCGTCTAATAAACACAAAGAAGGCCCAAAAACATAAAATGATGCAAAACCCTCAGTGCGTCTGACATGTTTTCTTTATCATGAGCATTTTTATCATGCTTCTATAGGTGCAGTAATTTCACTTTAATGGCAATGAAAATGTTATTAGTCAGTAGTTATAATGTCTTTTTTCTTTAGTCATTTCATTGGCATTTAACAAATTTGAAAGTCTTTCGCTCCAAATTTCTCTAAGTGCATTTTTGGCAAAAAAAACCTCAACTTTTACAAAAAGTCCACAGTCTTCACTGGTCTTTCTGAAAAAAAAAAGGCTTAAAGGATTAGTTCCCTTTTCTTAAAAAAAAAAATCTAGAGAATTTACGTACCACCATGTCATCCAAAATGTTGATGTCTTTCTTTGTTCAGTCGAGAAGAAATTATGTTTTTTTGAGGAAAACATTCCAGGATTTTTCTCATTTTAATGGACTTTAATAGAGCCCAACACTTAACACTTAACAGTTTTTTTTAACGGAGTTTCAAAGGACTCTAAACGATCCCAAACGAGGGTCTTATCTAGCAAAACGATTGTCATTTTTGACAAAAAATGCACTTTTAAACCACAACTTCTCGTCTATCTCTGGTCCTGTGAAGCGCCAGCGCGACCTCACGTAATTGCGTAATGTCGTGGAAAGGTCACGTGTTACATATATGAAACGCACATTTGTGGACCATTTTAAACAATAAACTGACACAAAGACATTAATTAGTATAATTCAACATACAACAACATCGGAACGGTCCTCTTTCTCCACACTTGTAAACACTGGGGCGTAGTTTCGCATTCTTCCTCCGTGACCTCTTGCCGGGATGACGTATTACGTGAGGTTGCGCTGGCGCATCACAGGACCGCAGATAGACGAGAAGTTGTGGTTTAAAAGTGTTTTTTTTTTGGTCAAAAATGATGATCGTTTTGCTAGATAAGACCCTTATGCCTCATTTGGGATCGTTTGGAGTCCTTTGTAAGTCTGTTAAAAAAACTGTTAAGTGTTGAGTTAAGTGTTAAGTGTTGGGGTCCATTAAAGTCCATTAAAATGAGAAATCCTGTAAAAATTTGGTTAATATCCTGATATATTCTGGAAACCACTGCATTCCTATAAAACTGCATTCGGTCAATAGCAGCTTTCGCATCTGAGATCTTTAATTGCTTCTCCAAACAATCAAAGATACAGCGGATTTGGTATACACTATATACTCTATGGTTTTGTTGAATTAAATGAATGGTGTGTACATGTAAGTATGTGTGTGTGATCATGGGGGTGGATGATTAGATTTCCATTAACGAGAGGGGATAATGATGGGAAGGGTGTATGCCTCAGTATGGGGGGTGAATTAAAACAGCATTGACTATGTGGCAGTGCACACTATAAATTAGGTGCGGTGTGGTCAGTCTGCCAAAACTCCATTACATCTTCCCATCCATCCCAGATTAGAATATCCCTCCATCCCTCCTCTCCTGTAGCCCTGCTCACTCTCGCTCCACTGCAGGCTTGTGGCCCACTGCGTATAATCAAATTAATGAACATTCCCCAGATCTTTAGCTCATTAATCTATTTGTAGCGGTCAGCATAAAAGCGTCACAGTGTTTTTCAGGCAGCGGTTGTGTTCATGAATGAAAAGAAACAAGGCGGGGGATCGCACACACACATTTTTCAATTTATACAAATAGAGATATACTGTACCATAGACCATAAGCGCCGATCCCATTGGTGCTATGAGGTTTGAGCACCCACTGAAATGGCTGAGCACCCACGGAAAAATGCCAGATATGCTCAATTAAATTTAATTAAGAACACTTGAAATTCCTATTTGATGAATCTTACAAGTTGTAATATCAACAATGCTTTGATAAATAAGCTGAATAAGGGGTGCTTCACATTTCGCGTGTTTCTAAAAAATCGTGGAAAATGTGACTGTGCCGCTTTCCTCATTTTTACCAAAGCACTTAGGCGCTTCTGTAGCGTCTGCCGTTGCAAAGCAACCTAAGCATTGCGTGACGTTGCCAAGCACCCACCATGGAAAAATACATTTGCGTCTATGCCATAGACTTCCACTTTTTTGGAAAGATCATCACTGTTATTGATTACAATTACTGCAAAGTAACCCTTACTCAGAATTACCCCTGAACTAAATGTTGAGCATAACGTCAAAGTTGTTTACACAATAAAAAAGGGCTTTCAAGTCTCCACAACTGACTGTTAAAAAATAAAAGCTCGGGACCCCATAGGAGTAGTGCGAGTTCTAGGGAGAACAAGTGTGAGCGAAGAATATGATCATGAAGGAATATAGATATGAATAAGGTCAGATAAGTATGACAGAGCAAGATTATTAAGTGCTTTGTAAATAAAAAGAAGATTTTAAAAATTAATGCAATATTTTACCGGGAGCCAGTGCAAGTGTTGTAGTATGGGTGTAATATGTTCAGCTAGGGGAGTTCTGCTGATGATTCAAGCAGCTGAGTTCTGTAATTGTAGTTTGTTAAGTAACTTTGAAGGCAAACCATACAAAAGACTGTTACAAAAATTAATACATAACTAACGTAACGTAACTAGAGCATGGATAAGAATTGCTGTGCTTTTTACTGAGAGAGCCAGACGTAGTCGATTGATGTTACGTAAGTGAAAGTAAGCAGAGTGAATGACACTATTTATGCGTGCTACAAATGAAAGAGTACTGTCAAAAATAACCCCTAGACTTTTAACTTCAATATCAATATTCACAGATGAACAAGTAGATTTCATCAGATTGTTTTTTGAGCCAACTAAAAGAATTTCCATTTTACCAGAGTTAAGTTTAAGAAAATTTGACGCAAACCATTCTTTAATCTCTGCCAAACAATCTGACAGGATAATTGGTGGAAAATTAGCAGAAGGTTGAGAAGATACATAAAGCTGAGTATCATGAGCATACAAGTGAAATTGAATACCGAATTTCCTAAAAGTATTACCAAGGGGTAAAAGATAAATGATAAATAAAAGAGGACCTTATACTGAGCCCTGCGGGACACCGGTATTAACATATGAGGGTTTTGAGCAAAACTAAAGTAAAGATTGAAAGCAAGTATTTTCTTTCCAGCCTGAACTCAAGGCACGTCGTGTTATAGTCACAAAAATTTGATACATTTTTTTGTCCATGGCATGAAATTCAGCTTTTTTTCATGTCTTGAGCATGAATGTCTTTTTCGTGTCAGTAGCATGAATTTCTATAAATTGTTTTTCATGTCGGTGGCATAACTTTCTTTTTCATGTCATTTTATGTATTGTTTTCTCATAGTTTTTTTCCCTATTTTCTTACCATTGTCGCTTGGGGTTGGGGTTAGAATAATTTTCTGTTACATTTTTAGACATCCTAACCCAAACCCCAACTCTAACCCCAACTCCAGGCACAAACAAAAAGCGGGGAAAAAAAACATGTAGAAACCAATACATAAAAGTACATCCTAACCCAAACCCCAAATCTATTCTTTCATTGACATCCTGCTTAATTGTACATTTTGTATTTAATAAAAAGTTTGGACCAATGTAAATGTTAGAAAATTTGTTTGTCGTCAGCACTACAAGCAGTGAACAGTGGCTTACAAAAGTGAATAAAGTAAGCCCCCAACTGAAAAAACTATATCTGCACAATAGTCATAGCTAGCAGGCTTTGCGCTTCATCTACTGCACTGTAAAAAATGTAGCATTTTTGTCAAATTAGCATATATTTTTATGATACATTAACTTAACAAATAAAGTTAAAAGATTTAAACTTTTTTCTAAATAATGTCAACTTATTAATTTACATGCCTTACTACAAACATTACTTACGTGCATTTTGAAGCAAAACAAAGGGCACTGATGTATTTTAAGATATGTCATTGCAAGTTGTTTTCAGTTTGGACGGCTTTTTCTTTTGGGCTAGGACTAGTCTAATCCCTTTCTGGTAAACCGCTGCAATAAGTCCTATTTACCCCAAAACAAAACAGAAAGAAAATATTTTTATAATTAAATACAAAAAACAAAAAATATATATGATTTATCTATCATTTTTATGTGAAAAATCTCACGCAGTATGTAAAATCACACACAGTGTATATACGCTTAATGTAGATGCATAAAAATGCCTAAACATCGGTTTAAAATTATTTTGATATGTATAAATATCTAAAAATGTAAATTGTAAATTCTTAAAATCTATTATCTCCATTCCATACGCTCAAATCCCACTGAGAAACCCAACTTTGACGAGACACCTTCTTTAGTCAGGAGACAAAAGAATTCTCTCTTATACAGATGCTTGGTTTATTTCAGAGCACCTCATCTGCTAATCTATTCAAATATTACTCATTATCTCTTCTCTACCTGTTAAAATATTCATTTCCAAAACGAGAATGAGGTATTTTCACCTCGTAAAGCACACAGGTTAATTCCCCTGCGGTGGTCTTTTTGCCCCCCGTGTTCCAGAATATGCATGTGACTTTGCCCCCTGTTCAACAAGTACAGTGAAGAGCCCACCGCGCTTATTTTCTCACATCCTTGTCAGCGAGTCCCCCGGGTCTCTCTCAAGTTCACAGAAGCAGATATCTGGCTTTTGTTCATTAACACTGGTGAACTACAGGGAGGGCTAATTGCATAGTTAATGCAGAAAGCTATTTCAGTTTGCTATAAAATTGGTTTTGGTACATCTGTTTAACCATAGTATAAATCCATAAGGTCTTGAGGAGAAACTTACTTCTTTGTCTGTCCTCATTTCTTATCTTTATTTCTTTCTCAATACACACAGTGTTTAGCTGCTATTGTCTTTAAATATGTCATACAGTCATAGAGCTTGAAGTAAATACAGGCCTTGTGTCCAGGTGTAGTCAGGATCAGAAAGAGCATAATGTTTGTCCTCCTGAGGGAGCTCAGCTTTGATCCTCCTCTGTCTTTCTTTCCCTCTTCCTCTAACAAGGGAAGATTTGTGAAGATTTCCCCTCCATCACAGGAAAAATAGATCCACCTCATCCTTCTTTCTGTCCATTTATCTTTCTCCTCTCCTTCCATGAGCTGCTGCAATCCTAAAGCTGCATCACAATGCCAGGAGTGAAAGCTTTCCATAAGTCTGTCCATCTGACGACAGGCATTCAGCTTTAATGTGTACATACAAACAACATGCTCAGTAGCTCACTGTTTGTACTTACTTGGTATTGACTTGCTGTATAACATATAAACCTAAGTTAAGAATCATTAACATGTAATCATTTGGGAATTTTAGGAGAAACTTAGCAATGTTGTAACACCATCAGTTTAACCAATTACACAGGGTTATTTTTACACCTTTTACAATAAATTGCAGGCAAGCAACTGCCATCGCTTCTGTTTATCCCAATCCTTGTAGTTTTAAACGTAGGTTCGGGAGGAGCCTAAACATTCAGACCTGTCAATCATCATTATGAGCATATATAAGGCAGCCTCTGTGTCCAGCTGCAATTTTTCCAGCATCCCTCCTCCTCCCCATCTCCTTAGGATCAGAGTTCCCTTCGAGGACAGCAAGCCAAGTTCGTTTACCACTAATCATTAAAAACTAGTGAAATATTGTAAAATGATGGCCCAGACTTTGTTTAACATAATTCCCTGCCTTCTCCCTCCCTGACGCCCACTGTGTCTGCTTTTTTGACAGGGTCTACACCAAAACCTCTGACCTCTCTAAAGGCCATCTCATACACAAACTTGTTCACTGGTTCCTCTCCTTTGCAGTCTGTATACACTCAGTAGTTATCATGTGACAAAAAAAATGCAATACTGTTACAAAAACAGACCGATCTCACGGAAAGTCGTGTTATAGTCATGAAAAATTTGATTAATTTATTTGTGTCCATGGTACTAAATACAGCTTTTTTTCGTGCCTTGAGCACAAATGTCTTTTTCATGTCACTCCCACAAATTTTCATAAATAGTTTTTCGTGTCCGTGGCACGACTTTCTTTTCGTGTCATTTTATGTATTGTTTTATAATTGTTTTTTTCTATATTCTTTTTATTGTCGCTTGGGATTGGGTTAGGTTGGTTACTCCAACTCCAGGCAAGAATGGTTTTAAAAGCGGAAGAAAAACATGTAGAAACCAATACATAAAAGTACCTTAACCCAAACCCCAAATCTAACCCTAACCCTAAGAGACAATGATTTAAAAAAAATATTTATAGAAATTTGTGCAAGTGACACGAAAAAAGACATTACACATAAAAAACATAAAACACATAAAAAACAGAATTTTGTGCCATGGACACGAATAAATTAATAACACTTTTGGTAGCTCTTTTTTTAGCATATTTTACAGTACATGTACTTACCTTGTACATATATGGTAAATATGTTGTAGGCTACTTACAGACAAATGTGTGGTACTTACTTTTGAGTACCTTCATGGTATGACTTGGTACATACTTGGTAGTTATTATGTAACTGTAGATAAGTACTGGGTAATACCAGATACTTATAGTGTACAGTATCTATACTGTAACTAACAAGAAACACTTCTGTACTTACAAATGAATGTACAATATAAGTTATCGCCAACAATGCATCATATTTTATGGTTTTACTGGTTAATATAACTAAGGTCTTAATAACTGTGTAAAATGCAGCACTTTATTTTACAGTCCTGTTTCCATGCAGTTACTATGGACCTAGTGAATGTACCCAGTAGTTAATGCATATGGTATTCAATGGTAAGGGTTGCCTCACATTGGCATATTTATATTATTGTAAAACTTAGGTGGTAGGTCCAGTAATAACTGTGTAAAATGCAACACTTTATTTTACAGTCCTGTTTCCATGTGCTGGTCATTAATGTACACTGGCCTATATGTACTACACACTTACCATGTACATACAAGTTGTAAGTACAGTAGTGTTTGATATTAGTTACAGTATACATAAACTATAAGTACCTGTCATTAACCCACACTTACATGTAAGTACTAAATATTTATATTGTATATTAATTTGTAAGTACAGTAGTATTTCTTGTTAGTTACAGTATACATACAATATAAGTATGTATCTGGTATTACCCAGTACTTATCTCGAGTTAAATAATAACTACCAAGAATGTACTACTGGTAAGTATAGTAATGATACCATTTAATTACAATGTAGATACTCAAAAGTAAGTACACACATTTATCTGCAAGTACAACTTATTTACCATATATGTACAAGCTAAGTACACGTACTGTAAAATAAAGTGCTACCAATTTATTTGTGACTATAACAAGACTTTTCGTGAGATCATGTTGAACAAAAAGTATGTCTGGTTTCCCAGTTTTGAACATGCAATTCAAATGTTAATACTTAAAAACATATGATTCAAACCACAAGTAAACCCACTTTGCTCTTTTCTCTACAATTAAAGGAATCAAAAGATCAGTATATGTGAGCTCCAAGTCCAATGGTGGTAAATAAATTTCCTCATTAATTATTGCCTTCAATTAATTTGCCGAAGTCAAGAGTGTGTGCAGGCCATTAAACATGTTTATATGTATATGTGTGTTAAGGGAGGTTGCAGTGAAGTGTTGAGGCATAGCTTTGTATCCCTCATCCATACTTCCATCTGTCCAGCGTTCCTTTCCTCCACCCCTCCATTTTTTCTCTCCTTCCCCCGAATGCCTGTCTCAACCACCCGGACAGTCATTTACCACGTCTTATGATGTCGTCACACCACGTTAGCGTAGGCCGGCTAGCTGCTTCACCCATCATCTTTTACTCACAGAGACACACACACACACGATCCTCACTGACCTGCTCTCTCTAACACACACACGCATACACGTTTACAGAGTGGTCAGTCCAAAAGCAAAAGCTGCTGACGCAGGATCACCGCGGTAACAAGCTTACCTGCGGATAATCTTCTCAAAGAAATTTCAAGGGAGACGAAAAGGAGGCAATGTGAGTGCGGGAGAAGAGGAGAGAGATGGAGAATGGAGTGGGGGGAACGGAGACGGAGAGAAACTTAGTGAAGTTCTCTGAGTCACTAACTTGCTGTACCAAGCAGTTTCCATTCTGACAGCCAGCTTACCCTGGTGGTCAAGAACTTTTTAGTGCCCTATAACCAAAAGAACCGGAAACCAAGGGTCAAAGAGGAGGGATGGATAATCTCACAACCTGGATAGCAAACAGAGACTGTGGCCATTCCGATATGAGTGGATGGACCTGACAGGTTAAAGCAAAAATTCACTTGGAAAAAATATTTTGGTATTGTGATAAATGATGAAGAAAATATTTTGATAAATGATGGAAAGCACACAGTTGACGGTACCCATTAAAATCCATCATATATATTTTTTAATTCCTACTATGGAAGTCAATGGACACTATATGCTGTGTGTTTATCATCATTTCTCAAAGCATCTTCTTTTGTGTTCATCAAAAAAAAGAAATTCATACAGGTTTAAAACAACATGAGGATGAGTAAATGATGACAGAATTAAAATTTCTGGGTGAACTATTCCTTTAAACAGTAAAGTTCTTAATATCAGTCATGCACAATATACTGACTTTATTATTATTATTATTATTATTATTATTAGTTTATTATTGGTGTGCTACGTACACAAAAAATTGCAGGTTTGGATCAGAACATGGTAAATAATTTAGTGACAAAAATTTCATTTTACTAGAGACATAACTGTCCTTGTGATACAAATTACATTTTTGGATGTAGTTTGGAATTGACAAAGGTCATTAATATACCTGACCTGAGTTTGAAGTCCTTTGTCGGTCTAATTTGCCTCGGTCCATTCTGTACTTTCCTGTCCTCTCTATATAATGTTCTGTCCAATAAAGGCATAAAATGTCCCACAAAACTTTTTGTGCAACAGAAAGTTTATGTGGACGTTAAAGGTGCTTTATGGAACCTTATAAAATGTAGGCATACTCAGTCTATGCTAAAACACAGCTAGGACCGCTACATCCAACAATTTTGTGCAGCAACATAAACATAATGTAAAACACTCAGTTGCTGTTCACAGTCGGTCAGGGACTGCATTTTCCAGCAGAGGAATGCTTTAAATGATCTACCTCATGTAAGTTGCGTTGATTTTAATAAGGTACTTGAGGACAGTACAGTTGCCATGTGTCAATAAAAAAAAAACATTGAACATCAAAAACTTTAAGTGCTAACTACTGAATAGATTATTTTATGCTCTCTCTCTCTCTCTCTCTCTCTCTCTCTCTCTCTCTCTCTCTCTCTCTCTCTCTCAAACATACTGTACACGCAGATACAGCAAACATACAGTAACACACAGACATCACTGATCAGCCTTTCTTTAATCAAACAGCAATTCTAATGAACTGTCTTTCAATCTCTGCATCATTTCCATTAGTGCTCGCAGCTCAATCAATACATGCTGTGTACTCACATGCTGTGTGTGTGTGTGTGTGTGTGTGTGTGTGTGTGTGTGTGTGTGTGTGTGTGTGTGTGTGTGTGTGTGTGTGTGTGTTAGTGTGTTTTATATTCTAAAGTGAGTGTCAGCATGTACTTTATAACCCAAACATTTGTCCAAAGCACCATATAAAAAGATGAAGATACAGATTTTCTCAATTCTTTTGCCAGTGTTTCAGTAATGGTCCTAAAGTATTTTTCTTTGTCTGAGGCTTTCTGTCATCATAACCCACAGATCAGTATTCCTGCCACTTATTAGGCACTGCACTGAATTATGACAAGGTTGATTTAATAAAAAAAAACAGGCCAATCTCAGCATAACACTAACTGTGACATTACAGTCATGATATACACCCCCTACATTAAATTACATATTACATTACTGTAAGTACAATGTTGTTACAATCATAAAAATAAAGCTGTGACTGTCAAGTTACACTGAAAAAAAATGATTCATTGAATTTAATAAATTTTTTTAAGGTAAGCGGTTGCAATCAATTTATTTAAGCTACATTTAAACAAAAAAGATTAGTAACGTAAAATAAAATATAAAACTTTTGTTTAAATGTAGCTTAAATAAATTTATTGCAACCACTTACCTTAAAAAAATTGATTAAACTCAATGAATCATTTTTTTTTCAGTGTAGCACTATATTCTAGTTAATGCTATATGCTAGCATTTAGGCTCAAGTTCTACTATTGACGTTATAATTGCATCTTTCATAAACTTGACATAGCAGAATTATTATCAAACTCAAGAAACTACTTAGCTTTATGGGTTAACGTTACATTAAACTGTCATTTAAATGTCATTAAGTGCCAACAATCCGTCAAATAGTTCTACAACAGCATCATGAATATTCTTCTTGACCTCAACTACAGTGGCACAAATTAAACTTGTCATTAAAATGTCATTAAGTGTTAATACACTGTCAATTAATTTTAAATACCTTAACAAAATGCAACAGAAACATCAAAAGATTATACTTAACTTTCTATAAACTATTTGACAGAGTATTAACACTTAATGACATTTAAATGACAAATTCAATTTATATCACTGGTAAAAAGTGGTCAGTTATGTTGTCTTTGTAATGTCAAGTTGTCATGACAAGTTATGATGTATTGTTTAATGTCAAGTTGTCATAACAAAGACCATTTCATTCTGGGGACAAATCCTAGGGTTGTAAATAGACATGTAAAACTTTCTCTGCATAATTTTTGCACTTGATAAACTCACATACCTTCTATGCATTCTTCGGCACCTTAAAATACATTTGGAAGTTTTTTAAGTCGAGCAGCATTCACTTTTGACAGTGTATTTCTCCGACCAATGGCAGATAGAGGAAATGTTCAAGAAGCTTGTTCAAAAATATGACAAATATTTAGAGAAATCTTTTTCTCAATCGATTTCTACTGATTTCTTTTGTAAAGATTATACACACACGTCACGTGTATACTCACCTGCATACATGAAACCTACAGGGCTTCATTAATGTAAGGTCTAGGTGTGGCTGATGCCTCAGGGCCCACGACAGGAGGGGTCTGTGATTGGCTGTGTAGGAAATGAAAAGTAGTCCTCCAAAAATGTTTTATACAGTTGTGTTGGTTGCTTCACTTATTGACAAGGGTCGATTTTTGTCTTATCATAAAATAATAAGACATATTGAAACAATGTGTGTGATTGGTTTATATCACAATATAATTTGTCTAATCGAAAACTTAAAAACTCCTTACAATTTGTGACATAACATGGTAATTTTTTGTTAAATTAAATATTATTATTAAAATGAATTCTAATATAATACCAGTCCAATTGGACCAATGCGTACAGTAAGTGTACAGTATACAAGTATGGCTCAGCAGTCAATTAGGATCAGTAACAATTTGATTAAGAAAGGGAGGGAGAGTTTATTGAGCTGAAAAGACGTATGATGAGATTAACATTAATCAGAGCCGGTTGAAAGATTGACAGGAGAGAAAATGGATGAATGGGGATACATCAAATTATTTTTTATGTGATACATGACAAAGTGGAAAATGGCACATCTCTTGGGTTAATAGTATAACTGTGTTGACCCACATGTATCAGAACTTTAAATAAATAGCTTAAAGAGTAACTAAACCCTAAACCAACTTTTTTAAGTTAATGATCTGTAAAAATGATGCTTTATTAGTGCTGTTCATTGATTTTAGTAAGTTTTTTGACATTTGGATATAAAGTGTTTCAATACTGCAATATATGGTGTAAAAACGTCTGAGTGCTGCCCTCTTCAGGTTGAACGGAGGCTACTGCAGTTGAATTTTCCTATTGGATGTTGGGTCCAAAAAATGACTCGAGACGTAAGCAGGTTCAAGCTCACCACGCCCTTGTTACGATCTCACCGCACACTTGGTACGAGCTTAGTTCGTCCTCTCTATCTCCGTTGGGATCTGCCCACTTTTCTTGCATTTTTCAAATATTGCCAGTGGGTGGAGTCAGGCTCTAACCAGGGGTTTAGTTACGCTTTAACCTTTTTACTTGACTCAGTTATAGCTCACCAAATAATGGAAAATGAGGCCAAAACGTGTTTAACATAAAAAGAAGACAGCACTGGATCTTCAGATCTTCATTGGTGTCCCAGAAAGTCCTTCTTGGCATCGATAAAAATGTGAAGATTATGTCAACCAGCCATGTGCCTAATTAAACCATGTGGTCTTTAACATCTATTTAAACTGTATGTCCATTTGTCCTTTTTTAATCTTTAATATCTTCTTTTTTCTTGGGCCCTTGTATTTTTCCAACTCTTCAGTCTTCTTTTTTTCCCAGTCAAATTTAGACAAGTAATTGCAAAATAGGCTGTCTGTTATGAAGGAAACAATTCCTAAATCTCCGTCTTTAGATATTGATTGGAGGTAAATTCCCCTAGACACTGATATCACTGATATCTTTATCACTGGCAAGTGTCAATGTGGTCACCAGTGGTCATGATATCATAATCATCTCCATCCTCCTTTTATTGGCATCATTAGTGTGACATCTGTCCAAATCATTATCTCACTGATAGATTTCATCATTAATCTGAGAAAAAGAGCATTAAGTGGAACTTACCAAGGACTAAAGATCCATAAGATCAACATGGAGATGGAAAGAAATATTTGTGACCCAGTCTGTGACAATTCAGCTAAAGTAATTTTTTTGTAATTGACTGTTTTCTATCATATAATATAATATAAAGAACATATTTGAATATACAGCTTTGATATTATTAATATTGACAGAGTAAGGCCATGTCAAAGCTTGAAAAGAATGTAATGAAATCAAACTTTGATGCTCCTAATCTCATAATTAGATTGAGAATTTCACAGAGAGGGTCACATTTACTATTGGTGTTTTTATATATATATATATATATATTTAGTATGTGCCCCATTTGCTAAAAACAATATGCATTTTGGGGGCCTAAACAGAGGCAAGAAAAACTGATCTTTATGGGAAAATGCTCTCTGCATATACACTCTTAGGACAGATGTGTTGAAAACAACACAATCAGTGTTAATTTAGGGACAACACACAAATGAGTTGTCCCAGAATACACACATCTCTGTGGTATTATTGGAATAACACATTTTGTGTTACTTTTAACATAACTTGTGTCTTATTTTAAAATCAACACAACATTACACATAATGTGTTAAAGGGCACCTAGTTTATTGCTAAAAAACTATGTTATTTTGTGTATTTGGTATAACACAATGTGTTCGCATGGATTTTGGTTAAAAACACATTATTTTCCACATACCGTACATTTTTGATTTCACTCTCATCCTGAAGCGCATGTATTTTGTACAAAACGCATAGATTTGAAAAGCGCTGTGTCCCTGATTGGCCAGCTAATCTGTACGTTGTGATTGGCCTGAATACGTCTGACGTAAGCCAGAAATGTGACGCTCCTTACCATGTTTGAATGATTTGGTCAAAATGCAATGCTAACAGAGTTAACCTCTCGACGCGCACTAGCTCGGGGGCAGGATGACGTATAGCCTACTGTCTACAAACATTAATAATATTAACATTACTATACATCGTTTATAAGGTCTACGGGTTTAGCATCAGTGAATGGTCTCTGTTTTGAGATACAGATGCTCTAGCATCATAAATGTAGTATTTTGTGACAGAAGAACTGTCAGAAGAAATATAAAGGGGACTTCTTACCTTTGTGTTGATGATCGCAAATCAAATCCAGTCTGTTTCAGATGTGTGAATAACTCATGAAAACCATCTAATAGAATACATCCAATTACCATTTTTGTCCACAAATGCATATAATCCGTGAAATATAGATATATTGTCCATTGTTTACATAAGATTTCACATGAACGTCTTGTAATAGAATATAATATACAATCTTACATTTGCGTTCAAACCCGCAATCAAACTTTGTTTTAAAAAGTAGGCGGGAGTATAATACATAATATCCAAACAGCGTTGTCAAAAACCATGACGTCATTTCACTCGCTCATTCCTCCAACGACTTCATGGAAAATATTGATAGACAGAACGTGTAGCCAATTAGATAATGAATCCAACGATCTTTATGTGACGTTTTATTTCCTGGTGTGGAAACTGTTATATGCTAACATAAAGATAAATAATGAGAACGAACGTGTATGCATGTAAACAAAAGACTTTAATTTTGAGGCTAACTGGCACTTAGAAAAGGCACCAGTCTTACAAAAACCCTTGCAAGAACCTCATTTTTGGGCCTATTGACCTCAAATGGGAAACATAACTTCTTTAGACTTGTGGCTTTGGCATCATTGTATTTCTAGGTTTCACACACATATTCATCATTAAGATTTTTAGTATTAAAAAATTATTACAATGTACTTCAGCCTCTCTAACTTTTTACATTTTTAACTTAAAATAATTTTGAAACCTGGGAAATGAAGCTCAGGGTGTCTTCTTTCTAATGATCCCATAGCTATGCTTTAAATGGTTTACTAAAAACAATCATTTTAGTGAAAGTAGGTCTTTGCATGGTTTGGGCCAGAGTGGGGGTGTTTTTCAAGAGGTTAACTTACAGGTTGAAGCGGGAGGAATTATGATAATGTCGGTCTTTACTACATCACCAATCCCATGAAGTAAACTGTTGCCTACAATCCGTGTGTTTGTTGTAGTCCAAGAAAAGAGATTTACGTTGAAGACGATAACTCATGTCATTGTTCACTTTGGGGTTTGTACCTTTTGCATATTGTTAACATGTATTAATACACACTTACACAACTAAGGAAATGTAAAAACGTGAATCAGACTATAGGTGCCCTTTAAAATAACACACGTGTAAAAAGCATAACACAAAAATGTATAAAAATTCACACAATTCACAATACACACAACGCCCTTGTGTTGAAAGGAAACCTATGTGACACCTTGTGGATTGGAACACCACAGTGGTTCTTTTTTTACTTGTACAATGCATTAAAAAGCAGAGGTGTGAAATTAATGCATTCTGCTTAGGCCCATGAATGTAAGAAAACAAGCAGTGAACTGCTGTGCAACAAACCTGACAGTAAAGGTGTGAGGCAGCTATGTGTGTAGTGTGAGTGTGTGTGTGTGTGTGTGTGTGTGTGTGAGAGAGAGAGACAGACAGAGAGTCTGATCCCTTAGGCTCAGTCAGTGTAGATTTATTGGATGAACCCACAACATTGTGACAATATTTAGTCTGATGCTGTCAGGGTGCGATAATAGCGTTTGAGGTGCTCTGTGGGGATGATGTCTCTGGCCTCCAGTTACACTGACTTTAACTGCTCCTGTCAGCTAACACTGTCTGTTTGTGGTATCTTTAACAGAGTATGATATGAAAGCCATTCATTCACAGACTTTAGAATATAAAACACACTAACACAATTGTGAGAGAATTGATTACTCAATTTAATCATGTACCGTATAAACATGAAAAGTGCTGACGTTGTTATCTGAATGATAACATTTATGCAACTTCAAAAAAAAATTATTCTGATGCTTTACAGAATCAAATTTGATTTAGTCTATCTTAAAAATAAATATTTGTGTGTGATACAGTAGGTTAATGGTGCTTTATGATCCTGTTTATCCCTTGATAAAACAACACTCCTTTGAAAGTAATACTAGTGTGGACTCCATTAGGCATTGTGTTTTCTATAGGATCTTTAAGGAATGCCAGAGAACTTAACCTTGGCCATGGCCTGATTTAATTAAAGTTGTTTTGTATAGAAACAAGTGGAGTGTGGTAAGTGTTATCAGCCGAAAGCAGGGTGGTGGAACAGAGACATTAAATAGACTCCGAGTGAAGTGAGGCCAACTCTGAATATCTGCATTGATCTTGCTTGCCACATTCACAGACTCCTGACTTTACTCACCAAGACTACTGTACATATATAAAATCTTATGTAAAAATGCACTTTCAGTACATTAATTTATATTTTCTATAGCAAAATGCAAAGAAAACAAATTAAATAGTATGTTTACAGCATTCAGTGCAAATATGTTTATCTTTAACAGTACCTGTGGTGAAGAGTCGTGTCCGCGGAAGGGAAATGATTTTGGGTCCACAAGTAAGTACTTCTGTAAACGCCCCTGTTCTTCTATTGACAATGAACTAAACACTAGCTGCTCCCGCGTACTGCGTGAAATGGCCATTAAGTCCAATTTATAGGGGTTTCTTTTTTTGTTTGTGGTTTAAACTTGCCAAGCTGCTTCTTCATTGACAGTCGTGCTGCTACTGTGGTTACATGTGTGGATACTGCCCAGGGGTCTGCAAGTGCGTTTGTACGTCGACGCGGACGATGACGCAAAAGTATATATATAAAACGACAAAAGTGTAAAAATCTGAATTTAACTAAACTCATCTAAAACCATCTTGTGTAATAACGTATGAAGGCAAATTAATGCAGACTCTATTTTGATTAGATTTTGTGTTTTTACCTCAGACAGAAAACGTCTTGTTGCAGTTTTACCTTTGTTTTAAAGATTGATCTAATGAACTTTCATTACACTGGAGTGTGTTTAACTTCAGCAGCGCTGCGCAGACCTATCAACGAATGACATCAAAGTATCACAAGAAAAAGAGATACGTGCTTAGTATTTGCACTCTTGCAGAACTTCACATAGATCAACTTTATTAGGCGCATTTGCCACAAAATGGACATGACTAGAAAATACATTTAGACAGATGTATGTACAATCTGTCAAAATGGTTTTCACATTTCTCCTTTTTTCAGTACTGACGCGCAACCTGATTTTGCAAAGTAAGAAATGTTCCTGGGGTATCATGCACTCTCAGAAAGAAAGATACCAAAGCCATCACTGGGGCGGTACCTTTTCAAAAAGTTCACCTCTTTAAAGGAAAACACCACTTTTTTTATATTTTACGTTCTTACCCCAACTTAGAAGAATGAATACATACCGTATTTTTTCATAATTTGGCTGGTGCTGCGTCTTATAGTCAGGTGCGCTTTGTAAGTCAGTATTAATTTTGACATTTATGAGGCAAGAGACAACATTACCGTCTACAGCCGCGAGAGTGCGCTATATATACTGCTTCTGTATTTATGTAATTCAATGGATTCTGTGATGTGGAATGACGAGTCTGCGAACTTCATGCTAGTTGGCTTGTTCGGTTAATTAAGCCTATTCAACCTTCCAGGTAAGCTTTGTATGCTATGGTTTATCGTTTAAATAACTGATAATATTACTTTAACGTACAAACATCTATTCAGCCTGCTGTTCTGTCTTCTATTGTTTAGTTGAATAATTTGCCTTTCCAGATAAATTGTCTGTTCTTTGGCTTGGATTTTGTAAAATATTTTTCTAATGAAACACGACGTATAATCCACTGTGACTTATATATGTTATTTCATCTTAATGACACATTTTTGAATGATGCGACTTATACTCCGGAGCGACTTATAGTCCGGAAAATACGGTCCCTATCTTTTTTCAATGCCTGCACTTAATGAGTAGTTACACGAGTAAGAATAGTGGCACATAAGAAAAAATTTTAAGCGGATAAAAAATGAGAACTATATTGTATGGCGGAAGAGCACTTTGGTATCCTTCTTTCTGAGAGTGCATGATGCCCCAGGAACATTTCCCACTTTGCAAAATCAGGTTGCACATCAGTACTCTAGAATGTTTAGACCAATTCTGCACTGGGAATTGCGACATGTAAATTGCACCCAGCACTAATTTTAAGGCAGTGTTTGTTTACCTGTCACAATCCCTCGTGAATCGGGTGCTAAAGCAATGCAGACAGCGTATGTAAATAAATGACGCTACCGACGGGCACAATTCATTCTAAGTGAGTTTCCCCCCGTGACTTTGTGGCAGTTTTAAAACATTGCCTTGTTTGTTTGAGCAGACAGACATGTTAGTTTATAGCTTATCCAATAGCACGAGTTTGTGACACCACTACTTATTTGACCAACCAATGAAGCGAGAGAATTTTTTAGGAAACCTGTTTGGAAACTATTATTATTTTGGAGCTGAAATTATAGTCTTCCGCTTGAAGATTGTTCAGAAGTCATTTTCTTTCCTATTATTTTCACATCCATCCTAATAAATGCTCCGTTTTCCTATGTGCATAACAGTTTACCCTGTTTATGCATCTGGAGAAATAGAAAAGCTAAAAAAAAAAACACAGAACAAAATGTGATGAGTCAGCAAGGCTGAAAACCTCATAAAGTATTTTCTCTTTCTCACACAGAGGCTGTATGGTCACACTCCACAACCAGCATGCGTCTCCACTCGAGTAAAATCAAACCTTGTAAAAACACATTGATTTCTGTCAAATGTAAAAATAAATGAGCTCTTTTTTCTTAACCACTATTTCACATTAATTTTAATTTTACTATTTACTATTTTTACATTAATTAAAGGTGTGTATTTACTAGAAAAATCATTTGTTCTTTGTAGCCTATGTTTCTTCATTCGCTTTTTCAAGAAGCAGCAATTGTCTCCTGAGAGCATTTCAACCTGAGAACAGCGTTAATTGGTCCCTCCGTTAATTAACAGAGACACAGATACGTCATCACAGAGACTTCTGTTATTTTTTATTTCTTTACTACTACTTAAAAAAATCTTAGTATTTTATTTATTTATTTAAATTTCAAAATGTTAATTAAGGTTACTTTTTATTCATTTTTACAGGCTTGACAGAAAATGCATATCCAACACGATCTAACTTGAATTGCTTACTTTTTTCACGGTTTCTAATTCATACAGTATGAATTAATTTAGACTCAGAGTCATTTGCAGTGGCGGCCGGTGACTTTTGTTCCGAGGGGCGTGAACAGGGACGGATTGGCAATCTGTTCAACGGAGAGCCGTCGCCCGGCCGTCGGCAAAAAAAAGTCTAATAGCGCGAACAGCCAACAGCAGGGGCACTAATACGATCACTTGCTGCTACGTGTTTAAAAAAAAACAAGGAAGAATAGTCGGCCTACTAGCCGTGATTGGTCCATGGACAATGACATTATAATATAATATACACGATATAAAAATAAATAAAACTCGCATGAAAATTAACCTAATGCGTAACTACTGTTAGAGAGAGACGTGATGTGAGTGTGTGTGTGTGTGTGTGTGTGTGTGTGTGTGTGTGTGTGAGAGAGAGAGAGAGAGAGGCGCGGGCGCGATTGAACAGTTGAAACGTAAAAACAATAAATAGGCCACTCCGTCATTTTGTTCATATGGGACATCATTCAAACTGTTTGCTTATGTTTGTGTAAAGTCGCAATAAAACAAAATATTGTGCTTTTGTCAAACTGTAAACTCTTTTCAAACTGTAACCTACAACTGTCATCTAACCAAAATCACCACACACACACACACACACACACACACACACACACACCAAAGCAAAAAATATTTTTAAAACAGTCTGTGGGTGGACATTCATGGTATTGCATTGGTTTTAATTTCTTTCATTGACTTTATTGCAAACGACGCACTGAAGACATATTTTGAAATGATGAGCCACACACATGATAGGCTAAATACATGTTGTGACAAGCTTCGCATTGTGCTCTCTCGAAAAAAAAGTCACCGGCCGCCACTGCTCATTTGTATGGTTTAGTACAATCTGCTTTTACCCCAGTGATGCCAGTCTGATCATGCGATTTTGCATGAATTTTACGAGTTGGCTAATTTGTATGAAGTCGTACGACATGAATCGCAAAAAATGTAAAAAAACAAATGTAAAAAACCCTAACCCCAATGTCACAGGGGTGAAAGAAAGTCGTACTAAAATGTACGAGTGTGGTCATACAAATGAATGTGAATTAACCACATCGAAAATTGTGTATGAATTGCCATGAGATTTGCTACTGAAATAAAGTATTTTATCTATTTATTTATTTGTGATTTACTGATCCCTTTCAGTCGGTCACTACGACGCCACGTCGTGACCGACGAACCGGGAACTCGCCCAGAGAGACCAACCCGCCTCGAACACCACCAAAACGCCAATGAACCTGGCACCGAGACACCCGCACAATGCTGGCGCCGCCCCGCCAGGCGCGCACACAAGCCACAGGTGCAAATGTAGAAATCAGCTTTTTATCGCTTCGAAAGCCGGCTTAATCTGACTGAGAAGCTACTATCTGCTCTTCTGGGAACGGTTGCTGAAGTTGATTGACAAGCAGTACTACACAGCGGACGCTCGCAGTATTCCACTGCTCTGCATATTTTTTGTTTTGAGTTTAGTGTGTGCGTTGCCTTTCCCTGTGCGCATCATCAGCTGAGCACCAAAAGAGTGATTTCCCTAAAGAGTGATACGTGAGAGCTCTGTGTCTTTTTAAAGACAGCCACTCTCTCGTATATTCGGAGATCAGCGTCCTTTTCAGGATAGCTTTTTCTCCGTGCGATCTTGGGTGCGAGAAGCAGGGATTCCAGTGACGGTCACGAGCGCTGTCTTCGTGCTTGCGCATCGAGCTCTCCGAGGCTGCGTTCGTGGAGAGCTTTTGTTCTCTCTGTGAGAGCATAACTCTCTTGGATTGCGGAGCCGACTGTCGTTTCTATGGGAACGACGTCCGCGCCTTTGCAGTGCTGAACGCCGCCATGGTGCGGCTGTCAAGCGCTCGCAGGACGCTCTTCGCATCACTACGCTGAGTAGGACGGAGGATGCGTCCTTCACCTACCGGCCTTCTCATCCTCAGCCGGTTGAGGCTCCGGTGGAGACTGCAGAGTCGTGTTCTGCGATTTCTACCGAATCCACTGGGCCTCCTTCGGGTCCCGTCACTTCTGCAGCATCAGAGGGGTGCCCATCTTTTCCCTCCGAGGCGGAGTCGTCCCGGAGATGGCGGCCGTGCCCGCTCGAGCGGCGGAAACGGTAGAGTTGGAGGGGTTAATCCCTCTCCGCCCGAACCGTCCCGCCCATGTGATTGGTATTTCGGAGCTGCTCGGGCCTATACGGTCCTCACCTCCTGCCTTTCCCGACGGCACAAAGAGCTGACGTGATTTGCGGCCGTCTCGGCCGTTCAGCTTTCACCCCTCACCTCCCTCACCAACGGAGCCGCTAAGGTCGGGGATCCCTTCAGTAGAGCGGGGGGTTGCGATGCAGCTGCGTTCCTGGAGGGACCACCCAACCCTTCCCTCCCGTGTTTGTATAGACAGTCGTCCGGTTACGGGCGCTGCCCATCAGGCATGCGGAGACGCGGCTTCAGCCCTGCACGTAATAACGTCACTGCAGGTTCACCAAGCGAAGGCTCTAGAGGTTTACGAGGGAAACCGCGACCTTCAGTCGTGCGATGTCCACCACAGTGTTCAAGATCGCTACCTTTGGCTATGTCTGGCTTACATGACGGACGCAGACGAGAACAACTTCTTGAATGCTCCTGTCTCACAGACCGGCCCCTTCGGCGAGCCCGTGGAGTCGTACAGCTCCGCTGCGCAGACTGAGGCGATCTCCTAGGTCATGCCGGCGAAAGAGAGCTGCCCTTGGTCCACCACGCCGGCTCCTCAGTCTGCCTCTCGCCGTCGGCGTCCTGCGGCGGCCACCTCTGTTCCCCTCCTCGGACCCCATCTCGGCAGCGCATGGGAACCGGTCGTCAGCAGCTCGCCCCGCCCGCTTAGCCGCTTCCCGTGAAAATCGGGAGCTTAAGTGGCCAGTAACGGGCGACCCGGATTGGCAGAGGATCACTCTTCAGGAGACGGTGATTCGCTCCTTCCCCCGGTAGAGGGTCGGGTGGAAAAATTCTTGGTTTGCATCTGTTCCACCGGCTGTCCAGCCGGTACCCACTTAACCACACATAAGAGTGCATTCCTCTTCCCTCTCCAGGTCTCCAGAGGATCGAAAGAGCCGTGAGCGGGCACACCAGCTCACCCTATCTCTCCTCTATCGCCAGCGGGTGTTTTTCCGGAGTCTGCGCTCTCCGCGCAGGAGACCAGACGACCGCCACCCTCAGCGGGCTCAGGTCAGTGTCACACACACACATACTGTAGATGTTTATGCTGTCACAGCAGACGCACCGGCAGTTTCACCTGTCTCGCTTCGCTGCCCCACCGCGGGTACTTCGGTAGTGTCGTTAATTCTCCTCGTACGGTCCCTGGATGCTTCGCTTCAGTTCCCAGCCCGTCTCGTTGAGTTTTACGCACTGTCCGCCTCGGTTACGAAATACAATTACCGGCACTCCCCCAAATTCTACGGGCATTCGTTTCACTATAGTGAAAGCGTCCGATGCACATGTACTGCGTGCAAAAGTCAATGTCCTGCTGGCGAAGGACATTTCGAGCTGGTCCCTCTTACCGAGAATGATGATAAGGTTTTTTCCAGCCTTTATCTCATATTACCCAAAATACGCGGTGGGTTACGACCGATTTATTTACGCACCGGCTCTACAAATGTGATCCTTTAGGATGATACGCCGAGGCTCGTATTTCAATATTCAGATCGGTTTGCAGCCTTAAACCTGTAGACGTATACTTCATGTGTCCATCTCCCCTCGCCTTAGACCGTTTATTCGCTCTGCGTCATGGGGTGTGCATATTAATACCAAGTACACCATTCGAGCTGTCTCTCTCTCCCCGTGTCTCCATGAAAATGCTAGTCACGGCATTAAAATCTCCGAGAGAGAGCGTTGTTCGCATTCTGCTTTTATTTACGTCAACTATAATGGCTCGTTCTTGGCAGACGTGCGCGAACACAGAGATTTAATGCTTCAGCATCTCGCTCGTTTAAGTCATCAGGTCAGCTTGGAAAGGAGCAACTTTGCCCCGTGCAGAGGATCTTTTTCTCAGTATGGAAATAGACTCGGTCGATTTATTGGCGTGTTTTACAAGAGCGCGCAATCAGTCAGTTCTGACTTGCCTCGGTTTAATTCGAGGGAAGTACGCGGTCTCTCTGAAACAATTTCAGAAGCTCCTGGCATATGACAGCATGCTGCAGCTGTGACACTGCTCGAGCTGCGTCATTTGAGACCGCTTCAGCATTGGTTTTACGATCGAGTCTCGAGGAGAGCGTGGCGCAACGGCATACACTGTGTAACCATTACACCTGCGTGTCATTTCAATTTTACCCCGTGGCAGACCCAGCATTTCTTATAGCAAGATATGCCCCTGAGTCGGGTCTCCTGGCATTCTGTAGCACATACGATGCCCCCAGCACGGGATGAGCAGCCACGTATGACGGGCTTGCAGTCTCAGGGGTGTGCATAGCACCCCAACTGCCGCGAGCGGTGCGCTGTATATCTGGGACTTGTACGCTCCGCTGTGGAGATGCGAGGGAAGGATGTATTAGCCGACACCGACAACATTGCGACTGTTGCGTTATTTACCGTTAAGGTGGTTTTTGCGCTCTCGTCACCTGTCGCATCTCGTTCGTCATCTCCTCCTTTGGAGTCAGAAGCATCTGAGGTCCCTTCGTGCCATTCACATCCCGGGTACGCTCAATACAGCGGCTACGCGCTTTCCCGAGCTGCGCGCACTGGCGAATGGCGACTCCACCCCCAGACGGTTCAGCTAATTTGGAAGAAGTTCGGTCGTGCGCAGATATATCTATTTGCGTCACCGGACGATACCCACTGTCGCCTGTTTTATTCACTAACCGAGGGAAGCCTCGGCGTGGATGCGTTGGCATACAGCTGGCCGCGGGGGACGCGCAAATACGCATTCACTCCAGTGAGCTTAATCGCACAGACACTGTGCAAAGTCAGGCAGGACGAGTAGAGCCTTTTATTAGTCGCCCCGTACTGGACGACCAGGAATTGGTTTTCAGAGTTAATGCTCCTCGCGACAGCCCCTCCCTGGCGAATTCCCCGGAGGAAGGACTTTCTTTCTCAAGGAAGGGGCACATTATGGCACCCGCACCCCGACCTGTGGGATTTCCATGTATGGTCGTTGAGTGCGCGCAAGGTTTAGGTGATTTATCGCAAGCGGTATCTAACACCATCAACGCGGTACGAGCACCGTCCACAAGACGGGCTTACGCGCTTAAATGAAACCCTTTTCGTCACCTGGTGCTCTTCGCAATGCGAGGACCCCAGAGAATGCTTAACATTGTGCTTTTATATATCTTCAACATAGGTTAGATGGTAGGCTGTCACCCTCCACTATTAAAGTTGATATCGCCGCTATTCTGCTCATCACTCACTTATTAACAGCAGATCAGTTGGCCAGCATGATTTGGTTATTAGATTTTAAGAGGCGCTCATAGGCTAATCCCCTCGCGCCCTCCCTCTATTCCTCCTGAGACCTGTCCATGGTGCTGAAGCCCTACTACAGGTTCCGCGTTCGAGCCTTTGCAGTCTGCGAGTCTGAAGTTTTTGTCAATGAAAACTCTGACCCTGCTAGCATTGGTCTCCGTGAAGAGAGTAAGGAATTTACATGCATTCTCTGTTGACAATTCGTGCCTTCAGTTTGGTCCTGCTGTCTCACTGAGACCCAGACCAGGCTACGTGCCCAAAGTTCCCACCACTCCCTTCAGAGATAAGGTGGTGAGCTTGCAAGCGCTGCCCCCCGGAGGAGGGCAGACCCAACCATGGCTTTATTATGCCCCGTACGAGCGTTACGCATCTACGTGGATCGCACACAAAGCCTTAGGACCTCAGATCAGCTCTTTGTTTGTTATGGTGGTCAGCAGAGAGGGAAAGCTGTCACTAAGCAGAGGATGTCTCTTTGGATAGTTGATACTATCGCCCTTGCTTATAATCTGCAGGGCATTCCTTGTCCATTTAATTTGAGAGCTCACTCTACTAGAAGTGTTGCCTCATTTTGGGCATTCGCTCGTGGTTCCTCGCTAACAGACATCTGCAGAGCTGCTGGTTGGGCGACACCTAATACGTTCATTAGATTTTACAGTGTTCGTGTCGAGCCTGTCTCCTCTCGTGTTCTTTCCTCGTTAGGGGAAGCACAGAGAACAGGCTCGCAGGTCGGCTTGCAGCCTCCGACTGCTGCTCCAAACTGAGCTCAGTATGGAAGGCCATCGAGGCAAAAACGCGTAATAATTTGTTTTGCCTTCCTCCGCTGCCTTGGCAGCCTGATGTTGCGGAGCATCCGCTGCCAGCCTCTCACTAGCTGTATCCTCGCGAACCTGTGTTTGGCTCGGGCATCCACATTGCGTCCCACCGGGTTCCTTTGTGAGTATTTTCCGTGGGGTTAATCCTACTAGCCCACGTTTCCCTCAGCAGAACACTGCTTTGCTTACACAGCCACGGCTGTCATTTATACCTCAACTACGGTTGACTTTCGCCCACCAATAGCCCTTAACGGGGCGGTGGCTTCCGCAGCGTCCCTATACCGCTCAGATAGGGCGCTTCCCAGTCGCTGGCACTACTGTGGGTTAAAGGAACATCTAGTGCCCGGCCTTCTGCCTTAAAACCTAATTCTCCTTATCCTTAAGTGGAACCGGAGGGCTTTACGCAGACACTGGAAGAGGTCAGCCCTCAGTGGCGTTTTGGTAGGGATTCCCAATTCGTCGGTCACGACGTGACGTCATAGTGACCGACTGAAAGGGAACGTCTCGGTTACGTATGTAACCCTCGTTCCCTGAAGGAGGGAACGGAGACGTCACGTCCCGTCGCCACAGGGCTGCTCCCTGCTGTTTATCGGCCGGTCACACTTTCCGGCTTTCTCAGCGAAAAAGAAGCTGATTTCTACATTTGCACCTGTGGCTTATATGCGCACCTGGCGGGGCGGCGCCAGCATTATGCAAATATCTCAATGCCAAGTTCATTGGCGTTTTAGTAGTGTTCGAGGCAGATTGGTCTCTCTAGGCGAGTTCCCAATTCGTCGGTCACGACGTGACGTCTCCGTTCCCTCCTTCAGGGAACGAGGGTTACATACGTAACCGAGACGTTTTCTACATAGAATCATCCCTGTATAAAAATGATATCATATCATTATATGTTTTTGTTACTTTAACTTAAAGGAACAGTATGTATGATTGTGGCCAAAACTGGTATTGCAATCACCCAACTGGTGGCCGATACACAACATGACAACATAAACATCAGTTGAGGGCTGCAACTTCACTTTTTAAATGACAATATCCTGGCCAGACCACTGTTGTCAGTGATATAAGTATTTAAAATGAAAATGATTTCTAAATGTCTAGTAACACATCAGGGCCATTTTATAATTAATTGATATTAGGGCTGTCAATAGATTAAAAAAATTAATCTAGATTAATCGCATGATTTCATGAGTTAACTGCGATTAATCGCAAATTAATCGCACATTTTTATCCATTCTAAATTTACCCTAATTTAACACTTTTCAGGTTAATACTCTAATCATATATACATATATAGATGCTTTATGGAAATGTACAGTATGTTAACAACAGCCTGTTTACATTTTAACAGATTCACCAGCCATTGTTTTGTATATGAATTTTCCTTTCAGAAGATTTTTCTTTCTCCATTTTTGTTTGCTGCTGCATCATTTGTGACCTGTGCTGGCAAGTTGAGTCGGAATTAGCAAATTTAAAAAAAAGCTGTTCATATTTTGACATTCTCTATTAAAACAAAGAACAATGTATGATTTGTTGAAATATAACAAAATATGACAGAACTACACTTGTTTGAAGTTGAAAGAGTCAAATTACCACAAACATTTCCACATCCATACATTATATTACCACATCAATACCTTAAAATCACTGGTTAAACTAATAGATTTAGCACACACAAAGCAAAAACATAATCAATATATGTTAAACTTTTTTTCTTTTGTTTGATTGACATTGTGACAGACTGCTTAAAATCTAAGTGATCTAATATAATGTTATACATCAGATAGTTTTACCCAACAGTTAACCAAACATTTACTTAAAACATAACAGATTATAGAGCCTACCTGCGTGAATTCTTATCAAAACAGATATTTGTAAAACTGTAATTTTGTGTAGATGTCTATATATCCGGGTCGCGCACTCGCGCGTCTGTGTGCACGCGCTTCAGATATCAGTCAGTCAGCGTGAGGGGATCGCTTTTGAGTCTTGTCGCTCTTAATAACTCTTTAACATTAATCAGGTACCGAACTTTATCTCTCTTAATGACTATTTTAACATCAAGCAAGTCCTGCAGTCTATTTTATAAGTCATGCATAAAAGCGAAACCAAAATGAATTGAGACGCATTTTTGTATTAGATTAAGCATTAGGAGGACGGTAACGTTACACCTCTCAGACGTATAAATAAAGATCATATCAGATGGCCAACGAGCATTTAGAGCATTGGATTTGGTAGACGATTTGCTTAATGTTCTTATTTCTATGAAAACCTTTTACTCATTTAGAGAGAGTCACATTTGTCTGCGTCTCTGTTCATTCAACTATGGGCTGGACCAAGGGTCAAACAGAAATTGCGCGTTGCGTTAATCTCTGTTAATAAAATTAGTGGCGTTAAAATGAATTTGCGTTAACACGTTATTAACGCGTTAATTTTGACAGCCCTAATTGATATATATTTCTTACATACTGTTCCTTTAACAAATTAAGTTAAACAATTTAGAGTTGTTTTTTTAAATTAATGTCAACTTATCACAAGTCAAAACATAAAATAGTAGATTGAATTGACTTGCATAAGCAAGTTGCTTAAACTTCAGGCTGCATTTTTAGAGTGTACATATAAGAAAATTTGAAAAAAACAAATATAACATTGATATCTTTAATACTTAGTTACACCACATCAAAGATTGAAATCAATGTGAAATCAGTGATTAAAATCAAACATTGATGCTCATAGAGTCAGGGTCACAAATAACATTCTAACAAATAACAAAGATTGGTTCTCTCAATCTTTAAGTATAAGATACTATGAGTTTACTGTATGTTACGATTTCGGCCTGGTCTTTAACACAGCTCATTTCTGGCACTGTTTCAAGGCCAACATAATTTCTTGGTTTGTCACGGCATAGACAAACAAATATTCTACACTGTACCGCATGAAATCTCTTCAAAGGCCATGCCTGGATTGAGGTCAATGGTAACACACACACAAACACACACACACATTTGATTGGTTTATAGAATGCTGAGGTCAGCATATCTGATCATCCTTAAAGTGCATGGGTTCACTCAGCCCTATATATATGCAAATTCATCTCATTCTTCTGCTGCAGCTGTAAGCAACAATCTATGAGAACTATTGATTAACAGGGTGATGTCTATATGGGGACACATGTGTTTGGATATATGTATGTTTGTTTTCACAAGTAGTACATAAGAATGAATACATGTATAGCCTTTCTGGACTATTATCATCTATTAAGATAAAATATAATAACAGCTGAAATGACAGCGCTATGACTGCCTTCATTCTAGGGATATTTGGTCGGAAAAAATAATAAGACAAGAAGAAATTAGCTTAACTCTTTCCCCGCCATTGACGAGTTATCTTGTCAATTAAGAGAAAACGCTTCCCTGCCAATGACGAGTTTTTCCGGCAATTCACAATACCGTTATTATCAACCAGGTGCGCTCTACTGCAACTTATAATTCCCTGAAGTATCCCCCTAGGGCAAGCAGCTGTATGTCCGTGTATGTTTTGAGGATTATCTATTAAAATAAAATATAATAACAGCTGAAATGGGACCAGAAGGACAGCGCTATGACTGCCTTCATTCTAGGGATATTTGGTCAGAAAAGATAATAAGATCTGAAATTAGCTTAACTCTTTCCTTGCCATTGACAAGTTATCTTGTCAATTAAGAGAAAACACTTCCCTGCCAATGAAGAGTTTCCCGGCGATCCTCAATACCGCTATTATCCACCAGGTGCGCTCTTTTGCAACTTATAATTCCCTGAACTATCGCCCTATGGCAAGCAGCTGTATGTCTGTGTATGTTTTGAGGATTATCTATTAAAATAAAATATAATAACAGCTGAAATGGGACCAAAAAGACAGCACTATGACTGCCTTCATTCTAGGGATATTTGGTCGGAAAAGATAATAAGATCTAAAATTAGCTTAACTCTTTCCCAGCCATTGACGAGTTATGTCGTCAATTAAGAGAAAAAGCTTCCCTGCGGTATTGCAGTTTTTCCAGCAATCTGCAATACCGCTATTATCCACCAGGTGCGCTCTTTTGCAACGTATAAATACCTGAAGTATCGCCCTAAGGCAAGCAGCTGTATGTCTGTGTATTTGAGGATCACCTTTTAAGATAAAATATAATAACAGCTGAAATGGGACCAGAAAGACAGCGCTATGACTGCCTTCATTCCATGGATATTTGGTCGGAAAAGATAATAAGATCTGAAATTAGCTTAACTCTTTCCTCGCCATTGACGAGTTATCTCGTCAATTAAGAGAAAACGCTTCCCTGCCAATGACGAGTTTTTCCGGCAATCCGCATACCGCTATTATCCACCAGGTGCGCTCTTTTGCAACGTATAAATACCTGAAGTATCGCCCTAGGGCAAGCAGCTGTATGTCCGTGTATTTGAGGATCATCTATTAAGATAAAATATAATAACAGCTGAAATGGGACCAGAAGGACAGCGCTATGACTGCCTTCATTCCAGGGATATTTGGTCGGAAAAGATAATAAGATCTGAAATTAGCTTAACTCTTTCCTCGCCATTGACGAGTTATCTCGTCAATTAAGAGAAAACGCTTCCCTGCCAATGACGAGTTTTTCCGGCAATCCGCATACCGCTATTATCCACCAGGTGCGCTCTTTTGCAACGTATTAATACCTGAAGTATCGCCATAGGGCAAGCAGCTGTATGTCCGTGTATTTGAGGATCATCTATTAAGATAAAATATAATAACAGCTGAAATGGGACCAGAAGGACAGCGCTATGACTGCCTTCATTCCAGGGATATTTGGTCAGAAAAGATAATAAAATCTGAAATTAGCTTAACTCTTTCCCCGCCATTGACGAGTTATCTCGTCAATTAAGAGAAAACGCTTCCCTGCCAATGACGAGTTTTTCTGGCAATTCACAATACCGTTATTATCAACCAGGTGCGCTCTACTGCAACTTATAATTCCCTGAAGTATCGCCCTAGGGCAAAAAGCTGTATGTCCGTGTATGTTTTGAGGATTATCTATTAAAATAAAATATAATAACAGCTGAAATGGGACCAGAAGGACAGCGCTATGACTGCCTTCATTCTAGGGATATTTGGTCGGAAAAGATAATAAGATCTGAAATTAGCTTAACTCTTTCCTTGCCATTGACAAGTTATCTTGTCAATTAAGAGAAAACACTTCCCTGCCAATGAAGAGTTTCCGGAAATCCTCAATACCGCTATTATCCACCAGGTGCGCTCTTTTGCAACTTATAATTCCCTGAACTATCGCCCTATGGCAAGCAGCTGTATGTCTGTGTATGTTTTGAGGATTATCTATTAAAATAAAATATAATAACAGCTGAAATGGGACCAAAAAGACAGCACTATGACTGCCTTCATTCTAGGGATATTTGGTCAGAAAAAATAATAAGACAATAAGAAATTAGCTTAACTCTTTCCCCGCCATTGACGAGTTATCTCGTCAATTAAGAGAAAACGCTTCCCTTCACAATACCGTTAATATCAACCAGGTGCGCTCTACTGCAACTTATAATTCCCTGAAGTATCGCCCTAGGTCAAGCAGCTGTATGTCCGTGTATGTTTTGAGGATTATCTATTATAATAAAATATAATAACAGCTGAAATGGGACCAGAAGGACAGCGTTATGACTGCCTTCATTCTAGGGATATTTGGTCGGAAAAGATAATAAGATCTAAAATTAGCTTAACTCTTTCCCAGCCATTGACGAGTTATGTCGTCAATTAAGAGAAAAAGCTTCCCTGCCAATGACGAGTTTTTCCGGCAATTCACAATACCGTTATTATCAACCAGGTGCGCTCTACTGCAACTTATAATTCCCTGAAGTATCGCCCTAGGGCAAGCAGCTGTATGTCCGTGTATGTTTTGAGGATTATCTATTAAAATAAAATATAATAACAGCTGAAATGGGACCAGAAGGACAGCGCTATGACTGCCTTCATTCTAGGGATATTTGGTCAGAAAAGATAATAAGATCTGAAATTAGCTTAACTCTTTCCTTGCCATTGACAAGTTACCTTGTCAATTAAGAGAAAACACTTCCCTGCCAATGAAGAGTTTCCCGGCGATCCTCAATACCGCTATTATCCACCAGGTGCGCTCTTTTGCAACTTATAATTCCCTGAACTATCGCCCTATGGCAAGCAGCTGTATGTCTGTGTATGTTTTGAGGATTATCTATTAAAATAAAATATAATAACAGCTGAAATGGGACCAAAAAGACAGCACTATGACTGCCTTCATTCTAGGGATATTTGGTCGGAAAAGATAATAAGATCTAAAATTAGCTTAACTTTTTCCCAGCCATTGACGAGTTATGTCGTCAATTAAGAGAAAAAGCTTCCCTGCGGTATTGCAGTTTTTCCAGCAATCTGAAATACCGCTATTATCCACCAGGTGCGCTCTTTTGCAACGTATAAATACCTGAAGTATCGCCCTAAGGCAAGCAGCTGTATGTCTGTGTATTTGAGGATCACCTTTTAAGATAAAATATAATAACAGCTGAAATGGGACCAGAAAGACAGCGCTATGACTGCCTTCATTCCAGGGATATTTGGTCGGAAAAGATAATAAGATCTGAAATTAGCTTAACTCTTTCCTCGCCATTGACGAGTTATCTCGTCAATTAAGAGAAAACGCTTCCCTGCCAATGACGAGTTTTTCCGGCAATCCGCATACCGCTATTATCCACCAGGTGCGCTCTTTTGCAACGTATTAATACCTGAAGTATCACCATAGGGCAAGCAGCTGTATGTCCGTGTATTTGAGGATCATCTATTAAGATAAAATATAATAACAGCTGAAATGGGACCAGAAGGACAGCGCTATGACTGCCTTCATTCCAGGGATATTTGGTCAGAAAAGATAATAAAATCTGAAATTAGCTTAACTCTTTCCCCGCCATTGACGAGTTATCTCGTCAATTAAGAGAAAACGCTTCCCTGCCAATGACGAGTTTTTCTGGCAATTCACAATACCGTTATTATCAACCAGGTGCGCTCTACTGCAACTTATAATTCCCTGAAGTATCGCCCTAGGGCAAAAAGCTGTATGTCCGTGTATGTTTTGAGGATTATCTCTTAAAATAAAATATAATAACAGCTGAAATGGGACCAGAAGGACAGCGCTATGACTGCCTTCATTCTAGGGATATTTGGTCGGAAAAGATAATAAGATCTGAAATTAGCTTAACTCTTTCCTTGCCATTGACAAGTTATCTCGTCAATTAAGAGAAAACACTTCCCTGCCAATGAAGAGTTTCCGGAAATCCTCAATACCGCTATTATCCACCAGGTGCGCTCTTTTGCAACTTATAATTCCCTGAACTATCGCCCTATGGCAAGCAGCTGTATGTCTGTGTATGTTTTGAGGATTATCTATTAAAATAAAATATAATAACAGCTGAAATGGGACCAAAAAGACAGCACTATGACTGCCTTCATTCTAGGGATATTTGGTCGGAAAAGATAATAAGATCTAAAATTAGCTTAACTTTTTCCCAGCCATTGACGAGTTATGTCGTCAATTAAGAGAAAAAGCTTCCCTGCGGTATTGCAGTTTTTCCAGCAATCTGCAATACCGCTATTATCCACCAGGTGCGCTCTTTTGCAACGTATAAATACCTGAAGTATCGCCCTAAGGCAAGCAGCTGTATGTCTGTGTATTTGAGGATCACCTTTTAAGATAAAATATAATAACAGCTGAAATGGGACCAGAAAGACAGCGCTATGACTGCCTTCATTCCAGGGATATTTGGTCGGAAAAGATAATAAGATCTGAAATTAGCTTAACTCTTTCCTCGCCATTGACGAGTTATCTCGTCAATTAAGAGAAAACGCTTCCCTGCCAATGACGAGTTTTTCCGGCAATCCGCATACCGCTATTATCCACCAGGTGCGCTCTTTTGCAACGTATTAATACCTGAAGTATCACCATAGGGCAAGCAGCTGTATGTCCGTGTATTTGAGGATCATCTATTAAGATAAAATATAATAACAGCTGAAATGGGACCAGAAGGACAGCGCTATGACTGCCTTCATTCCAGGGATATTTGGTCAGAAAAGATAATAAAATCTGAAATTAGCTTAACTCTTTCCCCGCCATTGACGAGTTATCTCGTCAATTAAGAGAAAACGCTTCCCTGCCAATGACGAGTTTTTCTGGCAATTCACAATACCGTTATTATCAACCAGGTGCGCTCTACTGCAACTTATAATTCCCTGAAGTATCGCCCTAGGGCAAGCAGCTGTATGTCCGTGTATGTTTTGAGGATTATCTCTTAAAATAAAATATAATAACAGCTGAAATGGGACCAGAAGGACAGCGCTATGACTGCCTTCATTCTAGGGATATTTGGTCGGAAAAGATAATAAGATCTGAAATTAGCTTAACTCTTTCCTTGCCATTGACAAGTTATCTCGTCAATTAAGAGAAAACACTTCCCTGCCAATGAAGAGTTTCCGGAAATCCTCAATACCGCTATTATCCACCAGGTGCGCTCTTTTGCAACTTATAATTCCCTGAACTATCGCCCTATGGCAAGCAGCTGTATGTCTGTGTATGTTTTGAGGATTATCTATTAAAATAAAATATAATAACAGCTGAAATGGGACCAAAAAGACAGCACTATGACTGCCTTCATTCTAGGGATATTTGGTCAGAAAAAATAATAAGACAATAAGAAATTAGCTTAACTCTTTCCTCGCCATTGACGAGTTATCTCGTCAATTAAGAGAAAACGCTTCCCTTCACAATACCGTTATTATCAACCAGGTGCGCTCTACTGCAACTTATAATTCCCTGAAGTATCGCCCTAGGTCAAGCAGCTGTATGTCCGTGTATGTTTTGAGGATTATCTATTATAATAAAATATAATAACAGCTGAAATGGGACCAGAAGGACAGCGTTATGACTGCCTTCATTCTAGGGATATTTGGTCGGAAAAGATAATAAGATCTAAAATTAGCTTGCAATCCTGCTATATTTTGCAAAAACGCCTAATAAAAACATACCCAAAGTAAATTGCATACTGTTCTTGAAGTATTTGGAGTATATGCATGGTTTTGATGTCTTTTGAAAGGTGAGACTCTGAGGTTTGTTTCTATACAGTCAGAATCACTGTAAGTCTTACTGTTATAAAGTAATAGAATTTTAAACACACTGAAAGAGAGGAAAAAAATATTCCGCCTACTTTTTTTTGTAAACAGTTGCCTGCAGATGACTAATAATGGGGAGCTATTAGCTGGAAAACACATTGGGATCATAGCATGAAGCCTTACAAAGCTTTACCAAGCAAATTTGATTACAATATCTTAGAAAATGTGTCTTTTTCACATGTTTATCCAAGTTTATGTCTGGGCGGCCTTCTATAAAGGGCACTTGGAGACACCAAATGGCCCTTTGTAACCATTGACATAAAATGCTGTTTTTCTTGAATGCTTCAATGTACAATCATATTTTTGGGCTCTAATGAAAGTTTACACTTAGAGCTACTCTATTTCATGTCCAAATTCACTGTCAATAATTGCTGACACATAGTAAATGAAGCATAAACACTTTATAGTGTTGAAAAAAACTATATTCTTGAAACTATACTTGTAAAAATAAAGATACAAAACAAGTTCTATAGTAATAAAATACTTTTAATATTAGAAAAACCACAATCTAAATATATCAATGTATATAAAAAACTATTTAGAAATTTTACAATATTACAGGTTATTGGCAACATGCCACTCGTTATTACAATCACGGCTTGGCAAAAAGCACAAAGGCTCATCACATGAAGAACATTTTACAGTAGTCTTTGCATGGCAGTGCCTGCACCTTAGACGAACTGTGGTGACGTCTCCACTAATATGCAAAGGCTTGTGATGTGCTCTGTGTGAAGTGGGCGATGGAGCGGGTATGTCAGCAACCGCTGCCAGCTACTCACTAGTGTCTCCCTAAATGCCTTCTGGTGCATTGGCACCTCCCCTTTACCTTTTGTGATATGCTTGTAAATCAGTAAGGCATTCACAGTGGCAATGTCTTAGAAATGATAAAAAAGGTCTTATACCAATTCTGGGTTTTGTGGATCAGTTTATAATAGCTGATTAGGGCATTGGAAAGGTCCACTCCAGCATGCACCTGTAAGACAGATACAACAACATTGAGTCACATATTTTTTTCATTTATAATCTATATTCTACTATTTTACTTGCATAAAGTAACGCAGAAGCACACACAGACACGCACACACAGACACACACGCGCAAATACGGGCACAAATACCTGTGCATGAGCGCATACAAACACACTCGTGCTCGTGCATGAGCTCACCAAACAAAACACGCAGCCACACTCAAACATCAGTACCAACAGTAAAATGTTTCATAATACAATAAAGCAATTAATTATAATCTATATTCTACTATTTTACTTGCATAAAGTAACGCAGAAGCACACAAAGACACACACACACACACGCAAATACGGGCACAAATACCTGTGCATGAGCGCATACACACTCCTGCAGGGGCTCACCAAACAAAACACGCATCCAAACTCAAACCTCAGTACCAACAGTAAAATATGTTTTATAATAAAGCACTTACTTATAATCTATATTCTACTATTTTACTTGCATAAAGTAACGCAGAAGCACACACAGACACACATGCAAACATGGGCACAGATACCTGTGCATGAGCGCATACAACCACACTCGTGCAGGGGCTCACCAAACAAAACACGCATCCAAACTCAAACCTCAGTACCAACAGTAAAATATGTTTTATAATACAATAAAGCACTTACTTGTCGAGAGTGACGTCTCCCCCATCCAAAAAATCTCTTCCGCTACTGGGTCGACGGAGGAAACGCACTCTTCGTCTGAAACGTCTTCCTCCAACAAATCACTCTCACGCCTGGTACACTGCTCGACAACTTCTTCAAGTGAAAAGTTTCTTTTACTTGCTCTTTTCGACATTGTAAAACTTTTTAGACGCCCAATGCTTTCCTAGCACAGCATTAGCAGCTTTAGCGCACGGCCGCTAGTCACTGTTGGGATTTACGCACACAGAGCGCACCAAACAAGTGTATGTTTGTGCACGACCAATCGGGTTACAGGTTGAATCTTCCTAGGGAAGCTTTGTATCAATCTTTTCAGAATCTTATTGGCTATCAGATACGCCCGTCATTTGCAAACTTTGACGCGACAGGATCGATCTATTGTCAATCAAATAGGGGAAGGTCCCATCCTCGCGCAAGGGCGTTCCTTGCGTATTCTTGCCTGTTGTCACCTCTGAGAAGCACCTATTCGCTCAAATGAGGTGTCAATCAAAAGGGCAGAGTTCAGCGGCCATTTTGACATCAACACATCTGCAATGTTTACAAGTGAAGAGACGCTACACGACCGAATGCGTCGGAGACTTGGTGGCTTTGTCGGCTATTTATAAATGATACTACTATGTTCCTTGGATGTTTATTGACATATACATGTGCTGTGGACTAAATATTTCACTGAATTGGATTTACTGGACCCTTCAGAGTGTAACTACACCGTTTTTGTTGGAATTTTATGGATCTTTGGACTACAAGAAGGCGTTATAGGTCAGTTTACTCATTTTCATACCCTGTTTGTAAGCTGGTTTTTTGGTTGTTGGTTGTTTGACAAACACTCTGATTGCACTGACTGTGTTGACTGTATCTTAAAATGGTTTACATCGTTCGAATCACAAGAATCTCAGCTTTTTAGTGATATATGATGTGTTTAGGTTTGTCTTTTTTAAGTTGTTGTATTTCCCAATGTTATCAACCAAAACACACGCAGTGTGCCGTCGACGGTACACCGGATTCGGATCAGGTTAACTCTTTCCCAGCCATTGACGAGTTATGTCGTCAATTAAGAGAAAAAGCTTCCCTGCAATTGAGTTTTTCCAGCAATCTGCAATACCGCTATTATCCACCAGGTGCGCTCATTTGGAACGTATAAATACCTGAAGTATCGCCCTAGGGCAAGCAGCTGTATGCCCGTGTATTTGAGGATCATCTTTTAAGATAAAATATAATAACAGCTGAAATGGGACCAGAAGGACAGCGCTATGACTGCCTTCATTCCAGGGATATTTGGTCGGAAAAGATAATAAGATCTGAAATTAGCTTAACTCTTTCCTCGCCATTGACGAGTTATCTCGTCAATTAAGAGAAAACGCTTCCCTGCCAATGACGAGTTTTTCCGGCAATCCGCATACCGCTATTATCCACCAAGTGCGCTCTTTTGCAACGTATAAATACCTGAAGTATCGCCCTAGGGCAAGCAGCTGTATGTCCGTGTATTTAAGGATCATCTATTAAGATAAAATATAATAACAGCTGAAATGGGACCAGAAGGACAGCACTATGACTGCCTTCATTCCAGGGATATTTGGTCAGAAAAGATAATAAAATCTGAAATTAGCTTAACTCTTTCCCCGCCATTGACGAGTTATCTCGTCAATTAAGAGAAAACGGTTCCCTGCCAATGACGAGTTTTTCTGGCAATTCACAATACCGTTATTATCAACCAGGTGCGCTCTTTTGCAACTTATAATTCCCTGAACTATCGCCCTATGGCAAGCAGCTGTATGTCTGTGTATGTTTTGAGGATTATCTATTAAAATAAAATATAATAACAGCTGAAATGGGACCAAAAAGACAGCACTATGACTGCCTTCATTCTAGGGATATTTGGTCAGAAAAAATAATAAGACAATAAGAAATTAGCTTAACTCTTTCCCCGCCATTGACGAGTTATCTCGTCAATTAAGAGAAATCGCTTCCCTTCACAATACCGTTATTATCAACCAGGTGCGCTCTACTGCAACTTATAATTCCCTGAAATATCGCCCTAGGTCAAGCAGCTGTATGTCCGTGTATGTTTTGAGGATTATCTATTATAATAAAATATAATAACAGCTGAAATGGGACCAGAAGGACAGCGTTATGACTGCCTTCATTCTAGGGATATTTGGTCGGAAAAGATAATAAGATCTAAAATTAGCTTAACTCTTTCCCAGCCATTGACGAGTTATGTCGTCAATTAAGAGAAAAAGCTTCTCTGCAATTGAGTTTTTCCAGCAATCTGCAATACCGCTATTATCCACCAGGTGCGCTCATTTGGAACGTATAAATACCTGAAGTATCGCCCTAGGGCAAGCAGCTGTATGCCTGTGTATTTGAGGATCATCTTTTAAGATAAAATATAATAACAGCTGAAATGGGACCAGAAGGACAGCGCTATGACTGCCTTCATTCCAGGGATATTTGGTCGGAAAAGATAATAAGATCTGAAATTAGCTTAACTCTTTCCTCGCCATTGACGAGTTATCTCGTCAATTAAGAGAAAACGCTTCCCTGCCAATGACGAGTTTTTCCGGCAATCCGCATACCGCTATTATCCACCAGGTGCGCTCTTTTGCAACGTATAAATACCTGAAGTATCGCCCTAGGGCAAGCAGCTGTATGTCCGTGTATTTGAGGATCATCTATTAAGATAAAATATAATAACAGCTGAAATGGGACCAGAAGGACAGCGCTATGACTGCCTTCATTCCAGGGATATTTGGTCAGAAAAGATAATAAGATCTGAAATTAGCTTAACTCTTTCCTCGCCATTGACGAGTTATCTCGTCAATTAAGAGAAAACGCTTCCCTGCCAATGACGAGTTTTTCCGGCAATCCACATACCGCTATTATCCACCAGGTGCACTCTTTTGCAACGTATAAATACCTGAAGTATCGCCCTAGGGCAAGCAGCTGTATGTCCGTGTATGTTTTGAGGATTATTTATTAAAATTAAATATAATAACAGCTGAAATGGGACCAGAAGGACAGCGCTATGACTGCCTTCATTCTAGGGATATTTGGTCGGAAAAGATAATAAGATCTGAAATTAGCTTAACTCTTTCCTTGCCATTGACAAGTTATCTCGTCAATTAAGAGAAAACACTTCCCTGCCAATGACGAGATTTTCCGGCGATCCTCAATACCGCTATTATCCACCAGGTGCGCACTTTTGCAACTTATAATTCCCTGAACTATCACCCTAGGGCAAGCAGCTGTATGTCCGTGTATGTTTTGAGGATTATCTATTAAAATAAAATATAATAACAGCTGAAATGGGACCAGAAGGACAGCGCTATGACTGCCTTCATTTCAGGGATATTTGGTCGGAAAAGATAAGAAGATCTGAAATTAGCTTAACTCTTTCCTCGCCATTGACGAGTTATCTCGTCAATTAAGAGAAAACGCTTCCCTGCCAATGACGAGTTTTTCCGGCAATCCGCATACTGCAATTATCCACCAAGTGCGCTCTTTTGCAACATATAAATACCTGAAGTATCGCCCTAGGGCAAGCAGCTGTATGTCCGTGTATTTGAGGATCATCTATTAAGATAAAATATAATAACAGCTGAAATGGGACCAGAAGGACAGCGCTATGACTGCCTTCATTCCAGGGATATTTGGTCGGAAAAGATAATAAGATCTGAAATTAGCTAAACTCTTTCCTCGCCATTGACGAGTTATCTCGTCAATTAAGAGAAAACGCTTCCCTGTCAATTACAAGTTTTTCAGGCGATTCTCAATACCGCTATTATCCACCAGGTGCGCTCTTCTGCAACTTCTAAATCCCTGAAGTATCGCCATAGGGCAAGCAGCTGTATGTCCGTGTATGTTTTGAGGATTATCTATTAAAATAAAATATAATAACAGCTGAAATGGGACCAAAAAGACAGCACTATGACTGCCTTCATTCTAGGGATATTTGTTCGGAAAAGATAGTAAGATCTAAAATTAGCTTAACTCGTTCCCAGCCATTGACGAGTTATCTCGTCAATTAAGAGAAAAAGCTTCCCTGCAATTATGAGTTTTTCCGGCAATCCGCAATACCGCTGTTATCCACCAGGTGCGCTCTTTTGCAACTTATAAATCCCTGAAGTATCGCCATACAGCAAGCAGCTGTATGTTTTGAGTATCGCTCTGAATGGGATCTCTATCAAAAGTCCTTCACAAAAATGGAATTATCTCAAATAATATATTTTTTCTCCAAATTTTGTGTTTTTGAAGAAAGCTACCCATATTTGAGAGGTGATACAAAGAGAACTAATGAAGGTAGGATGAAACGTCTGTTCTTTCATTTGATATATTGTATGTTTATATATTTAAAGAAAAAAAAAATTCTGGAAGGCATTACATTTTTGTGAAAATCATGAAAAATACTGGCGCTGGCTGGGAACTTTTTTAAGAAACGCTGGCGGGGAGAGACTTAAAGGGGACATATCATGAAAGTCTGACTTTTTCCATGTTTTAGTGCTACAGTATAATAGTTTCCCAAGTGCTTCTATCAACCTAAAAACACAAAAAAGAACAACCCATTAACTTTGTTTTTGTAAACCAATCTCTGCAAGAATGTGAAAAAATAGGTAATTCAGATCTCACTCCCCATGTGACGTAATCTGTTAACCTGCTCTATCCAACCACGGGACCGCTATTTAGTCCAGAGAGTGAGAGAAAAAATTGACAGCACAATTGAACACCATTATGGTGATCAGTGTTTGCATTTCTTCAGCTCATTTGCATTTAAAGAGACACCCCAAAACGGCAGATTTTTGCTCACACCTATAAAGTGCCAATTTTTTACATGCTATAAAAATTATCTATGGGGTATTTTGAACTAAAACTTCACATACACACTCTGGGGACACTGAATACTTATTTTACATCTTAAATAAGACTCATAAAATGTCCCCTTATTAATTGTGAAGACCAGGTAACAACTTTAATGACTTAATAAACGTACTAAATGAGGCCTTAATGAAAATGTTAAAAAGCTTTAGCGTTTGTGTGAGGGTTCAGTATACTGTACAAGTAACCCCTGTAATGAAGTAATACCAACGACATGAGGTTGAGGGGTGTTATTAAACTCACCAGAGAAGAAACAT
Organism: Misgurnus anguillicaudatus; assembly: GCF_027580225.2. NCBI lineage: Eukaryota > Metazoa > Chordata > Actinopteri > Cypriniformes > Cobitidae > Misgurnus > Misgurnus anguillicaudatus. The sequence continues at coordinate 8,280,230 of NC_073344.2, forward strand.
AAGATTATAAAAAAAGGAAGTTTGATATGGTATGGTAAAATGAAAATCTTTGGAATCTGCATGATTCCAAAACTCTCACAAGATTTCCCAAACTTTTCCTCACTGTTCTTCTGAGCAGATGCGAAGTAGATGGTATGATTTATTTCTTTGTCCTTTAAATCTGCAGAGATAGGAGAAGCATGTGGCTTTCGTCGGCTCACCTCTGCTTGTTTAAGTATGACCTCCACATAGGGTGACAATAGCCTTGTTATTTTTCTCAAGTATGGAGCCCTCCAGAGGTTTATTTGTGCCCTCAAGCCTTGCCACTGTATGTGTTCGAGTACACACATTTGGTTTCTTTGTGTGTGGAGACATGCTTTCTCAGCACTGGAAATTTTCTCATGCAGAACCACAAGAAAACAAAGAAAGGTGCATAAATATACACCCCCCCCCCCCACACACACACACACACACATCTCACCTTCACAAACACATACAGATCACAAATACCTTTTTGGTTTCTCATTTGATTGGATATTGTGTTACATCACTGGACAAATGCACACTGCTTGATCACAGATTTTAAAGAGTCCATAGGGAAAACATCCATCCTTACCTCTTTTTAGATGTTCAACCTCAGGTATTACCCCAGCTGTCAGTCGGGCTGTGCCCGTTCAAAAAGTAAAGCTTTGCACCTAAAGAGTTCATATTAGCACCTCAGATGTACATATTGGTACCAAAGAGAGCTTATTGGTACCTCGAAGATAGATATTTGTATCTCAAATATGTACACATATATGTACCTAATGATACATACTGTATAAGGACATTTTGCCCCAACGGTGGATGTGCCTCATACATCTTGAAAAGTGAAGCTGCTTGCTCTTTGATCGCCCCCTGGTGGCTGGCTGCAGTACAAATAATAAACCCCGCCCTCTCCATGCAAACGAACGGGACTCTAAATAAAAATAATTTTACACTTCCAATTAAATTTTCCGAAAGATAGTTTTGGTCCTTTAAGGTAGTTGTTATCACGCTGATATATGTTCAATTGTTAATTTTTGTGATAAGTTTCATTTTAGCAGGTAATTTGATGCTATAGAAATGAGGCGTGTCGTTATGATTGGCGTGGTTGAATTGGGCGCGCAAACGTTTGGGCGGAATTTGATACTGCGGCTCCGCCTCTGGCTCCACGGACGATTCCTTCTGCGCATGCCCTGGCTCCAAATTAACTTTTTTATGTAACATGGGTATTTTTGGCTTCAAATCATTACAATGGAAGGAAGCGATCTCGCGCTCTTCCATCTTTTTTTACAGTCTATGCCCAGTGGCAGCTTGGGTACATATTTAACCATATTTTCTGACAGTTTATATTCTAACAGTTTATAGTTTATATTGCCGTACAGTACAGAACTGAGAGGCAGCCAATGCACAACTGAACTTTTAAATAGACATAAATATGACATGTAAGAATAGACATATAAATACGGTTAGTCTTGAGAACTGCGTGCCAGGTTTTACCTCCCAACAAGGAAATAACACATAAACTCTTCTACACTTGATTATTTATGAACATAATAAACTCTCAAACCGTCCTTGGGGTCTATATGACCCCAAACGGCATTTCAATAGTTAAAAAAAAGGTTCCCTTCATCTTAGAGATAAACAATTTTGTGACTTTTGCTAAATAATTGATCTTTACATACACAAAAAACTGGGCTTGATTCGGTTGTTGTAAAGGTATGTAAAAAATGTTTTTATTAATCTGTCCCTTGGCGTCAACTTACACTACAGTCAAATTTTGGTGGCATTTTGTAAAAACAGGCATTTCAAAATGCATCAAAAGCTACAAAAAATTACTATTTGAAATTGATTTATTTTTAATGTGCTTTCTAGTGTTTATATAAACATAAATTCACAAAATCTATCACTAATGTAGTGATGTGAGCAGTTGGTCATATCCAGTAAAATTAATGGGTCCATGGGCATCTGCTGGTCGAAATTATTTAATTCCTAAACTGTAATTCTTTTATGGGTTTTTTTTTCTAAAGATGGCTGAATTCAACACCTAACACCTATATCAATATATAAAAACAATTTAAACCAAATGTAATTCTTCTGAATTTTAATAAGAATTTGATATTTTTCAGGCAAGCTAATGTTGTAGTTGAGGAATTTAGTGGTAAACAGGTACAATAGTACTTCCAATATCTCAAAACAGATTTATTGTATAGATGACAAGTAAACAAAACAAAAATGATATATTAATTGTGTTATTGAAAATGTATATTTTTCCTACAATTATGCCTTGAATTTTGGGGTCATATAGACCCCAAGGGCCAGTAGTGTAAACAGAAAACAAGGGTTTGAGGTGTAAATCTAAAAGGGTCCTTTAGTAATGAGTAGTGACAAAATATCAATGACCCACTACTAAAAAAAATAAATAGAAGAAAAGTACAGACTGAAAAAGTACCCATGTGTTGGTTCAAACTGGAACTGAAATTTAAAAGACAACTTGAATAACAGCCACACTTTCTCAACAGTAGAGGTCTTGATAGAGGGAGTGGAAAGGGGAGGAGGTGGTTTGTTTATGACCAGCTTGTCACATCTCCTTTCTCTGGGACAATCAGGAAATTAAGTGGTGAGGAGCGCTGAAGAAGCCGAGGGGCCGTCAGATAACATTACTCACTCCCTGCATCACAATTAGTGCAAATGGTGCATTACAGGGAAATTATCATCAATATGATATTAGCAGATGCTCCCTAAACGAATCAGAGGGAAAATTGCTTATTCCTCTGTCTATCCAGATAACAAGAAGGAGAAATGAAGACTTGAAGGAGAGAGACATCTGACACACTTGGAAAGGAAGAGATGGAGGGGGACAAAATTTAATTTGTTCAGTGCATGGGAATGCAGTTCTACATTAATGAATGTTTGCATCTTTATTTTCTGATTAATTGAGTCCCACCAACGCTTGCACATAAACAAATATACATATATACATATATAAGGAGAAACATCATCTTTGTAAATCATCATCAAAGCAGTGAGATCGTTATTGTGGTAATGTTTATGTAAAGCGCTCATAATAGTAACTCAGGTTTCTATATTGGCATTATCATGAAAGAGCTGTTATATAAGATAAAGCTTCGACTCCCCCAAGCAACCGCAAGTATCAGTGTGTTTCTTCCTCTTAATTGCTTTAACTGCTTGTAACTTAGGAAATAATGTTTAAACTGTGGAAAATTAACTCTCCCTTATGACAAAGCAAGCACTATTATACAAAGGAAGGGACCCATTTTGTTAATGGTTCTATGCTAGAATTGGCCATCTTGCCCAATAATGTTTGCCGTACATCTCAGTTCATTTGTTTACCGCCGAGTCAGCAGAATAAAGATGGGAAATAATAACGTGTGGGTCTCTAAATATGGAAAAGAGACTGAGCGAGAGAGAGGGAGAGAGAAATGGGAGGGGGCTTTTTTGACAAAAAGGGCTATAGTGCAGTCATCTTGCATTATATCTCTCGGGCTTTAGCGCCAGCAGGCCAATGAAGCCAATAACAATTGTTTTTACTTGTACAATTACAATGGCTATATCTCCATTTTCTAGTAAACAAAACTATTTGTAAAAGTACTGGAGGGGTTACTCTTGAAATCAGTAATCAGGTTGCATTTACCTGTAACTCAAAAGTGGTAAAGGGTATACATCCCCTTTTTCTTAAGGGAAAATATTGCTTAGTACTGATTCTTATCATATTAATTTTATTAAACACTTTAAATGTTTTTAGTATGAGTAATATATTTAATATCGTAGCCTCATATTATCTATAAACTGGTGTACTCCAAAATTTACTCCATGCCAGTATCCTAGGTCTTTTAGGTTAGAAAAGCTTTTATGCAAAAATATGCATTTTACATATTGTATTTTTCTGCAAAAAGGTGGTATTCAAATATATGACTTTTACAGAGTTTTGCATGTGTTTACTCCCCATACACCACTGATTTAACTTGAATTGTTTTATATGGCTTTTGGCAAAGAAGAGTGGATTTTCTATTAACTGTGTGTTTACCTTTGCCTGCGAAATGTTTGACTCATCATAATTCAATAAGCTGATTGTTGCAATGGAGGAAGGTTCAGCTATGTTTATGCATGGTTTTATATAATCTATTACAGGTGTCACCTGTCAGGTACGGTGCCCCTACCAAAGGGCACATCCTCTTGGAGTTTTGACAGTTGGAACTACAACTCCCACAATTCATTGTACCCCTCATTAGCCATAACCACTCACACCTGTGTCTTGTTAACCTCATTAAAACTGCCTTTATGAACCTTGGTTGGTTTTCCACTCATTCATTGCTTGGTCTTGTTGTATGTTACTTTACATGCCTAGCCCTGTTCCTAGTGCCGTTGTCCTTGGTTTGTTGTTTCGTTCATGGTTTTTTGTTTTGCTTTGTTTATGGACTGCCTTCCGTGTATGACCTATTACCTGTTTTATTGTATTTACGATTCTAGATTACCCTTGAATAAACACTGCGTCTGGATCCTCAACCTCTGTGTCTATGAATGGTGTTTTGTAACAGAAGGCCGAGCCGTTTATGGTTCCTGCAGTCGCCCTCGTCCCTCTACGCCAAGGGAGTCGTTCTCTCGAGGACCAGATTAAGAAATTCTTGGATATTACAAACCTCACCAACCTCCTAGATGTATGATGTTTGACTTTTTTGCCACGGACTTCACCCTTTACTACAAACCAGACCATCCGTGATGGTCCTTGAGCGTTTTTGAGCAAGATCCTGGACTACGCCTTCCATCTGACTTGGTCCTCTTTCACTGTTGGGACTTGGTCCTCTTTCACTGTTGGTAAGGACAAGGACGTCACTCCCCCTAATTTTTTTTTTGTGGGGGCAGTAGGTGTCAGGATCCATGACCCACGGAGCCAGGCCATTCATGGAAGCCTGCATGCCCAATGATAATGTTGGTGAGGCCGGTGTTTGTGGTGGCTTCCTCTTCAAAACCCATTCACAATATGGCCGCCTCTCTAAAGCTAGCTCACTTAATGGTCAGAAGTCTGGGGGACCCTCAGCTGATTTCTGTGCATGCAGCAGGTGTTCTGGTGGTCCCAAGTCTGGTGGTCCAAGAGGAGTCAGAGTTATGTCCCCTGTCTACAGTGGTTCCTGTGGTGCCTATGATCATGTGGTGTTTGGGCCACACACTATTCTGCAGCTACCCCAAAGGTTGCTGCAGCCCATGATTCCTTCCAGAGCTCCCTGACACAGCCAAGATGGCTGAACCTGAGTTCTTTGTGTTTCCTGGCATGGCCAATATGGCTGAACCTGGGTTTCCTATGCTCCTTCTAGATTCTCCGCCCTAGCCAAGATGGCCGCTTCAGAGCCTCCTGGAATCTGCCATGGCCAAGATGATCATTCCTAAGTCCCTGGCTTCTACCTGGTTCCTGTCACCACCAGCACCACCCTGGTCTCCAGCTCCACCCTGGTTCCTGTCACCCCTGGCATCTGTCTGGTCTCCTGCCCTACCCTGGTTCCAGTCGCCACTGGCACCACCCTGTGCTCCAGCTCCACCCTGGTCTCTGTCGCATCCGGCTCCTCCCTGGTCCCAGCCACCACCGGTTCCTTTCTGGTCCCAGCCGCCGCCGGCTCCTCCCTGGTCCCATCCTCCGCCGGCTCCTCCCTGGTCCCATCCTATACCGGCTCCTCCCTGGTCCCATTCTTGGCCGGCTCCTCCCTGGTCCCAGCCTCGCCGGCTCCTCCCTGGTCCCAGCCTCGCCGGCTCCTCCCTGGTCCCAGCCTCGCCAGCTCCTCTCTGGTTCCAGCCTGCTCCTTTTCCACTCATTTATTGCTCTCTCTTGTTGTTATGAAACTTCACATGCCTAGCCCTGTTCCTAGTGCTGTTGTCCTTAGTTTTGTTGTTTCTCTTGTGGTTTTTCATTTGTCTTGTTTTGCTTGTTTATGGACTGCCTTTCGTGTATGACCTATTACCCGTTTCATTCAATTTACAATTCTGGATTACCTTTGAATAAACAATGCATCTGGATCATCAAACTGTGTGTCTCGGGGATTGTGTTTCATAACAAAAGAGAAGCAGTATTTTTACATCTTGGAATAAAAATGATAAAGGACTGTTTGTCTTTAATCAAGGATCTGACAAGGAGATGGCAGATGACCTTACCACTGTGTGTCTATGGTCTAGGTAATAGCAAGCAGGTGGTAGTCCCATAGGTAGTGTATACCACTTTAGACCACGAATATGAGTGCGTGTGTGTGTGTGAGTGAGCTTTGAGGCAGGTTAAGGCCTGGCTGGCCGTAAAAGGCCTGTTCATTTCACAGCTGTAGTGGGATTATGTGGAGTCAGGGTGGAGGGGGTAAGCCTGGACCTTTTATCTCATTCAAACATGCTGCTAATTCAGCAGCACGCGGCTGGCACCGAGACTAGCAAGCTAATCACCGCATCACTTTCCCCGCAGTGAATAAACTTCCATTCTAATCCCCAATCAACCACACTGACACCCGTTTACACAGAACCGACACACCGGGAAACGGACAGAGAGTGAGAGCAAGCGAGAGGGAGAAAGAGAGCATTTTAGCGAAAGAGAGAGATATTGGGGTACAAAGGAGGGTGCTGGGTTGGGGTTGACACAGAGTGAAAACAATCCAGGTGTAAATATCTTTATACTGTATATACTTTCTTGTTCTTATCATTACTATTTTTTATTTTAATTGATTACTCCTGCACTGTTGAGTACACATTTGTACAATTGTTGTAAATAAAACTTTCATTATATTTTTAGGATAAGTGTTTAAACTCATGTGCTGTGTTTATGTTTACCCAGGGATCTGATCCTTTTAAAGTCAGATTGATGCAAACCACACAGAGATGCACGCTGTGTAATGGAGAGGCAAAGAGACAAGAATAAGTGAAAGCGGTACAAATATATCACCCACAATTCCCGCTGGGTTAAAAAGGATGAGAACGAGCGCCTAGTGTTTGTGTGCCCGCTTAGTGCACTGTGCAGCATAACACATCTGATTGGTTAAAACCGAATGTGCGCGTTTGGTTTGTGTTTCATAAGTCAAAGAAAAACAAAGAGAGACATGAAACAGCAATGAATAATGCCATGATAATATACTAACATCTCAACTAGACAGAAATGTTCTAACCATGGCCTTTTAAAATGATGTGTCCGCGGGGCAGATACAGACGCAGTGTTTTGTCAATGATATGAAAAAGTGATGAGATATTGATATAGCTATCAAAGCTACATTTCAGAACTTGCCTCCTCATCAAATGCACATCTATGATATTAAACATAAGCCTCTTAGGACTGAATATAGAATTACAGATAAGGAGAGAGAGTTTGTGTACTCTTATTCACACATCAGATCAATGAGGAAGCGATAAATGTTTTAGTCTGATACTTTCACAATCGATTGCTTTTACAGAAACAAAACCAAATCCTCTTTATAATTAATTAAATCAATATAATAAATAAACAACCATTACATGTATTATTAACAATTATTTATTATTATTAATATTGAGCATAATTAAATCAGTATTGAGCCAAAATTAATACATTTCACTACATTAAAATTAAAACAAAAACCTGAAAAACACAGTGTATGCAGAAAGCAATAAGGTTTCCTATTCACATGTGCACATACACACACAGCATGATGTCCGCACCTCCTGCAGATAGAGTAATCATTCACAACATCAGTTAATGTAATGCGTCTCATACAGAGCTGAATGTTTTTAAACTATGTTCCTAATACACAGCCGCATTATAATTTCATCCCTGCAGACCTTGACACACATCCATATCATTTTTAAATCAATATTTTTATAGCTTATGCTTTTTTTATATTATAATAGAAAAAACAAAGGCAGTTATTTATGATACTTAAATTTTGTTTCCCTATGGGTACACAGAGATACCAGGGGTGTCACAGTAATATATTCTATTCTGATTTTGTGTTAATTTGCAGCATCAATGCAAATTAACTATGAGAATTTATGCATTTTAATGTTTGCAAGAGCTGAGACAAAACTGCTTTGATTAAAACAAATAGAAATCTATCTACAGTACATCAACAAGTACCTAACACCAGAGTGCATGCATTCGCTTTGAGTCTCTGAATACATAATAAGGCGCTATGGGACTGTTTGAATCGTTTGTGGGACAAGTCAAAACGTCCACACACATATGATCACAAATATAAACAGGCATACATCCTCTCTCACTTGTTCTCTTTTATCCTTCTTCTCTGTGTCTCTCGTTCTTCCTCCTGCACCGTATAAGCCCCAGGGGTAATTATGGATGAGATGTTGAAATCTGGGTGTATTATTCAGTTCACTATTACAAACCAAAGGGGAATGGCAATTATTTTCTCTCCCTGTCACGTACTCCCTGAAAGCCCTCACAATGCTTGTGTGTAAGTGCTGGATGACTTAGTTATACTTTGGGGACAAATTTGTCCCCAAAAGTTAGTTAAATCTGAAAAACTTTCTCTTGGGGACTAGCATCAAATGGAAAAAATATGAATTAATTAAATAAATATTTAAAAATATACAGTGTAATACAATACTTAAAAATACATGGAAACACATTGTTTCTTTTTGGTTACAGTTATATTTATCGTATTTATATAGTACTGTGCAAAAGTCTTATGCCACCACCACCACCAGACTTGTTGTTTTAGAAGTTTTAATGTCCATCCATATTTATTTTTCAATTTATTTTATTAAGATACAAACAGAAAATACAGGAAATGTGTACACATTTTTTTTTGTTTTCAGGTCTAAATGTCTTCTTTAGGCATCATCAGTGTTTAGTGTGAGTTTTCTTGGCAAACACATCTTAAGCGTTTTTGAGCAGAATGAAGTAAAAAGACTAATTTCTTCAAAATTAGAAATTAGGATTTACTTTTATTGTATTAAGAGATCCTGCAGTTTCCTGCTATTGCTCAAGTGGAAGGGGAGTTTACCCTAAAAACTTGACACATCAGTTTACATTTTTATACAGTTTTTAATACTATTTACACATTTTCTGTATTTTCTAGATGTATTCTATTAAAGAGATGGAGAAACAATTATATATCATCACTATAACATTGCAAAAATAACAAATCTAATTCTGGCATGGTGTATATGAAGAGTTTGGTTCCAAAACACAATAAATCCATTTTGACAAATTTCTGTAAAAACGTGTTTTCTGTACCAAGAAAGTGACAAGATGAAAACCACTTTTTTCTGTTACAAACTTTCACATAGCATCTTTAGGTTATAAAAACATAAAAAATTCAAATCCATAACTTGATTTTGAAGTTTTATTATAAAAACAAATTATTTTTTCCACAAAATGCAATAAATCCATGACAGTTTTTTTTCAAAATGCTATAAATCTATATAAATCAATCAATGTATAAATGTGCATTCATCTTTGCCATTTTATATTCATTTACTTGAACAGTTGTACACACTGATTAAAAAATAAACATTAATGACATTAATCAAAACACTTACTTTGTCATATTAAGAACACTGTCATTGCTGCGGTTATACTTGACGTCGTCGCTTAGCATTTTTCTGCTCGATTTTCGTTGACTTTGAGTAAAATAATGTAAAGTTTTTCATAAGATCCTCTGGGGTCAATGTGTTAGCATGAGAAGCTAGATGCTGTTGGGAGAACAAGCACCCGTCTGAGTGTCTCTTGCGTAAATTATTAGACGTTGATAGCTTACGTTTCTTTCCCGTCACAGAAAACCATCACAGGTTTATCAATGCAATTAAAGTATTATTTTGTTTGTTTGTTGATCACAAAGTACAAAGTAGATAAGGAAAACTAGGACTTTGTATACTCAACGCGCCGACATTGTTTGTTTACAATGCGTGGAATGGTGCACTGTAATTTCTGGAGCGGATTTATTGCGTTCTGTAGAAAAGGAGGAGTGGCGTTTATCGCGTTTTGGGAAAAAAGAAAGAAAACACAGTCATTATTTGCTACATTAATGTGTGTGTGTGTGTGTGTGTGTGTGTGTGTGTGTGTGTGTGTGTGTGTGTGTGTGTGTGTGTGTGTGTGTGTGTGTGTGTGTGTGTGTGTACCTGGTAATTATCACGTTGTGGGGACCAATTGTCCCCACAAAGATAGGAATACCAGTGTTTTTGTGACCTTGAGGAAACAAGCTTATAAATCAAACAAAATGATGTTTCTTGAAAATGTGAAGTAGTAGAAGGGTTTCTGTGATGGTTAGGGAATGGGGTAGGTAAGGGGAATAGAATATACAGTTTGTATGGTATTAAATGCATTACGTCTATGGAATGTCCCCACAAAACATGGAAACCAGAATGTGTGTGTGTGTGTGTGTGTGTGCGTGCGTGCGTGCGTGCGTGCGTGTATGTATGTGCAAGAGGGGTTACATGTATTTATATTTTGGAGTCTGAGGCATGTGCATAGATAGGACATTTGCATACTGCTGATCTGCATAAAAGCTTGACCATTAGTAAGAAACTGTTCAATATCGCATGCAAAATATTTTGGAGTCTGGAGGTTTGGACTATTTGTATCCATTAATGCATACTGTAGTCGCAATGCATATGCAAGTGCTGCTTTTATAATTTAAACGTCAGGTGAAAGGTACATAATATGAAGTCAGCTTGTGAGTAAAGGCTAAACCAACAAAAACATGACTAGATAAAAGGTGTACAGTATGTATTTATTATTATTATTATTATTACATATCTAAGTATTAAATTAAAGAAATTACACATGAGATTACACTTAGAAATGCAAAAAATTAGAAAAAGAAAAAATGTATATTTTTGTTTCCTAATGAACATTTTAGTCAAAAGTTCCTAAAATAACCATTTCTTTATAGTCTGTAAAACTATAAAACCTTTTTTCCACTAAAAAGTACACTTAGTGTAACACAAAGGTTTGATGGATGTTGAAGTTTTTATTGAACCATAAAGCCGACAAAGAACCTTTGATAAACCTAAATGTTTTAGAGAACATGTCCTTATTTAAATAAACATGCCCAATGTGCCCCCTTAAATATTTAATTACAATTACAAAAGTTTTTGATTAGTTGAAAAAAATTCACACATTCTTTTCAGAAAAGGGTTTATCTAATTCTATAGCAGACATCAAACTTCAAGTGTCTAAATATGCTCGCACTTTTCGCAGTTCATTTGATTTACACTGAAAATTCTCTCATCATCTACCCACCCTCTTAAATTTCACTTTATTTGTGTGAAACACAAAAGGTGTTAATATCAGAATGTCAAAAGCTGCTCTTTTTTGTACAGTGAAAATTTAAAGTGATTATTGAGTGTCAAATTATGCTGGGTTTATTAAAAATCATCATGCTCACAAACTGTCAGAAAACAAAATACAAAACTTTACTTTTTTTAAACATAATGCAATGTTGTACTTTTTTGGCTACATTATTAGGATCTACACTATTGTAAACCTTTAAATGAGCAGCTAAATGTTTTGTACCCCTTACATTTTTCTGGTACACAAAAGCTCCTTAAAGGTACACAATTATTAAAGGTATATTACGATACATAATTTGAATGTGTTGTATTGCCATAAAGGTACAAAAAGGAACCTTACCACTTCAGTGACAGAAAGGTTACAGTTTTGTACTTTTGTTTCCAACAGTTGCACACTAAAATAAAATTGTTTCAGTAAACTAACACATCTCATACTTATAAAACAACCACAATAACAAAAAGTATTTTTAAATTATATCTTATTTTGCCCAAAGTACCGAGATGTATACCGTAACAGCCTCAATGTTTACTTTTATGCACTGGTGACTTTCAAACGCACCTTCACCATCTCTCACGTTTTCATTTGATCTCTCTGAGTGCTGTGGCTCCAGATGAACTTCAGGGCAGAGCTGAGAATGAGAGAAGCTAAGCATTAAAGCTCCCGTGAACATCTGCCACAATTCATTCAACTCAACCTCGCTCTCATTCCATCTTCTCCACAGATCCCAATGAAACGGTATCATCTGTTTCCTCTTCTCATCCATCGCACAACTCTCGATCCTTCTTAGCAAAGTTTCTCTATCTCTTCTCTTCTTCTTCGAGCTCATCTGCTCTGCTTCCTGTTAGTAAAGGAAATTCAGAGAGAGATTTTATATGTAGGTTTGCATGCTCACATTTGCATCGGTTCTTCCGAAGTCAAACCTTTACATACAGTACATTACACTTTAAAAGTTTGATTTTAGTATTTCACACCTTAGTTTGACTGAAATCAAAGTCAGATTTTTGAGCTAACCGTTCAAAAATCAATATCTACATCACTTATGCAGAAGCCTTTCTTTCGAATTTTCGTTGTCTGATGTGATCGACAAATGTGAACCCAACAAAAACCTGCTTTTGATCAGTTATGAATACATATATGTAAATGCACTGATTAAGAGAATTAGGAAAAAGTAAGAAATACATAGTATAAAATACACGAGAGGTAAAAAATAAAAAGAGACAGAGAAAGAGAGGGAGAAAGAGAGAATCAAAGCAGGGGAACAGTGGCGTAAGAGTTAAAGTTTGTGGTCAGCAGCACCATGGGCATCATAAATCAGATTTCCCACAATCCCTGTGGAGGAGCCCCGCGTTCGGCCTGCCACAGACACGCTCAGTGGGGCGCGGCACATCGATTGGCGTCGCCGCTGTGATGATGAGAGCTGCGGGGTCCGGGGGTGAGGGGGGATAGCGTGTGTTTGTGTGTGTGTGTAAGGTGGAGGTGAGGTCTACTTGCTCATGAAGAAGTCTACCTCAGCACCTGCTCCGAAAAACTGTGAGGTGGACCTGAGCGAATGTGCAGACTCTGGGCCTATTTCCTCTCAGATCAGCATTCACCTTCAGTCCCTCACACACAGATTCAGGAAAAAACAAACAATAGCATGCTGACACCTACACACACACATACACATAGATATATTTACATATTCATCACAAACACAGCTGAGTAGCTGAACAGTTGTTCTTAACTCAACAGGATGGTCTTTGTGATATTAATAAACATCTGATGTATATTGTTGTCACCTTGTGGTTGTTACTAATGCCGTTATCAGATGCAGGTTGTGCTTTTAAAGGTGACTCTGTATTTTGTACATCACTTAGGCTGTTTCGGGCTATGCAATAAAATCAATGCAGTATAGCAAAACCAGTCGATCGCCTTTACAGAAATAGGATTCTGGTAAACAGCATATGAATATTGCAAAGCCTTCCCAACAGATTTGCCAAAAGTGTATTTTTTTAAGTATTTTTAACAGATCACACACAAGATTCAGCTGTTTCTCAACTCTTTCACAAAGCTGTATAACTTTTAAAATGACCAGGCACACATACTGTATATAGATGTGCCCAAAACACGCCCATCTCTCCGAGAAAATCCAACATAGGCCACTTTTAACTATGAGCGATTATCAGCTTTACATTTGTGCTGTGAAAAGTTTCTAAACTTTTGCAGGCTGCAAAGTGAAATCCCCCCAAACACGCCACCTTCCCCCTCGCCTTTCTCCCTTTCATAAATTTCATTAAGAGAGAAATCACATTACACTATTTCTCTGGACCTACTTCCAGGGGTTAACCACTTTGCTTAGCCATGTAAATTCTCAGCTTAGTCAGGGCCATTCTCCACAGCCTGACTACTTCGATGCAGCCCGTGCCGAATTAACCGCTATCTATGTAAATGTGTGTGTGAGCGCGCGTGTGTGCGTCTTGCAGATGGACATGGGGTGTGTTGAATATGTAAACCTATTCTCCTGGATTACTGAAATCGTATGCATGCATGTGTGTGTGTATGTGTGTGTGTGCGTATGAGTGTGTGTGTGTGTGTGTGTTAGGGTCTACTCATCGTATGCACATAGGATGAGCAGGTTGTGTTAACCCTATCCGCTGGATTATCCGGATGGCGTGAGTGTGTGAGAGTGAGACATAGTGAAGCACTTAAGGATGAAGAAAAGGAGGTTAAAGGGGGAACTTATCGTCTTTGTGCAGAAGATAGACTTTCACCGGCTGGTCTCTACTCCTGCCCCACAGCTGAACAATTTGGGTGAGTCTGACAAGAGGGCGGTAAACATTTTGTTTGAACCTGTAGCCACCCTGTAAGTGGATATATGAACACAGATGAAGTTCAGAAATACAGTCATATAAAAATATGAATTTAATATTATTTAATAACTGAACTATTGGGTGTTATAGTGGCTTTACATTCATGTCTCTTAGTTTCAATTCCATTTACAAGTTTTTACCAAACTGTATATGCTAACAGCAGTGAGAAATTTGAATTTGAATTTTTTTTCTAATTTATAAAAAATACATTCATGCCTACTCCATCTTCTTCTAGGCAGGGTTTACATAAACTCTGTATTGTCAGGCAACTTAAAGCCACAGTATGTAAGATTTTTGCATTAAAATGACCAAAGACCACTAGCGCAGTATTATACAGGTGCTTGTCATATAAGTAGAATATTATCAAAAAGTTGATTTATTTCACGAATTCCATTCAAAAGGTGAAACTTGTATATTATATGCATTCATTACACACAGACTGATATATTTCAAATGTTCATTTTGATGATTATAACTGACAACTAGGGAAAATCCCTAATTTAGTATCTCAGAAAATTAGAATATTGTGAAAAGGTTCAATATTGAAGACACCTGGTGCCACACTCTAATAACCTAATTAAATCAAAACACATGCAAAGGCATTTAAATGGTCTCTCACTCTAGTTCTGTAGGCTACACAATCATGGGGAAGACTGCTGACTTGACAGTTGTCCAAAAGGCAACCACTGACACCTTGCACAAGGAGGGCAGGACACAAAAGGTCATTGCAAAAGAGGCTGGTTGTTCACAAAGCTCTGTGTCCAAGCACATAAATAGAGAGGCGAAGGGAAGGAAAAGATGTGGTAGAAAAAAGTGTACAATATAGATAACCACACCCTGGAGGGGGTTGTAAGAACAAAACCTATTCAAAATTGTGGGGGAGATTCACAAAGAGTGGACTGCAGCTGGATTCAGTGCTTCAAGAACCACTACACACAGATGTATGCAAGACATGGGTTTCATCTGTTGCATTCCTTGTGTCACAGCCACTCTTGAACAACAGACAGCGTCAGAAGCATCTCACTTCTGGACTGCTGCTGAGTGGTCCAAAGTTATGTTCTCTAATGAAAGTTAATTTTGCTTTTCCTTTGGAAATCAGAGTCCCAGAGTCTGGAAGAAGAGAGGAGAGGCACACAATCCATGTTGCTTGAGGTTCAGTGTAAAGTTTCCACACTCAGTGATGGTTTGGGGTGCCAGGTCATCTGCTGGTGTTGGTCTACTGTAATTTCTGATGTCCAAGCTCAACGCAGCTGTATACCAGGAAGTTTTAGAGCACTTCATGCTTCCTGCTGCTGACCAACTTTATGAAGATGCAGATTTCATTTTCCAACAGGACTTGGCACTTGGCACCTGCACACAGCGCCAAAGTTACCAGTACCTAATTAAGGGCCATGGTATCCCTGTTCTTAATTTGCCAGCAAACTCGCCTGACCTTAACCCCGTAGAAAATCTATGGGGTATTGTGAAGAGGAAGATGCGATATGCCAGACCCAACAATGCAGAAGAGCTGAAGGCCACAATCAGACCAACCTGGGCTCTCATAACACCTGAGCAGTGCCACAGACTGATTGACTCCATACCACACCACATTGCTGCAATAATTCAGGCAAAAGGAGCCCCAACTAAGTATTGAGTGCTGTACACTCTTACTTTTCATGGTCATACTTTTCTGTTGGCCCAGATTTCTAAAAATCATTTCTTTGTATTGGTTTTAAGTAATAATTCAAATTTTCTGAGATACTGAATTTGGGATTTTCCTTAGTTGTCAGTTATAATCATCAAAATTAAAAGAAATAAACATTTGAAATATATACGTAGCATCTAATCAGCATCCATGCCTTTAAAGATTACCAAAGTTTGTGCAGTGCCTGGTTTTGGAAGAACAAAGTCGCCGTATAACCTGCAATCAGAACCTGACATTGGGAATGTGTGGTTGTTTACTTGATTGTATCGCGGATTCATTTGTAAAGCCACCACAAGTCGATGCTGGATTTGCAAAGACTGCGATTAACAAGCAATGCTGTTCCATCAATACTGGATCTGACAGAAATGGCACAGCAGTCTTATGCAAGTAAAACATAGTACTATGTGCAGTGGTGTAGTGCAGGGTATACGCAGGTATACAGACTATACCCACTTCTTGATTTGATAGCATGGGGTATGCCCACTTCTACTGCATGAATTAAGAGTAAACCCACTTTTTCAGGCACCACTACACCACTGACTATGTGTCACTATTGCTTGGTTAGAGATCACTTGATATGTCCTGATTGTGTGTAATATCCGTGTCTAAACATGTATGTTTGACTGTTTTAATTTACTTAAAACATTAAATGATTAATAAAGGTCCAACACACAACATAATATAACTGTAATATAACGTTAGAAATATACAAAGTTAGTGAATAAGGACTTACCAGCCGCGATATAGATTCTGATGCGCGCTTACTTTGTTGTTTACGGTAATTTAGAGACATCAGGTTTGAAGATTTGTTGCGACTTCACTATACCGCTTTGTCATTTATGTGTATCATCTCTAGCACCCAGAACCTTTTGTGGCTCAAACATATATGTGTTTGGCTGCTATTTGTCCACATCTAAGGTTTTTAAAACAATTTCCCACATGTAATGACAGGGAATGATGCTATCCAATCATAGCAGTGGGCGTTTACTTCCAGGTCTTCAATGCGGCCTGCCCATAAAAACAGAGCAGCCAGTCTTAAAACCAGGGTACAAAATAACATATTACTTATTGCTTTTGATGTTTTTGATTGTAAAAAAACACAACATGATCTCATGAATTTCCGTGGCATAGTCACGGAATTTTTTGCTCATTTTTCTGTGGCATTTTCACGGATCTCTGCATATTTCCGTGGCCCTGCCACGCACTTTCTTTTCCGTAGCATTCTCACGGATTGGTTACTCAACTGTTTTGTCCTATTTTCTTACTATTGTCGCTTCGGTTTAGGGTTAGATTTAAATAAAATGTCATCCCTACCCAAACCCAACTCTAACCCCAACGCCAGGCGACAATTGATTAAAGTCTAGAAAATATAATAGAATACATCAGAAAAAATAGTATAAACCAATACTTACTGTGACGTACTAACGCAAACCTAACTCTAAACCGAAGCGACAATGGTTTGAAAATAGGACAAAACAGTTGAGTGACCAATTCGTGAGAATGCCACGGAAAAGAAAGTCAATGAAATTCCGTGACTATCCCACGGAAATTCGTGAGATCAGGTTGAAAAAAACACACAAACATCATACGTAGACGTCAGAAAACAGTGTATAACAATAAAAACAGTCCATTTATTGCCCCTTTGATGTACATTAGAAATAGCTCTGTAAGTAATTGTGCTGCAGTTTGGCTTTTCATTGTAGTAGTAAAAATTTATTTTACCAACTCATGAGCCTGTGAAAAATGTATAAGAATTACATTTTGTATGTGAGGTGGCGAACCAAAACTAAAAATGTGTTGAATACAATATATTGTTGATCTTTAACTTGTTTCTAGGCATTCCTAATAACACAGCCCTGAACAATAAAAATAAAACGCAAACATTTATCTGTCTAGCCTACAAGAGTAACAGCTACAACCGACTTTTAATTGTTGTAGTTTCTCCCTACAGTTCAAAGGTCAAATGAAGATCCATGGCCACACATAAGCACCTCATGTGGCGATTTGTCTTCCTACAGGAGCAAACAGTCCCGAGGCCTCCAGCCTCTTACCGCTCCACTTTTTATCTATCCGTCCATTCATTCATTTGCTCACTCACTTGCTCAGGCAAACCCCCCCAGTCTATCATTGACTTTGTTGAATGATAGTTTGCTTGTTTTGTCAATGACACAGTTGGCTCTTAAACTGCCCTGCACATCAAAGGTCAACCAAAGGTGATTAGGTCAAGAAAGAAGGAAGACGGAGTTTATTACAGCCCTGTTTATTTTAATCTCTCGAGTGGATGAGAAACTATTCGTATCTGAGATTGTTTAACTGCAGCCTCGTGTAGGAACTTGACCTGGTATGGAATTGGTGGTCTATGGTAATGTGTCCAAAGCACAACGGTATCACCAGTAATCTATTCCTGAACCGGTTTGTCCTCTGCCCTTGTTCAATCATTTCCTGATTGATCCTGATCTTGATCAATCTCTGGGAAGACAGATGGTCCTGCTCCACTCTTTAGTCTATATTCTTCCACCTGTCCCGAACACTGATCTATACTTTTGCTTCCTCTATGGCTGATGGCAGAGGAGGGAAAGGGTCAAGACTAAAGGCATGTATTGATTTAGCACACATGCACAAGCCACTTCTCAGGCGTCTCACCTTCTTGTAGCCACTTCCTGTTCTTTAGTCAATTTCTTGTCCTTAAAGGCAGAAGAGGTAAGACCACACCATGATCTCAGTTAAGTGTGGTGCAGTCGTGCAGATCACATGATGGTTAATCCAGAAGGTTATACAGTGAGGAAAATAAGTATTTGAACACCCTGCTATTTTGCAAGTTCTCCCACTTGGAAATATTGGAGGGGTCTGAAATTGCCATCGTATGTGCATGTCTACTGTGAAAGACATATCTTTAAAAAAAATAGAAATCACAATGTCAGATTTTTTAACTAATTATTTGTATGATACAGCTGCAAATAAGTATTTGAACACCTGTCTATCAGCTAGAATTCTGACCCTCAATGACCTGTTAGTCTGCCTTTAAAATGTCCATCTCCACTCAATTTATTATCACGATAGTGACCATTGGCGACTGGATGGGGCGTGTCCAGTCGCGCGACAAAGTTGAGAAAAGTTTAACGTTATGCAAATTATGAGCATTTTTTGTGAGTGACTAACAATGAGAACGAAGAAGTGGAGTTCACGTCATCTGTCTCTCGTCAGTTACTGGAGTGGACGGTACTTATTTGGTTATTTAGAAACACATTCTTAACACCTCATTGAAAGAGACAAGTGAGCGACACACAGCCCACGGGAAATACATGTTTGGGGATCTATGTTAATATTTTCCGATCTTTCTGTTGCAGAGCAAGTATGAAGACTTGTTACTGCTAATACACACATGCTACAGTGAGTGAATTTACAGTGAACTAACATGAACAAATTATGAAAATTTGTATTGGC
Source organism: Misgurnus anguillicaudatus (assembly GCF_027580225.2). NCBI lineage: Eukaryota > Metazoa > Chordata > Actinopteri > Cypriniformes > Cobitidae > Misgurnus > Misgurnus anguillicaudatus. The sequence continues at coordinate 8,299,476 of NC_073344.2, forward strand.
ATTAACCAATATTAACAAAGATTAATACATGTGGTAAACTTACATTGCTCATTGTTAGTTCATATTAGCTAATGCATTCGAATGGGACCATAAAAAGTGTTGTAATTTGTCAAATGTGTGAAAATCAGAATGGCAAAATACGACAAACCAGCAACAGCTTGTGACATAGATGAAAGTTTTCCAAATTCTTTTTGAGAAGGTGGAAGGGTTTGAGAAGGTGGAAGGGTTGACTACTGATGTGTGATTTTATGTATGGAATAGGTGTGATCCAGCAACAGCTTTCTGGATCCTTTCAGACACTGCAAATCCCTTGATAGGTAAGCGTGAGAGAGAGAGAGAGAGAGAGAGAGAGAGAGAGAGAGAGAGAGAGAGAGAGAGAGAGAGAGAGAGAGAGAGAGAGAGAGAGAGAGAGAGAGAGAGTCCAGCCTTTTTATGGTTGACAACAGCAGTGGAAATCCTCTTCTCTCAAACTAAGAACCGAATGTGAGAACCAGATCAGGAAGAACCACTAAAGACCAAATAAATCTTTGGGATTCAAGCCAAACCCCCAGACCCAAAAAGACGCTGTCAATCACACTTAGTGCACACCCACAGAGATGATAGGTGTGTGTGTGTGTGTGTGCGTGTGTGTGTGCGCGTGTGTGTAGTGGTGGGGAAGTCTGGAGATACTGGAGAAGCAGTGGGAGCTGCACAGAAAGCAGTGGTTTTTAACCCCGCAGGAGTTGCCAAAAAGATCAACCACTATTCTCACCAGCTTAGAGAGAGAGAGAGAGTATGAGGCGGGGAGAGAGATCTACAATACAAAAAAGTGGAAAGTTGTTATTTCTCAAATTTAGTTCTTAACTCACAGCTCTACTAATAACACAACACAAAAAATACTTAAGAGTATCAAGTTCAAAGAATGTGCTCATTTTAAGATTTTGTTTACTGCAAAAATATCCTAAAGTGTCAAATGGACATGTTTCTGTGCCTTATATGAAGTTTTCAATTGTATGTAAACCTAACAAATTTATGTTTAGTTTAGGAAAAATAAAGCTAAAATGATTTTATTTATTTTTTATGTGTTGTAATGATGTGTTCCTCGGAGATCCAGAATAACTCCAGATTGCTGTGAACATATCAGAACCCCTGAAACAGCTTGTAGTGACAAGAAACAAATACAGTTAGTCAGTGTGTGGAGAGAAGACAAATAAATGATGAAGGCCTGAATAACACAGTGTGTTAAGCAATCCAAAGGAAGAAACTGTGATTTAAAGGTGCAATGTGTAACTTTTAGGAGGATCTCTTGACAGAAATGCAATGTAATATACATAACTATATTATCAGTGTTGTATAAATACCTTACATAATGAACTGTATTGTTTTTATTACCTTAGAATGAGCTATTTTTATCTAGGCATGCTACTTTCGGCACTGTCAGCTGGGACAAAAGTAACACACAGGTGGGTGAAAATAACAGTACAAGATAGATTTTTGTGTTACACTTGTTTTTAGTAAATAAACATGAATATGACCTTGTTAATATGTAACTGCAAACATATTTTGTCATTTATCTCTAAAAAAATAATGAAATCACATTTCATTTTAAATTTCCGTTTCATCAAATGTTTTAAAAGCAACCCAACATTACAAACTTGAATTGTTGAGAATACAATTTTTTTTTTTAAAGAATGAATAAAAATAAATTAAATTACCATGATATAAATTCTGAACATACTGCAACTGTATTAGCAGCGGGACAAAAGTAACAAGTGTTACTTTCATCCAGGTACTCCTGACATTTAAACCCCGGTTTACTTTTATTCTGAAAAACTCTGAAAAGGGAAACTTTAGGATGTGTTACTGAATAACCTAAAGATTGATCAGTCGGGGAGAGCAGGGGCGAAAGTACCATTTTTCAGAAAAGCCTAATTTTAAAAGATAATGTTATAGACAGAGCTATTTTTGCTGTGGTCAGTAACTTACAAGTGTGGTCTATAAATACCAGGTGGAATTTTTAAAAAATGTCAAACGACTTCAGTATAATTTCACTTTAAACATAAGTAGTGAATTGTTACTTTCGACCCCACCTGCAGGGACGAAAGTAACACACAGGTGGGTCAAAATTAGATAGACCAAGATAGATTTTGTGTTACACATGTTTTTATTATACATGACTATGACCTCGTTAATATGTATCTGCAAACATTATTTTGTAATTTATCTTTGTAAACAAATAATGAAATTACATTTTCATTTTAAATCAGTTTTATCAAATGTTTCAAAAGCAACTTGACAAGTACAAACTTAAATTGTAGAGAATAAAACATGTTTTTAACAGTTTGAACACTATAAATCTAAATCAGATTAGAATAATATACATTTTCAACATATATAAGTAACAATTGTTACTTTCGTCTCGACAGGATCTCCTCACATTTAAACACGATTTACTTTTATTTCAGCTCTATCAAGGGTTGCATGCTAAAGATGCTGTCATAGTTTGTAATGCAAATGTAGTCAGGGCTATGAGAAAATCACTCAGACTATGACATGTTTGTCCTGTGGCAGCTACCGTAGCTTCACATTGCATTTTGAAATTGAGGTTGGTTGCAATTCGCAATCTCAACACTAAATGCCACAAACTGTACCTTTTATTATATTTCAGCAACAAGGCTTTTAAAACTACTTATTGATGACTATTAAATAAAATAATTTTTTTCTAAAGTATTGTATAATTAGTATAGGTAGATGTGTTAAGGGGATCGCACACCGGCCGCGCAGCTCAGCACCGCGCAGCGCAGTTCGAACACATTGTTTTCTATGAGTATACGCACACCGGCGCCACCAGGTGGGGCCTGTCCGCGCCGCCCAGCTGTGACTCAGGAAGTTGCTCAAATCTCTATCGCGCCACACAGCGCCACTCACATAGTTTAACTCTTTCACCGCCAGCGTTTTTTAAAAAAGTTGCCAGCCAGCGCCAGCGTTTTTCATGATTTTCACAAAAGTTCAATGCCTTCCAGAAAATGTTCTTCTTCAAATATATAAACATACAATATACCAAATGAAAAAACAGATCCTCTGCTTTCAAACAAAAAAAAACGTTTCATCCTACCTTCAGTAGTTCTTTTGTAATCAGCTTTTGAATATGGGTAGGTTTCTGCAAAAACACCACATTTTGAGCAAAAAGCAGAGATAATTCCATTTTTGTGACGAACTTTTCATAAAGATCCCATTCAGAGCGTGCTTTAAAACAGACACGGACATGCAGCAGCTTGCCATAGGGCAATACTTCCGGTTTTAAAAAGTTGCGGAACCTAGTGGATAATAGCGGTATTGCGGAAAGACGGAAATACTTGTCATTGGCGGGGAAGCGTGTTATCTTGATTGACGAGATATCTCGTCAATGGCGGGGAAAGAGTTAACATTAAATAACATCATATTTGTCCCAAATCATTAAGGATTAACAGTGGCTGCTAACGTATATTTTGCATTCTGAAGTAGACGCTATCTGACGAAGCTCGCGCTATTTAATGTGCACTTCCGGTTTACAATACCTCCGAGTTCTCCTAGGCGTGACGTGACGCGGCGCTGAGCTGCGCGGCCGGTGTGCGATCCCCTTTAGTTAGCATGAGAGTTTTGTGTTTATTCAACCTGATCTCACTCAAAACTGAACCCCTAACCCCGCGCACCTAACACCAACGTCACGGGGTCAAGGCAAATCGAACCAAACTTACGAATGTGATCGTATGATTTGATACGAATTAGCCAACTCGTAAAATATGACGAATTCTCGTGAGATAGCGTTGGTTTATTACATAAAACATCTTAACATTGTTCTTAAATTAGAATCAGTTAAAATAACTACAAAACAATCTGAAACCTCATCATAATTGTATTTTTGTAAAAGCTGTTGGGTATATAATTCAATACTTTCCTTTTCAGCCAAGAATTTAAGGAATGTGCCAACCCTGAAAAAAATCACTGTAATGTGACATATAGCCCTGACCTCCCTCATTTGAACTATGCCTCTGTGGAAAAAAATAGATACCGACACAATGTAAACCAGAGAAAAGGAGAGAGCCTGAGAAAGGATGCATGTGTAAGAGAAGAGATTGTCTGCAGATGGAAATCCCAGCTGCAGATGAACCTTGACCTTGGAAAAATGGGGTTACTGTGCCAGTAAACACCACCTCTAATTCAAAAACTGTTGAAGAACGAGGGAGAGATATTATAAAGAGAGAGAATACAGTGATAGCGTTTAAATTGTTTTAACATTTCAAGAAAAATGTCAAAGACAAGAAACCCTACACAAGTCAATGCACATATTTATTGAACATATACATCTCATAAACTTAAATATAATTTCCTTATAAGTAATTTTGATTGACAATTATTTATCTCTTTTCCTTTTTTTCTTTTCATTCCCTAGATGACAGTTATTGCATTTCTTAAGTGTTGACATGCAATAGCCAGAGGCTTTACAGAGCTCTAAAATGCCACTAGTTTCCCACTTGCCACTATGAAAAATTAATCACTCGGACCATTTCTCTATGTATGTGTGTGTGTGTGTGTTTTTTTTTTTGCTTTTGCTTTTTTCAATTAAACATTTTTGGTGAAACTTTCAGAATGTGTTTAATACTGGAATACATTCTTTTTTACATCATAAGCTGCAACATCAACATGAAATCTCATTAATATCAACTTATGAGCTATGGCAGAACTCAATTCAACTATCATCCACTTCTGACAGGCTGTGATTGGCTGAGACATCTACTTTGAGCCATTAGACTCCTATCACAAGCACTGGGGTGGAGAGGTCTTGAAAAAAAATGTTCTGGAAGAAAATGTTCCCTTGAGATTTGCCACCCCAGCACTTTTATTTCCCGCTGTGTTTTCCTCATCTTCCTCTAACACGTTTTTCTTCTTTAACCTGGTCACATTTATGCTGCCTGGTTTTAGGAAAAAATCTAAAGGTGGGACTTTCAAGGACAAGAACCAGACTGCGTTCTGGATCTCTCTTAAGAAGTGGAAAGCAGAGATGCAGGATCTTTACATATACATGACGCACATTACAATACATGCTCGCACGACCTGTTAACATGCACCTTACACAGACATGTATTATGCACGGACATTCTCTCTCATTTTCCTCTCATTTGCTCACACACACATGCATACACGTTCCATGGCGCTCCTGACCCGCCTCAAGTGGCACTGAGGTCCCAAATGACTGGCACTTTCTTCATCAGAAAAGACGGGTGCAGCCTATTGAAATACTTACTATCAATTATTCAACCTCGCTCTTTCGCTTTCTTCAGTAACCAGGTTGGGTTTGATGGCCGTTGCGTCCATGCCGAGACCTCCCCCATCTTTTAACGCCAGCCCCCCTTTGCCCTCTCTTACCTAGATTATTATTTATCCATCAGAGGCCACTCGGTTGCAAACATAAAAAAGTATGTCTGTCAAACGCTGAAAATATAGTGAGTGGTCAAAGTCCAGAACATTTGCTTCATTTTCTCATCTACTACACAAATAATGCTTGTGAATTTTCCAAGCCCCAGGACTTTGTGTATTACTGTATACTAATATAGGGAAGTGGGGTATTGTACTTAAGAACAAATTGCACCTTTTAATAGCGCCAATTATTTGCAGTGCCTGATCGACCAAGGGAATTATGCAAATCAGGTAAATGTACAAACACACCCACAAAATAGTGCTAAGTGCAGTTTGTAATTTCAGACTAGATTGTGGATTCAACTGTTATCTTTGAAGGGTACATTTCACAAGACTTTTTTAAGATGTCAAATAAATCTTTGGTGTCCCCAGAGTACGTATGTGAATATTTAGCTCAAAATACCATATAGATAATTTATTATAGCATGTTAATATTGCCACTTTGTAGGTGTGAGCAGATATGTGCCGTTTTTGGTGTGCCCTTTTAAATGCAAATGAGCTGATATGTGCACTAAATGGCAGTGCCGTGGTTGGATAGTGCAGATTAAGGGCGGTATTTTCACCTTTGACATCACAAGGGTAGCCAAATTTCAATAACTTATTTTTTGACATGCTTGCAGAGAATGGTTTACCAAACTAAGTTACTGGGTTGATCTTTCTCACATTTTCTAGGTTGATAGAAGCACTGGTGACCCAATTATAGCACTTAAACATGGAAAAAGTCAGATTTTCATAATATGTCCTCTTTAAAGGGACATACTTTTTTTGAAGATATGCTGATTTTCCAACTCCCCTAGAGTTAAACATTTGATTATTACCGTTTTGAAATCCATTCAGCTGATCTCTGGGTCTGGCGCTAGCACTTTTAGCATAGCTTAGCATAATCCATTGAATTAGACCACTAGCATCGCACAAAAAATAACCAAAGAGTTTGATATTTTTCCTATTTAAAACTTGACTCTTCTGTACTTACATTGTGTACTAAGACCGACAGAAAATTAAATTTCTAGGCAGATATGGTTAGGAACTATACTCTCATTCTGGCATAATAATCAAAGACTTTGCTGCTGTAACATGGCTGCAGCAAGCGTATTACGCACTGCCCGAAAATAGTCCCCTTGGTTACTTTCAATAAATAGGAAAAATATTGAAACTCTTATTTTTAGCGCAATGCTAGTGGTCTAATCAGATTCAATGGATTGTGCTAAGCTATGCTAAAAGTAGTACCGCCAGACCCGAAGATCGGCTGAATGGATTCCAAAACGGTAAGAATCAAATGTTTAACTCTAGGGGAGCTGGAAAATTAGCTTATTTCCAAAAAAAATGGAATGTCCCTTTAAATCTGTAAATATTTAACATGACTATAGCACTGTTCCACCAGACATCTGAATCTGTATGCCTGGCCCTTGATCCTGATTGGTTAATAGATGTTTATTCACAGTAAAGAACAGCTATGATTAAGCTGTTATTTGTATTGCTGCCCAGCACCTGTACTCCTTAAAGAAATTTAGTAATTTATAACAATTTATAATGTTATAGTTATAAGTAAAATTATAAATAAATGAATATTAAACAATTATAATATACTGTATGATTAAAAAATACAACTAGTACATTTGAAATAAATATACATTCTAATATTTTTTGCACAAAATAACTGCAAACACTAAATAATCTGATGCCTACTCATTACATCATCTATTTAATATTGGTTTTAATATCTATTTAATCACCTGCAGGGCTTATGGAATATGACTATGTGCCCCTCGAAAATATAGTGCTGTCTTTTTCTGTTTTTGATGCAATACCAGTCAATCCACAAAAGAGATGTTAGAGTTACAAATGATAGAGTTAACAAACCTTTTGAAAAGTGCTGAATCCTCCTGGTGGAGAACGACAGACAATCCATCTACTTTTTCCAAGCTTTTCATTGTAGAAATAGTGCAAGCTGAGAGAAAACAGTACGCGGTTATATTTTCTTTTTGCTTTGAGAAATAAACACGTAAGACATAAAGTACAAGGAGTTTGGAATAGATAACATTAATGCCTTTTTATTTATCTCACTAACCAGGCTAATGTCGTTCCTTCTGGGGAACCGTTGGAATCTAAAATGTGAAATCCACTTAATAAACTTTTTTAATGTTTTTGTTTGTTTATCTTTTTTGGCAGGTGTGTGTCAAAGTAAAATACATGTTGTGTTAAATCACTTACAAATATAAATGTCTAGTATAATGTCAAAACTAAAAAGCCCTACATGTGCCAAAATTAATCTTTCTTTTTAAATAGAACCTTATTAAAAACAAAAGAACCCATAATAAACCCATTCTCTATAGAAAATATAGTGTACAGTATATAGCTGGTCGTTATTTATTTTATGTTGTTATTGTGTTTATGTTAGGGATTATATCTTCTAACAGACGGTTAGCACTTAATGACTTCACCTAACAAATAAAATTGTATTAAACATTTGTGTCCTTAATTTTTTATGTGGTAACTGTTTCATTAAAACCACTGTTAGTGCCTAACAACACCCTTTAGTCACAGTGTAGCCTATCCCCTTGTGCCTTATTGCTTATTATAGCCCTCCACTCCATCATGTGATCATTATTTGGATTGATGAATTATTGATGAATTATTAATGAATTATGTTTACCGCCTGCTGTCGGTGGATGGTAATAGCACAACATTATAATTACAGCAGGCAAATAGCACTTACAGTAGTTTTCTGAATAAAACACAATGTTGCTTAATGTATTAAAAATAATGTGTTGAAAATAGAGATAATAACTTGATTTTAATACAGTGCAACATTTTTTGTCTTCTTTCAATGCATGGTTAAACTACTGCAGATTTGAGATTGGAAAGAGAATACAATTCAGGTTTATGCACTGAAATACCAGGTACTAAAGTGTTGCACCATTCATACAGACAGGATTTTACTGTGTGTAGTATTTCATGTTGACTGCCACATCTGAATGCATTATGTACTTTAAAATGTGTTTTTCTGGGGTTTAAAGCACACCAGAAAACATCTTTTTAGATGTCCTGAAATTCAAATTTCACATGATTTCTCCGTCAGCGCTCATGGGTCTGAAAACCTTCAGGAGAAAATATTTACATCACAGGATTAAGCTTTGAGGTCTTCTCCTCCATCATGCTTCTAAACACACACAACCATGGCTGTAGAAGCAGAAGATTATATCCAAATAACAACAGCATGCTGTCTTGGCTTGCTAAAAGGATTTCAAGCATGTCTAGGAAAGAGGTAAAGCTCTGTGGGGTCAGTGACAAAACTCTATGCTGGAAATTGCCTGTTAAAAATGCCTTTGTCTGTTTTATTGATGCATTTGATTTAGACTTCATACCATATCCTATATTTACTGATCAGGAAATAAGCTGCTACACACACACACACACATGCATGCAAGGGGGGGTATCTTGTCTCAACAAAGTAGGTGAAACCTAAAATGACCTATAGTGTGGGGACAAGCAAAATATAAATAAATACACTAAAGTGTGTGTGTATATTTATACACAGACTAAAATATATATATATACTAAAAATAAATGCACTCAATTAAAGTTGACAAAGGTAAAGAAAGGTTCAAAAGTACAGGGTTATTTTAAAGTAAAAAAAAAAACTTTATAATATTTTACTATGTTCTTACCTCAACTTAGACAAATTAATACATACCTAACTTTTTTTAATGCATACACTTAATCTTTGTACAGCGCGTTGTGAATGTGTTAGCATTTAGCCTTTAGCCCCATTCATTCCTTAGGAGCCAAACAGGGATGGATCCACCACTTCCATGTTTTCCCTATTTATCGACTGTTACATGAGTAGTTACACGAGTAAGTAGTGGCACAAAATAAAACATGATTAAAAAAATAAAAAATAAAACATGATTTTTTAAGCAGATAAAAATGAGAACTATATTTTATGGCAGAAGAGCACTTAGTTTGCAGCACTTGGACCTCGGCGCGCAGTAACATCATCACTCCTGACTACTCCCCCTCTTGTTCAAACTTCCATCATTATAACTGCGCCCGAGGTCGAATTTCTGCAAACTAAGCGCTCTTCCGGCATACATTATAGTTCTCATCTTTATCCGCTTAAAAAATTGCCACATTTTATGTTGTGCCACCATACTTACTCGTATGCAACAGTCTTTAAATAGGGAAAACATGGAAGTGTTTGGTGGCTTCGAAATTCATCTCTGTTTGGATCCTAAGGAATGAATGGGCTAGGCTAAATGCTAACAAATTAACAACGCGCTGTACAAAGATTAAGTGCATGCATTCATAAAAGATAGGTATGTCTAAGTTGAGGTAAGAACATAGTAAAATATTGAAAAACGATGGTGTTTTCCTTTAAGAATGCATTTTCGGGAGGGGGAGCAAAATGATATTTTTTTGTGGCCTTGCTGCAAGGAACCACTTTTAGCATTTTAATTTTTAAGACCATATTTCTAAAACTGCTCTAGGCTATATGTAATTTCAGGCAGAGTGTAGAGATTTCGTGTGAGTGACAAGTGTGTGAGTAACAAGAGTAACAGAAGGGGCTAATGGAGAAGGACAGCTATGGCATTCAGAGTCTGCCCAGTGTCAGAGAGAATTAGCCTGCAGTCACACACACACACTGACATGAGCTCACACAGATGCTCACAAAGCCCAATGCATGCTCACACGGCCACTGGCAAATGAGTCTGTCACTCTATACAGGTCAAAGGTCAAAAGGAATTCTCTCTCCATCTCTTCCTAATCACCCCTCTTCTTTCTTTTCTACATCACCATCACCAAGGTTAAACGAAGATGCAGTTGTCCTTAAATCCATGACACATCAACAACATTGTACTACACACTATATGCGAAGGGTGACCCAGCTGCAATGTAAAGTCTTCGAGGTGATCTTTTCATACTTTTATACACAATCAGAAAAATGGTCCCAAGCTGGCACTGGGGCAGTACCCTTTAAAAGTTTTTTGTATACATTTGGTACCAATATGTAACTTTGATATAGTAATATTTACTCTTTGGTAATAATATGCACCTTTGAGGTACTAGTATTACCTAAGGTTAAAGGGTTTTGCCCAGTGACAATTTATATCATTTATGGACTTTTTTGTCAGTTTTTCTTTATTCATAATGCATTTTCTGCTTTTTAGGGTCAAATATTTACTAAAAGTTTGTGTAGTAATTTGTCACCCCTACTCTTTATCGAATGACATCCTGGGATTTTTAATGACCACAGAGAGTCAGGACCTCGGTTTAACGTCTCATCCGAAAGACAGTGCTTTTTGAGAGTATAGTGTCCCCATCAGTATACTGGGGTGTTAGGACCCACACAGACCACAGGGTGAGCACCCCCTGCTGGTCTCACTAACAACTCTACCAGAAGCAACCTGGTTCCCTTCCTTTGCTCCTTGTCGGGACAATGATGGCGGTAGCTCTGTTTGCAGCGCTCCCCCACCAAACCTTCCGTCGTATTCACGAAGGATGCTTTCCGCCCCCCTTCAACATCTAATGTGGCTGTCTCCTTTGAAGTTACGGAGGAGGACGACGACAACATGCCCCTGTCGGCGTCTACTAGCACCTGGACCTCCAATCGGAGCTTTCTAGAATTATGGAGTTGGCGGCAAAGGAGTTGGACCTTAGCTGGACCTCGCCCGATGAGCCAGCTAAGTGTAAGTTGGATTCCTGGTTTCTCCATTCGGGTCGCCAGCAGGCCGCTCCGAGGAGGAAGACCCCTTTCTTCCCTGACGTTCACGATCAGGTCTCTAATGCGTGGTTGGCACGCGTCCATGTTCCGGGGATGTTTTCCCAGGTCGATGGGGGCATAGCCCACGGTTACGTGCGCATTCCCCCTGTCGAGGAGAACGTGACAGCGCACCTCTGTCCTTCTTCCGCAACGCTCGGCGCTGATCGCGGCCTGCCGTCGAAGCCGTGTTGGATGACGGCCCACCTGGCGAAAAAAGCCTACTTGTCATCCAGGGAGGCTGTGGCGGCGCTCCATGCTATGGCCATTCTCCAGGTCTTCCAGGCAAAGATTTTACAGTCGCTGGACGGCGCTGTCTATGCGGACACGGTGCGTAACCTCCGCGCTGCCACGGACTTCGCACTGATGGCCACGAAGCTCTCCGCCAAAGCCATCTGCAAATCCATGGGATTTTTAGTGGTACTTCACCGCCACCTATGGCTTACCCTAGCTGAGCTGAAGGACAACGAGCAAAAGGCTTTGGCTTAAGGCTTAATGCTCCAATTACTCCCGCCGGCCTCTTCGGTGATGCCGTGGAGTCGGTTGTTGAGCGCTTTTCGGAGGCGCAGAAGCGCTCGAGAGCTATGAGTCAGCTGCTCCCCAGACGCTCATCTTATAAGGAGACCGCCAGATCGCACTATACTTCTGCCCCGCGATCAGCGCAGCGCCCTCTGAAGCAACCTCAGGCTGGCTACACCGCACCCGCTCGGACCGAGCCCGACGTAAGGCAGGGGGACTGGCAGTTCCAGCTGAGAAAGCGTCACGGACTTGGTAGGAGCCCTCGACGCGGTGGCGGACAGCCTCAGGCGAGGAAGCCCTCTTCCTGACGAGAAGGCGGAGAGGAGGAGATTGCTCATGGAGGGGCAAGCGTCAACGCGCCAGGTTCTTCTGCCCCCCTCTGTTCCTGTGGGCGACAAGTTCAAATGTTGTCTAAATGCTGTTTGTGTAAATGTAAATGTAATAAAGATACAAACATCATCACAGAAAGAGATATTTCCTCCTCACAGCCCTTATGCAGCGACAGATACCCTGCCGGAAGGCAGCGCGAGTTTGCAAAACATACAAAGTGCTTGTCAATCAAACTCGAGCACCGCCAATGAGCCATTAAACGAGAACCAGTTTCTACGCGCCGTTCCTCCACCGACACTTCTAATGTTGCAAAGGTACGGCACGAACGTAAAAAACACGTCGCATGCGTTAACGCACCACCCGCTGAGCCAATTTCTAGACGCGTGGAAAGCGATCCCCGGCTTGTCAGAGTGGGTATTAAGCATCATAGAGCATGGTTACTCTCTGCAGTTCAGACGCAGACCGCCCCGTTTCAAAGGTGTGGTATCGTCATTGACAGCACCTCAAAATGCCCCCGTCCTGAGACAAGTGGTACAAAACCTACTCGCAATAGGAGTGATAGAACGAGTCCCTCACAGCGAGTTAGAGAGCGGTTTCTACAGCCGGTATTTTGTAGTACCCAAGAAAGACAGCAGATTACGGCCGATACTAGATCTGAGACCCATCAACCGCGCCCTACGCAGACGTGCATTCAAGATGATAACTGTGGGACAGATCCTAGCGCAAATTTGCCTTGGGGACTGGTTCGCGTCGATAGATCTCAAGGAAGCTTACTTTCACATTCAGATATCTATCGCAACAACGTGTAGAAACATTAACGCTGTATCTGCGTCATTTCAGACCCGGCCGGGTTGTCCTCCTGAAGGAGTTTCAGAGGCCTTTGGGTCTAATGGCATCAGCCACCCCGGTTTGTCATCTAGGATTGCTTCACATGTGTCCGTTACAGATGTGGCTGAAAGATCAAGTCCCGGCAAATATGTGGGCATCGACGTGCATGCGAGTTCACCTGACACACAGCTGTGTCAGCACTCTGAAACCATGGCGCAATCCGACCTTTTACAGTATCGGAGCCCCCCTAGGACAGATAGCCTCTCGTATAGTGGTCACCACAGATGCATCGACATCAGGTTGGGGAGCAGTCTGCCAGGCCACACCTGCGTCCGGTACGTGGTCAGATCTGATGAGAGATTGGCACATAAACCGTCTGGAATTAAGAGCGGTAATGTTAGCGCTCAGGGCATTTCAACCGCAACTCAAGCGTCAACATGTTCTAGTGCGGACAGACAACACGGTGGTGGTTTCTTACATAAATCGCCAGGGTGGTATTCATTCAAAAGCCCTATTCGAGCAAGCAGCCAGCCTCCTACTATGGGCGGACAGTCACTTACTATCCAACAGAGCAGCGCATATTGGCCGAAAGTCAGTCTGTATGCCTTCCCTCCTATAAAGCTCATACCGCTAGTACTGTGCAAAATCAGGGAAGAAGGAGCTACGGTGATTTTAGTCGCGCCGGACTGGCTGAACCAACCATGGTATCCGGATTTGAGAGAGATGCTAATAAGCCCCCCATGGCAGATTCCCTTAAGGAGGGATTTGCTGTCTCAAGTAGAGGGCTCAGTATGGCACCCCAACCCGGAACTGTGGAAACTACACGCTTGGAAAGTGAAAGGATTGTAGAAAACACGAGCGAACTCTCGCGTCGAGCGCTGTTCACGCTGACTGAGGCGCATGCTCCGTCTACAAGACACTTGTACGACCTTAAGTGGAAGGTGTTCGAAAGATGGTGTCATAGTAACAGCATTTAATGCCCTGTGTCGGATATTGTGCTTTTCCTGCAACATAGAATGGACGCCGGCAGCTCGCCATCGACGCTAAAAGTCTATGTGGCCGCTATTGCTGACTGTAATGTCATCCTAAGACCAAAGGTTGGATATGTACCTAAATCTCTCTCCACTCCCTTCCAGGATCAGGTAATATCCCTAACGGGGATATCTGCAGCACCTGCAACATCACATGATACAACTAACCGAGAGGTGATTTCTCAGGTCTCTCAGGGAACCGAGGTTACGATAGTAACTGAGACGTTTTCCCAGAAGGTCTCCCATCCAAGTACTGACCATGCTCAACCCTACTTAGCTTTAGTGGGCAAGCTGTTTAGGGCTACAGGGTACCTATTAAAGGACACCTACAAAGTGTCAATTTTAACATGTTATAATAAATAATCTATATGGTATTTTGAGCTAAAACGTTCACATGTGTACTCTGGGGAGACCAAAGATTTATTTTACATCTTAAAAAAAGTCTTGTGACATGGCCCCTTTAACACTTATATTTAAATATTTTAATGACAAGTTAAATTTGTATCACTGGTAAAAAGTGGTCAGACACAATTATAATGGCCTCATGACAGCCAATGTCAAAACCAACCGCATGACAGTTTATTGTAATGTTAACCCATAAAGCTAGGTAGTTTCTTAATTTTGATAATTTATCTGCTATGTCATGTTTACGACAGATTTATAACAAGTTATGTTGTCTTGGTAATGTCAAGTTGTCATGAAAACTTATGATGTATTGGTTTATGTCAAGTTGTTATAACAAAGACATCTCAAACAATGTCATCTTTGCTTCAAAAATAACATAATTGAGCGAATGGCACTTAATGACAGGTGTCATATACATGCATAAAATCTCCTTTATGTTCATGACACGTGTCATGTCATGATTATGAAGTTGTCATGTCGGTCTTACCAAATATTACCAAATATCTTAGCATTACATGTCATGATACCTACCTAAGCCATTTCACATCATTGTGAGAACATTTATGCATGATTAGTGTTTACATCGGCATGGCAGCCAACATGAATAATAAATAACCATGTTCGGTGCGCATGCCTCTTCGTTTCATAATCACCTGTAAGGTACATCGTAAACAGCTGACCAAGTGGAGAACCAAAGTTGTTGTTCAAGCCAGTCAGCTAGTGCTTATAGTGCCTACCGGGCAGCTTAAAGTGAACAAAGAGTTTGATGAAGAGGATGTGAAGTCAGATCTCTAAGTTTGTCTCGGGCTTCATTGGACATCTCAGCGTTTTGTTTCTCTAGTCAGCAGATCCAAGTTGATGGGTTGAGTTTGTAGAGCTGTTGTTTTTAATTTTGCCTTCGTTAGGCCTTGCGTTAATTACCAATCTCATGGTCCACAGACGTGCGCTTGGTCTCCTCTCTCTAATGAGACGGAAATGAGACAAACAGCTGGGATTTATGGCTCGCTGGATGCTCACACCACAAGAAAACTCCAGGACAGAAAACAAACAATTGCGCTGATGATTCAGACATCATGATTAATTATGCACAAATAGATGTTAACATGATGTGAGATGTTTGCCATATGCAAATCTGCGTGGAAAAAATGCACGTTCCAAAATATTTTAATAATAAAGCAGCAGATAAACACATAAAGTTGCTGAATAGATGCACACTAAGATACAGAAAAAGTGCTTACAGAGCCAAACCCACCCGAGGGTCTGGTAGACACACCCTCAAACAACATCAAGCAAGAGTTTTCCTCTCATTTCAACCCCCCAACACATTTTTTTCTATCAGCCTCTGGGGAACTTCACAATTAATGACCGTGCTGATGACCGCCTCAGCGGGTGAAAGCGTATGTGTGTGTGTGTGTGCAGGGGGTTGGGGTGCGGTCAAAGGGTGTATGTGTGTGTATTTGTGAGTGTGAATCGCTGAGGGAGGCAGGTTGTGGCTCAGGTGATCGGATGGTATGTCTCGGTGGGCTATGGGCAAAGACTCAACGCAGCTCTTTCAGGGCCATGTTTCAGCACAAAGGCCTTCTCCATCAGCAGCTTTCCTTGCATTTCAAGACCCACAAATCTGCCCAGTGCTGTGGACCTTTCCAGAGCCCCGTGTCAGATCAGTATGGTGGACCAGAGCCTGACAAACAGACCGCCCAAAACATGTTCAAAAGTGTTTTAAGGCCAATTCTAGGTGTCAGGTTTAGTCCATCTGTCATTAGTCCAAGTACAAATCCTGATACATTGGAAAAAGGTGTTGTTGTTCAAGGGTTGATTCACGCGTTGCATCTTTTGTGCACGCAAATACGTTATTTTCAATGTATTCCTCAAGTAGAGAGTGACGCAGTTATGATGCGCATGCGGTGCGACACGCACGTTTTTCCAGGCACATTGGCGCCATAGTGAGATGAAAAGATTCAAATTTTTCAGAATGCCGCTTCCACACCGCAGGTCATGTGACAAGAACCAACCAATCAGCTTCACTCTTTATGAGGCTGTTTACACCTGGTATTAAGATGCGTTTTCGTTGATCGGATCACAAGTGGACACATTCACGTTTACACCTGGTATTTTAATCTGTCCCTTTTGTTCATTTTCAATCGCTTTTGTCCTGATTACTTTGAGGGGATGGTTTGTGGGTGAGTCCCTCTGCTGTCATTTAAACATGAGCGGGAAAAATGGCAGGTTTAAATTGACTCGCACTAATATTATGTCAGAGTCCGCTGCTTGTGTTGTTAGTAAACATGCTGAACAGTGTTTTGTACATGTATATGCAAAAGCTTTCTCTGATATTTCAACACAATCGATGAAATGAGCTTGCACAACAAATGAAAGACACTAATGAAAGAGCAGCCGCTTTAGTTTTATCAATTAAAGATAGCGCTGTACACTGTGTGTTCGCGCTAGAAGTCAAAAACGATCTAGAACATTGTGCTTGGTACCTCACATTAGATAAATAGGTGGAGAGTAGGCGGTTGAATGCGTTTTCGACTACCTCTGAATGTGGTCAAAAGTGGATGAGCTCAAAAAGTTTTGAATACCATTTACGTCTTTAGCGTCGTTCAGTTGTGAACCGATCGACTAAAATGCATCTTGACACCAGGTGTAAACAGCCCCAATGTATTAACATTATGTCATGTAAACATTGGATCATTCTGTATTAACTCAAGATGGAGGAACAGTGCATAGAGACACAATGCTGAATCTATGGGGAGTGCTAGCAATGACAGATGCTACCGGAGAGCAACCGTCCAAGTCGCTGGAAAGGTGAAGGAAAGCGGTGCGGTCACGTTTTCCACACGGTATTAGATACAAAATGTGAACCACCCCTAAAAATGCTTTTTGCCCAAACTGACTTTTTCAAGCTTTTCTAAAGGTTTCTCATCCACACTGAAATATCTAAAAATGCTTGTATCCCTGTACTGCACATCAGTAAAACATAACACCATGTCTACACCCGAATCAAGCTGCATGTGAAATGGTGTAAGAAGCTCGACATTTTTACATCACATGTTTATTATGTATAAAATGTTATCTGGAGTATGTACAAACTGATATTAATATTTAACAAGTTTTTACAGTCCACACTATAAACGCAAAAACTATGTTTTTTTTTAATTCATCCACTTTGGATAGCGTTTTCAAAAAGTTTTAGTTTGTTTGAAAGGAAAACGTATTTGTGAATCTCGTCTCAATTCCGTAGTTTGGTTTTCTATATGTTGCAGGTTTATAAAACATTAACATTTTTGCGCTTTGTTCCTAGGAATCATGGGTGTCGGAAGCAAAAAAATGTGGGTGGGTCCAAAACATTTAGTGGAGTATATGGGTCAATGACGTGACATTCATTATTTTGTGTCTGTATGGTTCAATTAAACCTAAAAGGGTTAAAATTTTACTTGCAAGCTGTAATTTGAACTCTGTCTGTTTCCCCTGTCCATCTCTCTTATTTTGAAGTTCTGTTCAGTCGACCATGTTTTGTAGTTCTGTGTAGTTCTTTTTGTTTAATTGGTCCTCATTTTGATTGTTTCCCAGGTATGTCTCGTTATCTGCCCTTGTGTTTCAGTTGTCCCTTGTCGAGTATTGTTTAATTGTAATGTTGTTCTTGTTTATGGTGGTCTGGTTCTGTGTCTGCAGCCTGTTTGGATTATTTTGTTTTACTTTTACTCGACTGCAATTGGATCCACTGCCTTCTTACATCATTACACATACATTCTACTTTTTGAGGACCAAGTCTAAAATTTCTGGTTTTATTTCATTTTAAAAGAATATTTTGGGGATAATTGCAAAAATGTCAATCGGTGTAGCTAGTATTTGTTAATATAATCATCTAGTTTAGCATAATATGATTTTTTACATACATTTTTACATCATTTGTCAAAGATAACTTAGAAAACAGGGCTTTTCATGTCTGGACAAATATTACAAAAACGCATTAAAATATACATTTAGAAATGACTAATAAAATAATTTTCCATTTTTTATGATTACGCTTACATGCCATCAAGGTGAATAAAATAATTTGGCGCAATTGGCGGTTATACCATTTGACATTTTTCAGTCCATTCAGTCTTAACTCTCATAAAAATGGTGCAAATGTGATTTGTTATTGCATAAAATCAACATTGTGTACACTGTGTGCATTGAAACATCCCTGATGCATGCTTTAAAACTAGTTTTTTAAAAAGATTTTTGAATTTCTCATCTTGCCAAACCATATTTTTCACTGACCCATATGCCATTGTCTTGTATCCTACCTTTTAAAAAAACTGGCTTGTATTGCCTAAAAGCTTTATTTACCTTGAGTTTCTTGAATTTCTTAGGGTATTCCTCTAGTGGAATTGATTTCATTGATGGTTCTCCGACAAGTGAACAGACATATGCGCTAAATTAGAGAATAAGTAAGTGGGTCCAATATCATTGGTCTTAAAAAGTGTCTAGGTCTTGTCCCACCCACATATAATGGTTCCCACGCCCATGCTGGGAATCGAACCCATATCCTTTTGCAGTGCTAACTACCTTACCAAATGAGCTACAGGAAAGCCTTATGTAGAAAAAAATTAATGCAAATTACTGCACATTTTAACTCTTCCCCACCACCGAGTTATCTCGTCAATTAAGAGAAAACGCTTCCCTGCCAATGACGAGTTTTTCCGGCAATCCGTGTTTCCGCTATTATCCACCACAACTTATAAAACCCGGATGCAACCACTTAGGGCAGTGCTTTCCAATCCTGGTACTCAAGCACTCCCTCCCAAAAAGTTTTAGATGTCTCCTTATTTAACAAACCTGATTTAACTCATGAGATTGTTAGAGAGACATGTTTACCATTTTTGAAGTAGGCTGATAAGTTGAATCAGGTGTTTTAAATAAGGAGACATCTAAAACGTTTTGTGAGGGGTGCTCGAGGACAAGGATTGGGAAGCACTGCCTTAGGGCAAACAGTAAGAACTTCGTGTATGTTTTGATCATTGCTCTAAATCTGATCTCTATCTTTCACAACATGCAGTTATATCAGCTTTTTGCTCAAAAATGTGTATTTATGAAGAAACCTACCAATATTTGAGTGGTGATAAAAACAGAACAAATGAAGTTAGGATGAAACTTTTTTTTAAAGCAGAGGGTCTTTTCTTTCATTAAGATATATTGTATGTTAAAGAAGAAATATTTCTGAAGGAATTAAACTTTTGTGAAAATCATAAAAAATGCTGGTGCTGGCTGGCAACTTTTTTTAAAATGCTGGCGGGAATTTCAATGTTTTATAAACTATTAGAGTCATACTCTAAAGAATCTACAGAATCCAAATTTATCTCTTGGAGAGAAGATTTAAAAATTAACATTTCCTCAGATATATGGGAAAAAATATGTACAAAATCTCAAACACAAACTATTAATAAAAATCTTAAATTAATACAGTATAACTGGATTATGAGAACGTATTTTACTCCAGTTAGATTAAACAAAATTTGTCAGAACACTCCAGACACATGCATAAAATGCGCATCTGAAAAAGGCACACTTTTACACTGCATGTGGAGTTGTCCTATGGTGCAAGAGTTTTGGAAAGAGGTAGTTCTACAAATTTTTCAGATGATATCTGTTAATCTTCCAATGAATCCAGAAATTTTTATTTTGGGTATTTTTCCTGAAAATATTGTATGTTGTAGCAGCAGCACTCGTAAACTAATTGACATGTGTATACTTCAAGCAAAACGTTTAATAGCTATGTACTGGAAAAAAGTGGAAAGGCCATCTGTTGTAAAGTGGATTAATAATATGTCTTTTTGTTTGTCAATGGAAAAAATTACATATATTCTAAAAGGTAAATTGTCCCTATTTGAGGATATTTGGAAACCCTTTATATCCTTTATCTCAAACTCTGATTTTAGTAATGTAATGGGTGAGGTTGAAAAAGACAAAATATCTTGATTCTTAACATATTTACACCCACATTATATTAGTAATCATTTAGCCAATTACTGTTTTTTTCCCAAGTTACCCCATTTTATATTTGCTTTCTGGTTGACTATTTTCATACTTTCAACTCTTCTTGGTTTGATATTTGTATTGACCTGTGCCTTTTTTTATTTTTATTTTGTATTTAATGTTATTTAGTGTCTTTCCTTTATTGTCATTTTATTTATTGTTATTATGTTAAAAGAGATCTAGCTATTTCATTTAAAATATTTTTGAAATATACTGGGAGAATTTGTTAAATCTCAATAAACAAATTGTAAAAAAAAAAAAATGCTGTCGGGAAAAGGGTTACAGAAATCATTTTCATTTAAAAAAATCTAAGTGTAATTTAAGTACATTTTACTATTTGTAAATCTGAAGACTTGTGTTGTTCATAAGTCAATCATTTAAAGTCCACCTCAGGTCATAGTCTAAGTCAAGTTTTATGTCAGTTTTTAGACAAATTAAGCGCGACTTGAGCATATCTGCAGCCAGGCATCTTGAATTGCTCTAGCACCACGGACAGCAACCATATCCAATCCCACTTCATGCCTAACTTCTCCTGAAAGTCATGACCTGTACTGCATCTGCCTGAAAATACTGCTTCATCTATTAGTTACTCTGTAGTGGTGTTTTACCTCTAAAGCAGTAAGCTATGCCTCTCACTGCTAGAGGGTTTGTTGACTGTATGATGAAAGTAAAGAAAGACCATCAACACAGTTCAAACAAACTGCTGGCGTCTACAACCTCAAGCCTTTTGGTTTTTGACTAAACCCTTTGTTATTTCATTGTCATCTCTTAAGAAATCACCTTACTTTTATCAGAAGCTTTCAAAGACTTTACAGATTTTGACATTTTACACCTTTTGATTACATGAACGTGCACGTCAGGTTGTTTGCTTGCCTCCTAGAATGTGATGTTCAGCTAAATAACCTTGCTGACACAAGGTTTGTCCAATAAGAAGAAGCTAAATAAACTCTGCTTGAAGTCTGCTTGACTGTTAAAGTCTAACACAGATAACAGTTAATGAGACAGGTGCACTCTGAGCACCCGGTTAAATATATGACCCAACATTGACTGACCACCTAACCACCGTTTAAACACTCCATCCAACCTAATCTATCCATCTTTTCTCATCTGTTTCTCACCAAACAGAACACATTAGAGAACAAATGTGGGAATACTCGACCACTCATTAATTATTACTATGGTAAGCCGTAGTAAGCCATCTCACACACATTTCCTCATACCATTCATGATGCTCTGGCTCAGACGCACAGACAGAGTTCATTTTTAAGTGAATCTCCAAGACGCTCCAGGACTTCTTGTCTTCTGGCTGTTTACTCCTAGATGACAAGGAACAGACAAACAGAAAAAGAGAAAGATCAACTATAGAAAAGAGCATTTAAGTGATCCTAGTAACAGCTTAAGAGGACTGCATGGTAAAAATGTATGTTCTTTTTTTGTAATGGATTTAGTTAAAACACTCACTGTATAAAGAAGCAACCGGAAAGTTAATTGTATTTTATTATTTCCAATCCTCATTGAGGACTCCTCAGTCATTTTCAATGCTCAGTGAAAAATGAAATATTGGGCTTTACAGTCATAACAAGGCTCATATATTCATTTCTGTATTGACATGATTTATGATTTAACTACTATCAGCACTGATTTATTGAGGGATCTTTATCATCTCATGACTGTTGTGATACTATCATTGGCATGCTTTTAATGTGTGAACCAGTTAAAAAGAAATCGTACTCTGGAATGTAATGCATTGGTTTGAAAACATGGCCACTTATATTACTTCAAGGGCTTTTAAAACGATTTAAAATTGGTAATTGACACTTAATTTTAGGACGTTTCAGGAAAATAATTGACGAATAAAAATGTAATATTAAGGCACAGTAATCATTATGTATTTAAACTTTCATAAATTTGTAAAAGATTACAGAGACTTTTGGCAAAAGCTTATGGCGTTTTTCAATTGCATAGGACCCCACAGTTTAGGTCACGTCGGGTCGGGTCAGCTTTCCTCACCTCACTTTGGCTTGGTTAGCTTTTCCATCAAGTTTAGTAACACTTCTGAGTGGGAGGAATTATAGGCGTGTCGTTATATTTGTGCTGTCTACTGCTGTGACATCATACAAGTGAGAGCATTGATGTACATTACCATACATTAATTTATTTCTCAGTCCATCACAAATTTAAAATTGACCACCACAAATATATGTTTGTACACTGCGTTTATCACTACCTCTGTCTCACATGACAATTTCTGTACAAACAACACCGGTGGTATCAGTCGACGCCATCCGCTGATCCTCATTTAAGTTGCATTTAAGCATATGGGTCATTCTACAGAAAAGGTGGAATTTGGGTGATGGAAATCTGCTTAAATGAACTTCTTTCAAAACACCCAAAACTTCTATAACAGCATTAATTAACTTGTCAAATCTATGAATCCGCAAAACGGGGAGCTTAATCTATGTTTAATTTTTAATACATTTTAATAAAGAATCCATGACGTTGTATCTTCAATACCTGACAAAATAAGAATATAATAATAGATGAATATGATAAAACTTTAACATTTTTCCATCTTGTTTTGTTTGTATGCTTTTATGTTGGTCAGTTAAAGGAATAGTGCTTAGGAAGTACTCATTAGAGAAGACGGTAACACCAATGAAGGTAACACTAATGACAATTTACAGAAAAAACAAAAATTTTAACAAAATGGCTGCCATTAGCCATGTGCTATTTCATCAGAAATGTAACAATCACATACTCATTCATTTTATGTAAAGATCTTAACACTCCCAGCTATAAAAAAGAGTAACACTAATGACATCCAAAAAATCTTATCTGAAAATTCTTAGATATATCATGATATTTTAGACAAATAAGGTAAGACATTTCAAAAACCTTTTGCCTTCCTCCACTGCACTTCTTTCACTGACCTCTTGCCCCAAGAAAAACTTCAAAGAGCTGATGCATTGTTTCAAGTGCTTTGGGTGTGGTAACACCAATGACATAAATTTGGGGGACAAATATTTATTTGATATTATTCATATTAATTGTGCATTTTTACCATTTCAGTGTTGTAGTAAATTCATACAGTACAGGGTTAAAGGTAAATGTAAATTATTTGTTTTATAAAAAACATGGTTTTAAATAAGAAGTACACAGTTCAACTTCCATGTATGATCAAAGGGACAGGGCAATTTTCAGGACCAGACATTTAAAAAAAAAAAGTTTAAAAAAGGAAAAAAAAGAAAATTAAATAAATAAACTCTATCATAATGTTAAGGACAGTCTATATTTATTAAATATATATCATTATGGGATTATTGGGGCAAATTAAATGATTAAGGGGTGTGCAAAAGCAAGGGACAAGAATTTCCACCTTTTTTGTAGAATGACCCAAAACGAGTTTGAAACTGAAAGGGAGTTTGGAACTTATAGCAGAGCACAGATGACAACATGTTTGCTCGAGACAGCGCAAGCTAGCATTAAAGGTAAAGCTAATCTTTTACATTATAGCGATTGACGTTGGTAGTGACGATTCTATCAGACTGTTTTCACATTTTGGTATCAGCTCAGGTTGCTTGGAACCCCAACCAAGGCGGTACTAAAAAAAAAATATCGGGTACTACGTATTGCACCCAGTGGAAAAGCCCCCAAAAGTAAGCTGACCCGACCCAAACCGTGGGGTACTATGCAATGGAAAAGTGCTATTAGTGTTAATCTACAGTATCAAACATACTTAACTCTTTCCTTGCCATTGACAAGTTATCTTGTCAACTAAGAGAAAACATTTTCCTGCCAATGACGCTTTCCTGACAAGTTTTTACGATAATCTCTATTTCAGCTATTATCCACTGGATGGCGCTCCTACCCAATTCATAAAAAGTGAAGCAAAAACTAATTTAAAGTGCACCTATTTCATTGCTAAAAACATAATAATTTGGTGTATTTGGTATAATACAATGTGTTCGCGTGGTTTATGGTTAATAAAAACACATTATTTTCCATATACCGTACATTTTTGTAGTTCCAGATATACTGCTAATCTGTAAGTTGTGATTGGCCTGAATGCCTCTGACGTCAGCCGGAAAAGTGACGTACCATGTTTGAAAGATTCGCTCACAATGCAATGTTAACAGGAGATAATTTACAAGCTATGAGTCAAAGCTGGAGGAATTATGATAATGTCGGTCTTGTCCACGTCAACTGTTGCCTACAATCAGTGTGTTTGTTGTAGTCCAAGAAAAAAGATTTACGATGGAATCGATAACTCGCGTCATCATTTACTTTGGCAATTTCAGCTTTTTGCTCAAAATTTGGTATTTTTGAAGAAACCTACTCATATTAAAGAGGTTATAAAAAGAGAACAAACGAAGATAGGAATCAAACTTTTTTCCCCGTTTTGTTCGTTTGTTTGAAAGCAGAGGGTCTGTTCTTTCGTTTGATATATTTGTATGTTTATATATTTATAGAAGAAAATTTTCCTAGAAGCCATTTTTTTTAAACTTTCTGAAAATCACAAATTAATGCTGGCGGGGAATGAGTTAAGTGGACAGTCTATTATAAAATATTTTTAGAGTACATTTAAAGAGCACCAGTTAAGCATGCATAGCTGACATCATTGAAATTAAACCACACCCACTTTTGCACAAAGTGATTAAATTAAACACCATGTTCTGATTAACTGAATAATGGATCACAAAAACAATTATTAATAGTTGATAGTGATTATTTTCCCTGTCATCCAAAGATACAAGGATTGTGACCTTCCTGCCAGAGCTAATTATAGCTTATAAGCACTAATGAATGCCTGTGGATTGTTCGAAGTGTTGCTATTAATATTAATGGACGGCCACTCTTGCTGATAGGCACTTTTCTATAAAATGTTTTATGATGAGTTAAATATGTTTACATATGCTTGCCTCGGGGACACTATTTGACTGAGCAAATGGATTTTTAAGGACAAAGGGTTGAAATGCCGTGTCAGCTTTTCCCTGTCGACTTGTGTCGGCTGCAACAAATCGTATGACTATGACTGTATTGTAAGCTAATTAATGTTTAC
Organism: Misgurnus anguillicaudatus; assembly: GCF_027580225.2. Lineage (NCBI taxonomy): Eukaryota > Metazoa > Chordata > Actinopteri > Cypriniformes > Cobitidae > Misgurnus > Misgurnus anguillicaudatus. The sequence goes on from NC_073344.2 coordinate 8,324,866, forward strand.
GTGCCAATATCCATATCAAGATTTACTATAGACCTAAAAAGGTCTTGATAAATGGCTATTACTATGTAATAACAATGTAATAAGTAAGGGATAATGTATAGGCAGCAGGTTGTTATCGCAGAAATAAGCCCTGACAGTGTGATCAGTTCAGTAACATTCGGCTGCCTGTACATTATTCCTCTAATTACATGGCTATTTAGTAAATATTGGTTTGAAATATTTTATTTACTCATTTTTAATGAATGCTTGCATGAGAAAAACTTGTTTGAGGGCTGTCGGGCTGAGTAACAAAACCCACTTGTAGCCAATCAGCTGTAAGTGGTATGTCTACTTACCGACATCATTGCCTGACTTATATATGTGCAAATGTCATGAACACTATTTGGTTTAACTCTTCGAGTTAACTTGTCATTGACAGTGAGAAAACGCTTTTATGGCAATCCATATTTCTGCTATTATCCACCAGGTGGCGTTCTTACCCAACTTATTAAACACTGAAGTATCAACTAAGTCCAAACAGTAAAATCTCTGTGGATGTTTTGATCATCTGTCTAAATCTGATGTGTTTTGTTTGTTTGAAAGCAGAGGGTCTGTTCTTTCATTTGTATGTTTATTTATTTATTTAAAGAAGAGCATTTTCTGGCAGGCAAGGCTTTTGTGAAAATCATAAAAATGTTTCTGCTGGCTGGCAACTTTTTTTAAAGCCATTTTTAACAAGTTTATAATTTGTAAATATAATGCCATATATGTTATTAAAATATATATTTAAATGTAATTTTTTATGTATTATTGATCTGTACCTGTAAAATGCAGCATCTGGGTTATAAACAAACCTGCAAAGGTTGTGACTGGCTAATCAAAATTAAATATTCCAATGAGCAGTGTAATAACAATTATTAACTCTTTCCCCAACAGCATTTTATGATTCTCACAAAAGTTTAATGCCTCCAAGAAAATGCTCTTCTTTAAATATATAAACACATAATATATTAAATAAAAAACAGATCCTCTGGTTTCAAAATAATAATAAAAAAAATGTTCATCCTTCATTCGTTCTCTTTTTATTACCTCTCAAATATGGATAGGTTTCTTCAAAAACACCAAAATTTTAGCAAAAAGCTGAGATCATTTCATTTTTGTAAAGGATATTTGATAGAGATCAGATGCAGAGTGATCCTTAAAACTTATACGGACATACAGCTGTTTGCCTAGAGCGATACTTCCGGGTTTTATAAGTTGCGGGATAACTCATCAATGGCAGGGAAAGAGTTAATGGGCAGATCAAAATCTCCTACATGATACAATATCATTATGATATTAATAATACACTTTTTCAGTTTACACATTTATCCTTTTTTATGTTTTTGGTCTGATTTCCACAGAACACACATACTGATATAATGTCAGGATTTTCAGAGACAAACCCAAGCGCAGACGTATGAACAATAAACACTTTAATATAAAACAAGAAAACAAAACCCACGATGGGGCAAATAACAAACAATAAACTGAACAAAAGACAGGATTTACACAGGACTATACTAACTAGACTAAACTACAAAAAAAACAATAACATGCAACTGGACTTAGGCTAAACTAAACAGACTTCAAATACTCACACTGACAGGACAAAACGGACCAGTACAAGACACCAAACACAAGGACTTTAAATAGGGAAAACTTAATGACACACACCTGAAAAGAATCATGAGTAAGGGATCGGGGAAAAAGTGACGAGACCTGGGAAATGCGTGGTCAGAATAAGGGTGTGCCTTATTTCTCTGTCTTACCCCTTCCCCTTACCCCTTCACCTCGGTTTTGCGCGTTCATGCGAGGCGAAGTGGCGTCTCAATTCTCAGTTTGATCAAGGGCCACGGCCAAGGCGTAGGGATACATAGCCCTTGAAACGAAGTGTGACAAGGACCACACTTGAAAGAGAGGGGTAAACGTTAATGTAGGAATATCTCAGGAGAGCCGGCATCAAGACGTTTTATTGATGAACGTCGAACTGTCAAGGAGTCGCACAAATGAAAGTAATGTTATTTTTTGCAGTTTAATTGAGATTATATTATGACACTCATGTTTTATGATACTTTTAATAAAATGTTCAAGCGGTTTTAATTGTAATGTTTTTGTTTTGAATCGCTAATTAAGGCGCTAGCTAGCAGCTAAGTTATGCGTTATTTGTTGAGCTCCGCTCAGGCAATCGATACCACAACCTGAGACGACGGCATCTTCTTTGTTTGTCAACGCTTATCTGTTTATGTAACAGCCAGTTAGCGGCAAGGGAAGGTGACGCAAACGGTAATCAAGTGGTGTCTCATTTTTTAGACACACGATCTGTCTTACCCCTTTCCCCTTTTCTCGGTTTCGAGGGGCAAGGGGAAGAAAAAGACAAAGGGGAAGGGGTAAGACAGAGAAATGAGATTGGCCCTAAACCAATACTAAAACCACGCATCTCCCACATAAAACATTGTACTGTCAGAACCCTGCCATGCTAAACTAGATCTAAATACAAACTGGAATCAGGCAGGATCCTGACATATAAAAGTATACCTTGAATGCCCAGTAAGTTGCTTGCGAATGCACAAAATGTAAATATTCCAGAAGAGTGTAATTAACCTCAAAGAATTCACTTAAGCACGGCAGAAGAAATGCATTTTAAATGGCCTGTCCACTTGCTCAACCTTTTGACCTCATGACCCCCTGACACAATTTTCTCTGAACTTCCATTTACCTCACTAAACAGACACTGATCGCAAGACAGTTAATGTATGTCACAGCACCATAATACACACAAAACCCACTTACACATGTCAATTCAAGTTTATTATAACAAGAAAAGGAACCAGGCAGAAAAAGAAGGTAGAAATGAAAGACAGGAAGAGAAAAGGAAATTATGAATAATTCACTAAACGAGCACTGTGATTCAGTCCTGTGCTATTTCTTTCAGAGAGACATAGATATAGAAAGGGACAGACACTCGTCAGCTGCTGCAAAATTCATTTATCAGTTACACACCTACAGAAATGATCTACAGCCCTGATATGTAAAGTATTTTTATTTTACCTTTAAATTTGTATAGAGGAGAGCGGGGGCAAAAGTACCATTTTTCAGAACAACTTAATTTTAAAAGATAATGTTATAGACAGTAGTGTTGTAGTCAAGACCACCCAAACCGAGACCAAGTCAAGACCAAGACCAGTGCAAGTCACTGCATTAAAACAGTTATGATAAAATGTGGAATATATGATTAGGCACTTCTTGTCTGTGTGCCTGCATGCTTGCGTGTGTGTGTGTGTGTGTGTGTGTGTGTGTGGGTGTGTGTGTGTGTGTGTGTGTGTGTGTGTGTGTGTGTGTGTGTGTGTGTGTGTGTGTGTGTGTGTGTGTGTGTGTGTGCCATCAGAGAAGTTAATAAAATAATCAAAGGCATTGCAGATATGTGGGAATTTATCTTTGTCTATAAGCAAATAAAAGTGAACAAACATTAAAGAGCTGAAATCAACTTAACCATTTATTCTGAACAGTCTTTCCATGGCTTGCCACCCTCTTAACATAATACAGGTGTTTTAGAAAAATTGTCATTGGGAGAAACTTAAACAAAGCTAAAACAATGCCAACATCATATGCCAAACCTGAATAAACTGCATAAAATGAATGATAAAAAATACATTTGTGATGTGCCATCAGTTGTGGTCTTGACCGGTCTTGAAATAAAATTCAGAGTCCTCTTTGTCTGAGACGGAGACGAGACCAAGACCTTTAAAAAGTGGTCTTGAGATCGCGAGAACTACAACACTAATAGACAGTGATATATTTTTGCTGTTGTCAGTAACACACAAGTGTGGTCTATCAGTACCAGGTGGAATTTTGAACTTTGACTTCAGTATTATTTCTTGAACATAAGTAGTAAATTGTTACTTGTGACCATTCCTGCAGGGACGAAAGTAACACACAGGTGTATCAAAAGTAGCACAACAAAACAAGATAGATTATTGTGTCAACTTGTTTTTAGTAAATATACATGACTATGACCTCGTTAATAACTTATTTTGTCATTTATCTTTGTAAAAAATAATGAAATTACATTTTTATTTTAAAATATCAGTTTTATCAAATGTTTCAAAAGCAACCAACAGTACAAACTTAAATTGATGAGAATAAAATATTTTTTCAACAGTTTGCACACTATGAAAATGAAAATTAAATCAAATTATAATAAGATCCATTTTCAACAAATACACCAGTTTTAGCAGCGGGACAGAAGTAAGAAGTTACTTTCCACCCGGCAGGATCTCCTCACATTTAAACCGGATTAACTTTTATTTTGAAAAACTCAGAGAAGTGAAACTTCAGGATGTGTTAGAGCACTAAATAACTTGTAGATTGATCAGTACTTTAACACATGAAACCAGAAACACAACGCGTTATAAGAAAAAAATGACCGCTTTTGGAATTTACCTGCATGGTTGAAAACACCTTTCTGGATCTACACGCGACAAACGGTGAGTAAATAACGCGATATTTGTCAGCTCTGTCAGGGTTGTGTGGTAAAGATGCTGTCATAGTTTGGGATGCAAGTGTTATCAGGGCTCGGTGAAAATCGCTTTGTTACTTTCGTCCCATGTTACGTTTGCCCCGGTTCTCCCCTACTTCAAATGTTTATGTTTTAAAGTCTTTTTTGTAAATATTCTTGGGTTCTATTTCATTTTATTTGCAGTAGTACTTCATCCATCACATGAATCACTTAGCTTAATTCCACCTCAATGTTCGTATATTATGTATAATGCTTTGGCAATATTGTAAGCATACACAGTCATGCAAATAAATTACCTTTAAATTGAAAAAAAAAATTGAAAGGGAGGGAGAGAGAGAGAGAGAGAGAGAGAGAGAGAGAGAGAGAGAGAGAGAGAGAGAGCGCGAGAGAGAGAGAGCGCAAATGAGAGTTGTTAATGAATTGTACTCTGAAGCAGTGGTGTAGTCTAGATTTTTTTAGTGAGTATACTGTGATTTTTCCCTCTCACCCTTATGCTCACTCGTCCCAGAGTGACACCCCATAAGCACCACCACACTTACAGATGCATACAGTATGGATCTTCATGTAATCGAGAGCATTCTGAAAGTGTACTCATAAACACATAAACTGAATGTGTTATCAACATGTCAGTTTATTATAAGAAAAAAAGACTTTAACAGTCAATGGGTTTACAGCTGGGGAAACTGGACTGATTTTTAGGCTGGTTTAGTGTTAATCAACATCTAACTCAGGGCCAAAAGTTACTCAACTGTTAATTAAAATTAAATAAACCGTTTCCAATCTTCAATCCGTGGCTAACACATAGATTGAAGGAGAAAAAAATATCCACTCTTTCAATAGCTATTATCTGACAACTATTGATAACATTACCATGTGTAATTTAATGGTGTAAATGTTTTTAATTAATACACATTTAAGATGACCATGAATTAACTCTAATTTGCATAGTCATTGAAATAAAAGCTTATTTAATGCATATAATACAAGCAGTGTCTAAAAATGAAAATATGATTTTACTTAATTATTATTACAAGACCATCATGTAGCTTAATATTAGACACCCAAACCAAAGTGAAGAAAATAATCTTTAATTTGCAAGTCTGAACTGAACATCAACGCAGACATGATTTTCCTCACAAAAGTTTAAGATCGTATACATCTTGAACGTAGATATATAAATTAACACAGAGAAGGAAAGTTTAACACTATGAACCACAAGCAAACAAAGCTAAAACCATCAGGATATAATTACGGGCTTATTTTATTGCATTTGGCAGAGGTGGAAAAAGTACTAAAATTTTGTACTCAAGTAAAAGTAAAGTTACTTTAATAATATTTTACTTAAGTAAAAGTAAAGTTACTTGTCTAAAAATCTACTCAAGTAAAAGTAAAAAGTAAGTCATTTTAACTTTACTCAGAGTAAAAGTTACTTTTTTTACAGCGGGAAGAGGTGGAGGATTCTAGTATAGTTCAAAAACGACAAGGGAATATACATCTCAAACTAGTTGTTTTTAATTGTAGGAACATCTTTACAATTAAAGTGCAATAACAAAAAGTTAATAAAATAAAAAGCTTTTTTAAAGTAAGAAACATTTATGGAATTATTTAATGATTTTACATGTGAGTTATGCACTTTTGAAGGTGGTCAGCAGCTAGTAAATACAATCACTATAGTAAGGTTGTAATTGATGTATTGCTGGTAACATACATTATTTTATTAAACTATATATAGTTTAAATAAGCATATAATGAGATGAGTGCCATGTCTATATACATTTGACACGTTTATTGTCTTCTTACTACCTGATGACCTTTCTTCTCTCTCTCTCTCTCTCTCTCTCTCTCTCTCTCTCTCTCTCTCTCTCTCTCTCTCTCTCTCTCTCTCTCTCTCTCTCTCTCCGCATTCTCGAGGACGTTTTGAAGTTGTGTTTGACTTGACGCGAAGCTGCTAGACCTCGGAAGATAATGGTATTAAAAACGCGTCGTGCAATTTCGTACTTAAGAGCATGAATCCTACCTTTCATAGAAATGAAACACTCGCTTCGCGTCAGTGGAAAGTGGTCGCTTAAATATGACCAGGGGTTTCTTTCATAAGATTTGAACTGAGGCGGGTCTGCAATAGCGCGCGCCTGTCTCGTCCGTCTCCATGGTTCTTTTTGCGCGTTCCCCCGGGCCCCGCCCATTTACATCCGTTGCGCGTCTTTATCACCTTGCTTTTTAAAATATTTTTTTACTCAGTAACGGATATGATTTAAAATGTAGCGAAGTACAATACTTTAAATAAAACATACTTAAGTAAAAGTAAAAGTACAGATTTTAAAAACTACTCAAAAAAGTAAAAATACACAAAAAAACTACTCAATTACAGTAACGTGAGTAGATGTAATTCGTTACTTTCCACCTCTGGCATTTGGAGCCTTACCTCCAGATAAAGTAATAAACTGGACTGATGTTTTAAATGTTGTTTACTCACATGTGCGTTGTTAACTCTCCGGATTTTATATTGCAGCAGCTCGTTCACTTCACATGGATTGTTTACAGTGTCGCGTGAGCAGCTACACTGCAGGTTCGACTTCATTTGGCGCTAAGCAGACCCTTTGGTGATGTCAAAGTACCGCGAGAGCGATTCAAAGCAGATTTCTCCATGTGATAAATGCAATCGCTCTCGCGGTACTTTGCTGTCACTCGCCTGTGGGTTCTTCTGGTGCCACACCAGTCTGCTCCCCAGTCACTTTGGCGCCGCTATGGTAATTTGATTTCATACGCGAATCGGATCGCGCAGTTCGGCAGGAATTCAAACACACCAAAATATAGCCTAATATATATGCAGTTCAACCCGCTAAAATAGCAAGTGTAGCATGCTACTGGTCAGTGCTTTACATCTGAATTATGACTAAAAGTTTGAAATGTCAGAAAACCATGCATCCCCAAGCTATTTTTAGTGGGTATACGGAAATCCTTGACAATTTCTAGTGGGTATACGGCGTATACCTGCGTATCACGTAGACAACACCACTGCTCTGAAGTGCACGAGGGACATGTTGTTGTGCTCATTATTGGAGGGAGGAAAGAAGTTAATTGTTCAGTGGCTTTTGGTGAGTTAATACTCCAGTGTCTGATAATTGAAAAGGAACAGTGCATTATCAACTGCTTTGTCATACCGGCAAAACCAGATGTTTCTGTTTTTTCATTTCTTTCGTATTAGTCAAAATGTTTACATTGCTACATAAGTTTAGCTGTTTCTTCTATAAATAATGTTTGATGAGCAAACCCATAGTTTTATGTAAATACTGCGCATAGAAAAGCTGTAACATGCAAATATTTATTTTAAAAAATCTAAATATTAATATACAGTAAGCTACTACCACACAAATCACAGGATTCACTCATCTATCACATCCCGTTTTGCAAGCGTCCTAAATGTGTGTGAATGTAAGCATGTGTGTCCATGCCACAGGGGTTAGGTTGAGCTCCAGAGGGGTGTGAAACATTGCCACGGTAACTGCACACCATACCCGAATCTCTCTACCCCTGACTGGGTGTTCTAACAGAGTACCACAACAAGGTTACACCTGCTGCCACACTTGAGCAGACACACGCAGTAGCTAATAGATTCTTAAGCACACTCGATGAATATTTCATGCTGTTTAGTTGTGTGACCTGCCCAATGCAGAAATATACCCACCACAGGAGACCAACATTTCCCAGTTTTACTTAGACATCTGTGATAGAAAGAATAAACTATGTTTGGGGTTAATATCTAAAACAGAAACTCTTAAACCCTGTTTTCTCAGGGAGGCCTTTTAGTGTCCATCCTTACGTTTAAGTGTATGTGAGTGTGGGCAGGGATTTCTAACTTTTAAATATTTAATAAATGTCCGCACACCCGGAAGTCTAGCTGGGCAAGTATGCCGCAAAGGAACCCGATTCAAATGGAGGGGAACAGACCATGCCAGAGAAATGCCTGTGATCTTTTTAGTTATTAGAAAGCATTTGGGGAATCACAAAAAGCTGAGCATGACACTGATTTCTTCTGTGGGACAGTTCTCCAAAGGCATCAGGGTCATCAAAATTTGATGATCAGTGTTTCAGCTGCAGAAAAAGAGAGCTGGACTCCACACTGCACTTAAAGGCATGAGAGTAAAGCTTGATATGACAGAGAATGACACCTCTGTATGCAATCTATGGGATAATGTTAATATATGTCAAAGATTAAGCACTAATCATGTGAAGAATTGCATTTTCATTTTATGTAACATCAATATATTTGTGTTTAAGTTACATAAGCACAATTATTTTACATTTGTATTAATGCATTTAGCTTTATACATTTACATTACAGTTATGCATTTGGCAGACAGTTTTATCCAAAGTGACTTACAAGGTATACATTTTTTAGTATGTGTGCTCCCTGGGATTGAACCCATGACCTTTGCTGCTAACAACTGAGCGACAGGAACACAAAAGCTACAGTTTTGTATCTAAAGTGACTTACAATGTATTCATAAAAATACTTTATAAGAATAATTGGCCGTTTCACACGGTACACGGTAAGCGACGTGCGGCCACAGTTTTCTCGTGTAGTGGAAGCGTTTCGTGCAACATTTAGTGCCAATATGTTTATCTTCAATGGCGCCTGCCGTGAAGAGCCATGTCCGCAGAAGGGGCAGGATTTTGGGTGCACGAGCAAGGCGTGCAGGCCGACCCCGCTTTACCTCTGTAACCACCCCCATTTTGCTGCTTTACGCACGTCTTCTATTGACAATGAACTAGCCACTCGGCTGCTGCATACCGTGTGAAACGGCCATAATACATACATTCCCTGGGAATCAAACCCATGACTTTAACATCAAGTCATGCAGAAGGCGGCATTAATATGTCATTTATAAGTTAATTAACAGCCAGTATTCAAGCTTATATGTGACCCTGACCACAAAACCACACTCTAAAAATGTCTGGGTTATTTTTGACCCATAATGAGCAAATATTGGACACAACACATGCTGGGCTAAAAATGACCCAATTCTGGGCTGTTGTTATGCAACAATGGGTTATAATAACCCAGCTGTTCGGTTAAAACAACCCAGCATTGGGTAAACCTCAACCCAGCTGTGTTCTGTCCAATATTTACTCATTATGGGTCAAAAATAACCAAGACATTTTTAGAGTGCAGTTATAAGTAGCACTGATATATTTGTAGCAAAGGCCAAAAATACATTGTATGGGTCACAATTATAGATTTTTCTTTTATGCCAAAAATCATTAGGATATTATGCAAACATGTTCCATGAAGATATTTTGGTACCGTAAATATACCAAAACTTTATTTTTGTGGGTGAATGCAGGACTTCATTTGGACAACTTTAAAGGAGATTTTCTAAATATTTGTATTCCAAATTTTCAAATTGTTGTATCTCAGCCAAATATTGCCCTATCCTAATGTATTCATTCAGCTTTTATTCAATGTCCAAACCTCAATTTAAAAAAAGTACCCTTATGGCTGGTTTTGTGGTCCATGGTCCCTATACTAAAGTGTTACCTGTTTTTTTCAGACTGATCTCACGGAAAGTCGTGTTATAGTCACAAAAATTTGCTTAATTTATTCGTGTTCATGGCACTATTTCTATAAATAGTTTTTCTTTTTCTTGTCATTTATGTATTGTTTTCTCATTGTATTTTCCTATTTTCTTACCATTGTCGCTTGGGGTTGGAATCACTTTCTGTTACATTTTTAGACATCCTAACCCAAACCCTAACTCCAGGGAGAATAGTTTTAAAAGCGGAAGAAAAACATGTGGAAACTAATACAAAAAAGAACATCCTAATTCAAACCCCAAATCTAACCCCAAGCGACAATAAAATTACACGAAAAAGAAAGTCGTGCCATGGCCACAAAAACAATTTATTATGCTTGGGAATCGAGAATCGAGAATCGATTGGAACCGGGACTAGCTTTGCGATTTTCCCGGAATCGTTCAAAAGTTTAAAATTCGATTCCTAGTTTCGATTCCGCCGACCGGATAAAGAAACCGCTGAACACCAATGAAGAAGCGTCTGTTTCGTGCATAGGAGGGTGCACGTCGAACGTAATAAAGCACCTCGTTCATTGAGTATAAATAAATGTGTGCCCCGTCTTTGACGCGCTGTGCCGACCGTCCTCTGCTGCCTCTTCCTCTGTCTATGACCCCCAGCTTGGCACCGCAGTGACTGCACTGCAGTCCGTATCAAGTAAGTAAAACAATATATACAATGAGAGCTCGCTAAATTTCGAAATCCCTGGTAGAAAAAAGAAACGCTAAAACAATGTTAGTCTCTGAAAACAAAAGGACTTATTATTTTTAAATTACTTGAGTTCGCGCTTTTTGCTGAGCACAGAACAAGCGTGTACTTTTGAAGACCGGACCCAGGATGCAGAGGAACGCGCATCTCAGACGTGAACACGACAGGAATAATGGGTTTAATTATGATTTCAGATACAATTCTTCATACGTGAGGATAGTAAAGACTGACAAGACGACTCAGAACATACTAACTAACAAAATCTGAGAGAATGAAAAAACAATAAAATATTTTTCCTATGATAGCCCGCCCGGGCAGAGCGAAGATGCATTTTGATTACCCCATCAGGAATTCTCAATAGCTCCTGGACGTAGGGCTAGCGATTTTGCGATCCCTGAAAAGACTGCCTTGCACCAATATTGAGATAACAATTTAGCCCATGTATTTTTTCATAGACTATTTATGAGCTAAGAATGATAATGTTAGTTAGCCCATCAATGGGAGCACGGTAACATGTTCAAGTACCTGCAGCAGCATCATACACTCATGTGTTTTCATGAGGTTTTTAAAAATAAAGCTCTCTTGAGGTAAGTGTACCCCTGTAAAAATATATTCATAATTTATAATATTTATATTCAAGTTCATAGATTTGATATTTATATTGTTGAAAACAGCCATGTGAGAAATTAATAGTAAAGTTCATAAAAAGTCAAAAGTTTATAAAATTAAAATTGATGGTGAAGGTCAGACTATTTCCTTCAGAAAGACCATTGGTTAGCTAGCTCATTTAAAATATCCTAAACATTTTTGACCCTGCCTCTTAAAAGAATCGGAATCGAGAATCGATAGGAACCGGAATCGAAACAAGGAATCGGAATTGGAATCGTTCAAATTCAAACGATACCCAACCCTACAATTTATACACGAAAAAAAGCTGAATTTTGTGCCATAATTAAATTATTTTTTGAGACTATATAACTCCATTCACACAGACCTTTGGTCATAGTAAAATACCCATAAAATTGCCAGACAAGCCTCTGTGTGTATGCAAACACGTCCCGTAAATCTTTTGGGATCGTTGCCGGAAAGCGGACTTAGTAAGATACCCAGAAAACACTCTGTGTGAACAAGAAGCCGAAACAATGCCGTAACAGGCATGTCGTAGTGAGGACGTGCTTGTCATCACAACAATAAAGTTATGGTTCAGCTTTTTAAAACGAGAGATTTACATGCAGATCAACATTTGCAACGAGAAATGTCGCAAACTAGACTGAAGCAGTTATCAGGAAATTATAAATGTGACGCATAAACAACGCTGTAAGGGGCGTGCCGTAGTAAGGACGTGCTTGTCATGGCAACTTGAAGTTGGTTCAACTCTTTAAAATAAGGGATTTACACATGCAGATCAACACTCACCACGAGAAATGTCAGCAAACTGGACTGAAGCAGATATCAGGTAAGTTAGCTCGTCACTTACCACGCTGAAGCAGAGATCATTCAGCAGCATAAAGAATATTGCGTCACATGCTCATTTGAGCTTATAGTAAACGAAAATGCCCGCGCGTCATCTCAACAAGATATATCGTTGAGCTCGTTTCAAATATCCACTCTGAAGCTGAAATCATTCACCAGCATAGAACGGCACGTCACGCGCTCCTTTATAATCTTATCATAAACAAAAATGCATGCGAGTAGTTTCTGGAGAGAGAAATAATAAATAATATGCAAACTTTAGACGCTGCGTAGAAGAAAGTGCAAAACTTTAAACAGGTCATGTGTCTTTCTGGGACCTTGCAGATTCCGGCAAATCATTGGCAGTGTGAATGAACAAAAATCAATTGATCCCGGAAAAATCCAGGATGCATTTTCCATGTATTTTCCGGAATTTCTGTGTGAAAAGGGCTTAACACAACTTTCTGTGAGATCATGTTGGGTTTTTTTACGCACAAATACAGTCTGTTATTATAGGCTAAACAAAAAATGACAAATATCTATTCTATTTCTCTACCGTAGCATGAAAAATACGTTTTCTGATATATAAAATACAATTCATTCAATATTTGAAATCCTGAATCCATCCTTGAATTTTGCAGAAAAAAGTCTGTCAAACAACGAAAGTCAACGGTTTTATTTGAAACTAGCATTGTTCTGAGATGCCAAAGTCCCAGTGTTCCACAGGGACACCGAAGATTTATCTGACTCATCAGGCCCACTCGGTTCCCCATCTTCAGGCCTGGATACATCGGGTCCAAGGGAATTACCCCAGACAGGTTTGATGAATATCTGTATTCCTCCTCAAAATGTGGAGTGCAAGTCTTCTCCAAAGTGTGTCTCTTTGGGCAGGAACAGAAAAGGTATACTCAGGAACACTGGGAGACGTCTTTGACTTTGTTTGCCCCTCTCGTTTGGCTTAGTGAATTCCTTTCCCTTGCTTTCACATGCATTTCCAGAGTCGTTCTTCTGTGCACCCAGTGAGATATGTATTTTTGTACTAATGTGAAGTATTAAAGGTCTGCTTCTCACTTTGAATGTCCACAGTTTAGCATTTCAGAGTGGCACCTTTGATCGCCAAAGAAATTACACTGAAAAAAATTATTCATTCACTTTACTCAATTTTTTAAGGTAAGTGGTCGCAATCAATTTATTTAAGCTACATTTAAACAAAAGGTTTTTTTTAAATTTAGCTTAAATAATTTGATTGCGTCCGCTTATCTTAAAAAAAAGTATATTGAATGTTTTTTTAGTGTAGGAGGGCCAGGGCTACCTATTTAAAGGGACATTCCACTTTTTTTAAAACAGGTTCATTTTCCAGCTTCCCTAGAGTAAAATATTAGATTTACGATTTTGAAACCCATTCAGCCGATCTCCGGGTCTGCCGATGCCACTTTTAGCATAGCTGTAACATGGCTGCAGCAGGCGCAGTGATATTACGCAGCGCCTGGTCCCCTTGGTTACTTTCAATAGCAGGGGACTATTTTTGGGCATCATTGCACCTGCTGCAAGCCATGTTATGGCATCAAAGTCCTTATTTATTATGCCGGAATGAGAGTATAAGTTCCCAGCTATATCTGCCTAAATAAATCACAACTTTTAATTTTCTGTCAGTCTTAATACACAATGTAACTAGAGAAGAGTCAAGTTTTAAATAATAAAAATACAGAAACTCTTTGGTTATTTTTTAGCGCGATGCTAATGGTCTAATTCAATGGATTCAGTGGATTATGTTAAGCTATGCTAAAAGTGGTACCGCCAGACCCAAAAATCGGCTGAATGGATTCCAAAACTGTAAAAATCAGATGTTTAAAGGAACAGTATGTAGGATTGTGGCCAAAACTGATATTGCAATCACAAAACTTGTGGCTAAAACTGGTACTGCAATCACACAACTGGTGGCCAATACACAAAATAACAACATAAACATCAGTTGAGGGCTGCAACTCCACTTTTTAAATGACAATATCCTGGCCGGACCACTGTTGTCAGTGATAAAAGTATTTGAAATGAACATGATTTCTTAATGTCTAGTGACATATCAGGGCCATTTTATGATTAATTGATATAAATTTCTTACATACTGTTCCTTTAACTCTAGGGGAGCTGGAAAATGAGCCTATTTTCAAAAAAATTTGCTGTGTCCCTTTAAACATGCCCCTATAGTAAACCTACTATCCAAAGTAATTTCACAAGCCAGCAAAACACGCTTTGGGAATTAATCATACGTCAGAAATACTTGCGTATGTTAAGGGGTGCCAGATATTAAATGATTTTACAGAAACAACACTAATTATCTTAGAAGGTTACAGTATAGGAGATGGACAAGCGTTGGGTGACCCTGCTTGACCTCTGGGAAGGCAGATTTTCTGTGTTGCCATAATCAATGTCCAATACGTCCAAAAATGTTGTGATAAACTTAAGGGACATGAATAAAATCACATTGTCCTGCACTGCTTCAAGAGATTGCCTAATGTCATAAAGTTCAGTCATTAATACTGAGTATAACAGGTAATAAAATCTTTATGGAGAACATAACATCGAAGAATTAGATTGTACAAATTACAACCGAAAGATTTGTTTGACAGCAAATGCAATTGCTTGGCATCCGCTCTTAAATGTTAATAAAGGTGCCATGCATATTTCAGTGATATAAACAGTGGCAGGTGAGGCTGAGTTATTTATTTATAAGGGCCTATCATATAAAGGTAAGGTTTACAGGGAATACTCTGTTTGTATATGTATGTGTGTTTATGTCAGCTTGGGTACAAGTGTCTGAGCGGAGTTGAACCCCTGAGGCAAGTTAAGCGAGCGCAACACTCAGAGCTCCACAGTTTACAATAACGCTACATAAACAGCTGCATAACTGAATGCATGTGCGCTCGACACCTTTGGGAAGGCAACATTTGATATGAAAATTAGTATTTTTTCTTATGCTCTGATTTCTGCTCAAGAGGAAGGGCACCAAAAGACCTTCTTTTCATTGAAAGCATTCCCACAGGAGCAACAAGCCTTCCCGTGTCATACACATGGGAACTGTGTAATAATGGTTTGCATGTTTTACATGCTCAGTCATGTTGCTATGAATATAGCCACCCATCTAAAGTGGATCCAGACAGGACAGGTAAATTGTCTGTCTGCCCCAATGGATAAGAAATCAATTGTAAAAAGGCAAGTGAACATCTACAATGCTTGACTTTCAGATGTAGCTTGCGACGGCAGGAAGAGTGGGGTCACCGCAACAGGAGATCGCAGACGGGTGTCATAATTCATCATAGCAATGCTCAGTAATGCAGTGTAGGAATAGGATATGTTGGAAACTCAGGCTTTCTTTCACCAGCTTCAGCGTACATGACCTCATACTGCCAATGCGTCTCACCACAAGACATACCTCTCCAACATTTAGACCAGAGAAATGATTTGTCAGTCTTTCACTCGCATGCGCCCACACACTTACCAGCAGTTGGTGCTAATATACCTCTTTCTGTCACCACGTGCCAGTTTCTTGTCATTTATGTGACTATTCTTACCACAATTTCGATTTTCTTTTCATTCCTTGTGCTAACCGTTCCCTGAAAGACAAGCTGAGTGTGCACTACATTAAATGTGAAACTTTTATTTCACAATGCTTTCTGTTTATGCTCTGTTCTGTGTTATTAGGAAGCGCAAAAACTGGGACAATGAGATAGGAAACTTTGCATTACAGTTTATACATTTCTGATATTAAACATTAAAGTTTTGAAGTCTCGTGCTATTCTGCATTTTTTAAAGGGGCACTTTTTGAGTGAGATCTTGAGGTCTTTAAGGTACACTCCACTTTTTTTTAAAAAAAAAAGAAAATTTTCCAGCTCCCCTAGAGTTAAACATTTGATTTTTACCGTTTTGGAATCTTCTCAGCCGATCTCCGGGTCTGGCGGTACCACTTTTAGCATAGCTTAGCACAATCCATTGAATCTAAGACCGACTGAAAATTAAAAGTTGCGATTTTCTAGGCAGATATGGGTATGAACAATACTTTCATTCTGGCGTAATAATCAAGGACTTTGCTGCTGTAACATGGCTGCAGGAGGCGCAATGATATTACACACTGCCCGAAAATAGTCTCCTACTATTTTACAAAAATTTCTGGGGCCAAAGTGCTGTGTGAATGGGGTTTCATATTTTTAAGTTGAATTAAACAAAATAAGCAACTTAAAGGTGCATTGTGTAACTTTTAGAAGGATCTCTTGATAAAAAATGCATTACAATATACATAACTATATTATCAGTGGTGTATAGACCTTTTGCGAGTCGACGTTAATCTTTTAATAATTTGAATAGAAAATAATTAGAGAAGATATCCGGTGTTCTGTCGAAGTCTGATCCCTCTATGTGTTTCTTATAGATTTTTCATCACGTTACGTTTATAATTTATTTAGAAAGATTAAAGATTTGAATTAGTTCATAATATCAATAATATTACCATTTATTAAAGTTTTCATTTTTTTTTCGTTTTCTATTACTTCCTTTTACCTTATATCTTAGCCTATGTCTTCTTCCTGTTTGCTCTAAATTATGATGTTTACTAATAAATATATAAACATAGCACACACACACACACACACACGATGTAAAGTGTTAATAATATATAAACAGGCCTATACAAATTAATTTGTATGTAAACATAACAGTTTTAGAACAAACACGTAGGCTATAAGGAAGAAATTGAAAACAGGAAAATTATGAAATATTTAATAAATGATATTATACAGAATACATGATAGTATTGCTCTTATAAGTACGTCAGTGATTCATACTGTAAAAATAATTGATTCACCAATAAAGAACAATACATATACATTACATACATGCACACATACAGTAGCCAAGCCATTTAAACTTTTAATTTATTTAAAAATTAAATGTAACTTGGTGAAAACGTTATAAGAAACATTACACTTAAGAGAAATATAGGGGAAACAGACTTCTACAGAACACCAGATCCATAAAAATCACAGTTTAACGATAAAATACTTCACACAGCTATTGAGAAGCATTCACTTTCTGCCACCAGTTGGGCTCCGCCCACTAAAAACGGCATCTCTGTTTGCAAACACGCAAAAGGTCTATTTAGACCTTACATAATGAACTGTTTTTATTACCCAAGAATGAGCCGTATCGTATTTATCTACATACACCGTGGGACCCTGACATCGCCGTAATGTTTCTATAGTAGCCCTAAACGGACAAACCGTTCTACAGAGCACGTTTTGTCCCTATGTTGTGGTGGCTACCAGGTGAGCTGTTGGTTGCAATTCACAATCTCACCACTAGTTGCCGCTAAAATTGACACACATCACCTTTATAAGGTTAGTTCACCCAAAAATGAAAATAACATCATTAATGACTCACCCTCATGTCATTCCAAACTCGTAATATCTCCGTTCATCTTCGGAACACAATTTAAGATGTTTTATATTGAGTCAGAGAGCTTGTTGACCCTTCTTTGAAAATCTACATACGGTATACTGTCCATGTCCAGAAAGGTAATAAAAACATCATCAAAGTAGTCCATGTGACATCATTGGGTCAGTTAGAATGTGTTGAAGCATCGAAAATACATTTTGGTCCAAAAATAACAAAAATTATTACTTTATTCAGCATTCTTCCGTCTTCTCTTCCATGTCTGTTAACTTGTGAAACGCATGCTTGAGACTAAAGTCACGTAACTGCAGTGACGCGGATGATGTACGACGTGGCTGACGTGTTATCTGGTTTGCCCCTGCTGTTTTTTTTTTGTGCGCCCGGGCTTCGTTTACAGTCTGAGGGAGACGCATGCTGTAAGTTTGAAAAAAAAAACTTTGCAAACATGTCTGAGGATAACACGTCATCCGCGGAAGAGAAGACAATGCTGGACCAAATGTATTTTCGATACTTTAACACATTCTAACTGACCCACTGATGTCACATGGACTACTTTGATGATGTTTTTATTACCTTGCTGGACAGTATACCGTATGTAGATTTTCAATACAGGGTCAACAAGCTCTCGAACTAAATCTAAAACATCTTAACCCTTGTGCCTTGTTCCAATTCACTACCCTTTCGTGTTGTTAGCGGCCAAAAATGGCCACTAAATTAAACGGCTGTAAAAATGTATCAGATTAATATTTTTTTCAATTTTTTGCATAAATCTGTTAATCAACCTCAGAACTGATCAAAACTACCAAATGTTTCCAAAAATGTCATGATTTTGACTCTTTAGTTGCCAAGCTCGTAGGTGATGCCACTGATTTGAGAAAAAAAAAACACAAAATCACCGACCCTCAATACAAAAAGTGATCGTGGACTGGATTTTTTTCACCCTTTTCACAGTCCTGGGCATGCCAAAGACTGGCAAAAACATTGGCTTTGATGCATTTTTTGTTTTTGTGCAGCATCAGATTGAGTTTTTTTCTCCCTCATTTGTTGTTTGTGGCCATTTTTTCCCCATTGGCTTCCATTATGGCAACGTTTTTTGATTGCGGAGCCATGACACCTTATTACCATGCATTCTTTATTCTTTGTGGCTTTTCCTTGTGCAAAGAGGTAAAATTTGTCATTTTTACTGTTGATCACCACGTGGCACCACCAACCCTCCAGTAGCCTGCGCAAAAAAACAGAGCTTAATTTCTGGTTTGTACATTGACTTATATGGACTATAACACCATAGTGTGTGTGTGTGTGTGTGTGTGTGTGTGTGTGTGTGTGTGTGTGTGTGTGTGTGTGTGTGTGTGTGTGTGTGTGTGTGTGTGTGTTTAGGGTTAGTGTTAGGTATTGAGGAGAGATGACCACCCTCGCGCACCAGTTAGTGCTGCCCTGGTGAGAGGGATTTTTTTCTCCTGTAGCTGTCCCCTAGACACAAATCCACAGACAGCAGCAGGCACCAGCAGCTCAGGAGTGAAGAGGGGAACATGCAAGTGGTGTACAGAACAAAAAAAGAACAGTCAGCACTTGTATCTGTTGTGGTGGACACACTTGCAGAGAGCACCAAGTAATATGCTGCAAGTCCAGCTGAAAAGACTGAACACACACACGTACACATATACACACTAAAAATTAGTTTGATTGTTTAGTTCTCCATCCATCCTTTACTCTTGCTTCATTGTTCAGTTTATTTGAAGTTGTTTTTGCATTTTGGTTAATAATAAATGTTGTATATTAAAATCTGATTCAGAGAAGATTTTTTTACAGATTTTTTCACACAGACGCACACACATGCAAGCACACACACACACACACACACACACACACACTCTCTCTCTCTCTAATATGCTGTTATACTCCATATAACTCAGTGTACAATCCAGAACTAAAGCTCTGTTTTTTTGCACAGGCTACCAAAGGGCCAATGGTGCCACATGGTGATCAACAGCAAAAATGACAAATTTTACCTCTTTGAAAAAGGTAAAACCACAAAGAATCAAGAATGCGTGGTAATAAGGTGTCATGGCTCTGCAATCAAAAAATGTTGTTATAATGGATGTCAATGGGGGAAAAATGGCCACAAACAATAAATGAGGGAGAAAAAAATTAAATCTGATGCTGCACAAAAATTAAAAATGCATCAAAGCCAATGTTTTTGCCAGTCTTTGGCATGCCCAGGACTGTGGAAAGGGTGGAGGAGAATCCAGTCCACATTCACTTTTTGTATTGGGAATCGGTCATTTTGTGTGTATTTTTTTCCCGGATCGGTGGCACTACTTATGGGCTTGGCGATGGAAGAGTTGGAGTCGTGGAATTTTTGCAAGCATTTGGTAGTTTTGATCGGTACTGGGGTTGATTGACAGATTTATGCAAAAAAAAAGTGAAAAAAATGAATCTGATAAATTTTTACAGCAGTTTAATTTAGTGGCCTTTTTTGGCCGCTAACAACACAGAAGGGTAGTAAATTTGCCCACGGTATATTGTTAAATTTTTTTAAATTTCAAAGCATTTTCTTAAAATATGTGTAAATATAAGATTTGTCACCAAGAATCATTCAATTTGCTGAAACACAGAGAAAGTTGTGGCCAAATTAAGACAAAAAAATTGCAAAAATGGCCAAAAATGGCCCCAACAACACATAAGGGTTAAACTGTGTTCCGAAGATGAACGGAGGTCTTACGAGTTTGGAACGCAATGAGGGTGAGTCATTAATGACATTATTAATTTTTTGGTGAACTATCCCTTTAAGTTAAGTCAAATGTTTAAAAGATTTAAAAACTTACATTTTTAAACCAATAAAAACATATATTTATACATTAGCTTTGAACAACATGATCTCACGGGAAGTTGTGTTATATTCACGAAAAATATGATTAATTTATTTGTGTCCATCGCACGAAATTCAGCTTTTTTTCGTGTCTTGAGCACGAATGTCTTTTTCCCGTCACTCGCACAAACTTCTATAAATTGTTTTTCATGCCCGTGGCATGACTTTTTGTGTCATTTTATGTATTGTTTTCTCTTTTCTTTTCCTATTATTGTTGCTTGGGGTTAGATTTGGGGTTTGGGTTAGGATGTATTGATTTCTACATGTTTTTCTTCTGCTTTTAAAACTATTCTCATGCAGTCGGGGTTAGAGTTGGGGTTTGGGTTAGGATGCCTACAAATGTAACAGAAAGTGATTCTAACTCAAACCCCAAGCGACAATGATAAAATAGGAAAAAAATATGAGAAAACAATACATAAAATGACACCAAAAAGAAAGTCGTTCCACGGACATGAAAAACTATTTATAGAAATTTGTGTGAGTGACATAAAAAAGACATTCATGCTCAAAGCACAAAAAAAGATGAATTTTGTGCCATGGACATGAATAAATTAATACAAATTTTCATTACTATAACAGGACTTTCTGTGAGGCCTGGTTTAAACACGAATCTAACAAAGTTTGTTTTGTTAATGTTTGAAACGTGAAAAAAGAAAATCTTTTGCTTCTCAAGCAAAGCTTTAAATATGCAGGGATATTTTAGCGTGAAGCAATACAAAAATGCTGATTAAGAAAATTATTTTCATTTATTTATTTTGCAATAAAAATAGATCGATGTAAAAGAATGACAACAACTTTCCTCAGTTCACTGGCATCATTAGGAAAACAAAAAAATAATTGAGGGCCTTAATAAGAAATAAGCATACACAGATAATGGAGTGCATAACGTGTGGCGGTTTGTCAGGATGTGATAGAGAGAACCCTCAGGGCTGCAGTATACAAAAGAGACTGCCAACATTAAGACAGCGTATCAAGCCAAGAGCCTGGATATTGGAGCATTGTCTGTCAGCAGATATCAAGTGCACTAAATCTAAGATTACCAAATTAAGAGGAGGCACTTATGAGGTATCTATTGATTTGACACACACACATATGCACCCACACACACTTACTTAACTATCTAAATTGTAACATAACATATGCTTCTATATAAAACTAATTTTAAAGGCATAACTTAAATTTACCATACAATTGTTTTAAAAATATTTATATTTGGTATATCTCCAGTTTCCCCAAAGTACACCGACATGCAGATTAGATGAACTGAAGTCAGTACATTTCTCTTAAGTGTATGAGTGCCATGATAGACTTGCCATCTATTAGGGGAGTAAGCAAAATGTTGAGATACGCTTCAGCCCTCCTGTGCTCCAGGGTAAGCCAATTCAGGGATAAAATATTTGCTATATTGTATGAGAATTGATTTTACAAATGAAAGGTTGCTAACTTTTAGTTCAAACTAAATTAGGAAACACACATTACCTGTCAAAATAGAGTACTGAGTCGCATTTATTCCAACACGACCCAGAACATCACATCCTTGAGATGCTAAATGCACATACAGTAAGACAAAACATGCTGTATATCGGTCACTTCCTAGCATACAGGACCTATTAAAAATGTATGCGCTCTATACTCATATACTAATAGATCTTTTGCACACTTTTATAAACACTTTGTAACTTTAAACGAGGTATTCACACTGTGTACCCCTAAATTAATTTAACACAGTTGTATTTAAAGAACAGAAGCTCTTCTCTTTGCTGAAGTGCACCACCTGATGGAGAGGACCGTCAGTAGTGCAGATGGAGCGTATGATTGTTATGTGCATCCATGGCTTTAAAAGCTGCGAGAGAGGGAGACTCTTACAGCAGATGAACGGTGATCCTAGTCCTTGACTCTGTGTGTGTTCATTCAGGGAAAGCGCTTTTGGTCCACTTACTGACATCCACGAGTAATGATAGTGTCAGTGGACCCGGCTTCATTTTATCGCTTCCTCCTTTTTATCTGCATCTCTCCCACGCTTTGTTTCTAGCTATGAGCCTTCCTTTATCACTGTAAAATACATTTTGTAGTCAAACTTTTTTACTGATCCTTGTAAATAATCTCATTAACGTGCAGGTTCATGCATGACTCCAAGCCTCAAGCATTGCATGAATGTGGATAAAGTGACTGTATAAAGGTATAAGAGGAAAAAACGAGATGGACACTTTGTGGATGAAGTGTGTGATGGCTGTTGGCCAGGTTCAGTAGAGTAATGGAGTAATTGATTGCTGATTGACCCCAGAGTCACTAAGGACACTTCTTTCTATGCAACAAATGCATTACTTTTATTTTCATTATGGCCACACAAGCCATAACCTGCATCCACATCATGGCATGCTGTATAAGAAGCACAATAAGAGCTAATGAAACACACACACAGCACTCTTAAGTACACATAAGCATCTATGATCATTAATAATTAAGCATGGTTATTTGTCTGAAATACTTTGAAAAAATGTGGTAAGTACAACAGAGTTGCACTGTCTGTGAAACCCTGCTAAAGTCATTTATTGGGGATTTACTGTCTTCTACATAAAATCATACTATGTAATGTAAAGAATATTCATTGAGAATATAATTTTAATGTTGACTGAGTAAAATCAATGATAGAAGAAAACAATCTTTGGTGCTCCAAATCTCATAATTAGATTATGAGACCTTAGCCTTGATTTTACAGCCAGTGGTCACATGTGTTGCCATCTAAAAAAATCTGCCACATCCACTTTTTTTCACATTGCTTGAAAAGTGTATGAAAAGTTTCAAATAGAGCACCACAATAATTATTGGAAACATGTATTTTATGTCCCTGTCATTATATTGATAAATATAATTTTTTATACTGACCCGGTCGGGCCAATTGTTCAGGTTTTCACTGCCCTCAATAAAAAAATGTAATTGTCACATATTTAATAATCCAAAAGTCAAATTTTCACACAATTTTCTTAAAAGAAAAATCCAGATAATTTACTCACCATCATGTCATCCAAAATGTTGATGTCTTTCTTTGTTCAGTCGAGAAGAAATTATGTTTTTTGAGGAAAACATTGCAGGATTTTTCTCATTTTAATGGACTTTAATAGACACCAACAATTAACACTTAACTCAACACGTAACAGTTTTTTTCAACGGAGTTTCAAAACACTATAAACAATCCCAAACGAGGCATAAGGGTCTTATCTAGCAAAATGATTGTCATTTTTGACAAGAAAAATAACAAATATACACTTTTAAAGCACAAAACTCGTCTAGATCTGGTCGTGATGCGTCAGCGTGACCCCACGCAATACGTCAAGAGGTCACAGAGGACGAACGCGAAACTCTGCCCCAGTGTTTACAAATGTGTTGAAAGAGGACCGTTCCTACGTTGTTGTATGTAAACTGATACTAATTAATGTCTTTGTGTCAGTTTATTGTTTACAGTGGTCCGCAAATTTGCGTTATATATATGTAACACGTGACCTCCCTACGTCACTAGTACACGCATTTACGTTAGGTCGTGCTGGACCAGATCTAGACGAGAAGTTGTGCTTTAAAAGAGCATATTTTTTATTTTTCTTGTCAAAAATGACAATCATTTCGCTAGATAAGACCCTTATGCCTCGTTTGGGATCGTTTATAGTCCTTTGAAACTCTGTTGAAAAAAACTGTTAAGTGTTGAGTTGGGTGTTGAGTGTTGGTGTCTGTTAGAGTCCATTGGAGTGAGAAAAATCCTGCAATGTTTTTTCTGGACTGAGCAAAGAAAGACATCAACGTTTTGGATGGCATGGTGGTGAGTAAATTATCTGGATTTTTCTTTTAAGAAAATGGAATATTCCTTTAACAGATTCACTGCACACTTTATCACATCATTGGCTAAGAGTATAGAGTTGAAATGCCAATAGATTTCGGACTGATCTGTTCTGAACAGAACACCACCAGTGCTCGAGTGAGTGAGGAAGTACATGCTATCGAGGGTGCACACACAGCAGAGTTGTGTGGAGAAGTGAACGCATGGATCAAAGTGAATCAGCAAAACCAATCTCTCTCTCTGAAGGTCACTGCAGGTCAATGAGGGCTTGCAAAACAAAGAAGTAGAGAAGCTGAAAGATACATTCATTTCAGTCATTTCATTTCGTGATTTTATTATGGGATGATTTAACACACTTTCGGTCTGTACCTCGAGGAAAATTATAGAAGCAGGCTTATATTTCAAAAAGACATCTCAGGTTTGCCACTTGTGCTCACAGCAGCAAGCTGTGAACTAACACGGACAAGTTACAAATTTGTGGAATCTTTAATATTTAGCTTGTTTACAGAGATATATATGTACACAAGCCGGAATCGAACAAGCTTTTCCCACATCAGCACCACGGATCAATGCGTGCTAACCACCAGGATACATTGTTTACATTTATGCATTTGGCAGATGCTTTTATCCAAAGCATATACATCTGTATACATAACTCATGGCCATGACCCCTCCATTGCTAATTGTGTTCCTATAGCTCATCTGGAAAACCATTGCGTTAGCGGAACAAAAGGTCCTGGGTTCGATAACAGGGAACTTACATACTGATGAAAAATGTATAGACCATTTTGCAAGATGTAAACAACAGAAGCACTTCCTGTTGTTTTTAAGTTTTTTAGATCACGTTTATTTTACATTTTGATTCAGTTCTAAAATTTCAGTTGGTTGTATTTTGTTCTAATATTGATTAATATTAATATTTTCTTCAGTGTTAAAAAACTGAAACAGGAAGTGCTTTTGGACCATCTTGCTAGATGGTCTATAGCTTGAATGCACTTGTAAGTGGCTTTGGATTAAAACCATATGTAAAATGCTTACATGTAAATGCTAATCTTACACATCTTCAGGTTTCTTCATGTTATGGTTCACGTTTGCAATGTCATTGAACACCTATACGCAGGTATACAGTATAAAAGAAAATGAATTGTGCTTCTACCAAGGGCGAAACTATTGAGACATTTATGGATATTATTTCAGTTTGTTTCCTTTATCCAATAAAAATAATCAAACTGCTATTTAAAATCATGTTTTTGCTGGTCTTCTAAAGCCAGAGGGATTTCCACCTGTACACTACTGAGCTATAGTGCTGTCAAGGTGACGCGTGACTGACAGAAGCCTTTTCCACACACTAATTGACAAAGTCTAATTCCAAACTTCTGGCATTTCATCTTCGCATTTTCATCATAATCAGGCACAGTTCGACATTAGGACGCATTTGTTTGTCTGTTTGTTTATTTTCGAGTGTACGGAATAACTGTGGAACTAAAAATCGCTAGCCTTGCAGATTTTCTCCCTGTGATAGCATGTTTTGCGCTTTGTCTATTCAGCACCCAGCGTGTCAGCGCGAGCGTGCGCGCGAGCGAGCGTGTGTGACAGCCGGTCGCGCGGCGGCGGAGGGTCGCTCACTCACCATCTGTAAATTGCTTTTTTCGGCGGGTCGGTGCTGTGCCGTGGCCGCGCTCGCGGTGTGGAGGGAGCCGTTCCGCAGTAATGAGTTTGTCGGCGTTTAGGGATCGTGCACGCTGCGCGCCCCGGGTCACTAATTCAATCCTGAAAGCGTTCTAAATAATTTTTAATACCTGCTAAGCGTTCATAGAGCTTCACGGGCGATTCATCAAGCTGTCAATTTGTTTTAGAGGTTGCGACATTTTGTTTCTGCGATTTCAAACACGTCCAATAATTGTGACTGTAGTGTCCCCAGGGTGCAACCTATCAAAAATTGTCCAATATAAAATCCATTGATAATTTAGATCTGCAGCGTACATGCAGTTTTTCTTGGGCAGCTAATATTACATTTTTCTTGCATGTTTTTTCATTCTTTCATGTAGACTTTTAAAATAAAGTAAAAAAACACACCTTTCTTACCTTTAAATAGTTTGAAAAACGTTAGAAGTCATTTAAATCTTTTAAGAACATCTTTTGGGAACTAAAAAAAAACCTTTTTAACTTGAATTATTAAGCGTTTTCAAAAAAGAAATAAAAAACATATGTGGGCATGTTTAGCTATGTGTACACACAATGTACATAAGTGCCTCTATAAGTGTGTGTGTGATGTTTATTGTATGTGTGTCTGCCTCTCTTGTAAGCTGAACCATAGAGACGCTGACTACAGGGGAATCTCATCAGCAATGCAACCTAGACGCCGAAGAACACAGTACCTCTTCCTCTCCCCTCTCTGTATTTTCCTTTGCATTTTCTCCCATGTCTTAGTAAACACACCTTGGCCTTCTGTGCAAGATCAAACACATGCCTGTTGGGACAATACATCCGTGTGGAACACAGTGTGACTAAAATAAAAAAGTGTATGGAAAAACCAACCGTAAGACATTGCCCTTACTCGAATGAGATACATTCAGTATTAGTGGGTGAAGGATGTGTGCCGTCGCAAGGCTGATTTAAAACAAAAATTATTTTATGAATAGATTCAAAGTGTATTTCAGTTATAACAAAACCAGCGTGTGCGCTAGTCAGGTGCTCTGTCGGGATGAAGTGATGGCTCTTCTGACACAGCAGAATGAGAGGAAGTGGGAGTGGGGGAAGGGTTTTAGCGTCTGTGTGGGACAATGCCTTGAACAAGGACAGACAGCATCTCAGTGGCCACCTCTTGCTCCAACCAAACATGGCCTGTTTTGTACATCACACAGAAACATGAAAAATGTCATGTTTATTAAGTCAGTGTGTGTCAACAAAGCTAGATTTCTATTTGAAGATGATACACATGGCCCTTATGAATGCTCCTGTCTTCTTCAGAAGAAAAATAAAAACATAAATGTCAAATAACATATCAATGCGTGCTCAAAAAGACAATGGTAAACAAAAATGTACCTTGGGGGAAGACATTAACTGTCGTATCAATAGACAAGTGTCTTACTTGCTTGTATGTTTTTTTTATTTAATCGTGCAAGTGACTTTCCTCAAAAACTTGGACAAGCATGGATGCTTAAAAAATGTGGCCTTAAATGGTTTTCAATCGGCACATGCACATCTGCTGTACAGTGCATTTTTATATTATATACATGTATATAGAACAGCACTTTTTAATCAGGTAAGTAAATGTACATCAGACAGGTAAGTGCTGTGTGTCTGGGGATGCAAATTCCAATGGAAGTATTTCCCTTTAGTTTCTTAACATTTAAAAGGTGCATAAAACACATCTGAAGTAATGTCAGACAACACTATTTAGGAATACAGTTCACATTATATGAAATGGTGGACTATAAACAATATTTACAATATATAATATAGTTACAATTTTTAAAAAAATGAAAGGTGCTTAAAAGGTTTTTCACAGAATAATATTTTTTGGTTTCTCAAAGAACCATTCAGTTAATGTTCTTAAAATAATAAATTCTTTCTTTTTATAATCTAAAGAACTCTCTTTTTACTACAAAGAACCTTTTTGTAACAGAAAGTTTCTTCGGATGTTAAAGGTTAAAATGGTTTATGGAACCATTTATACAAAAATGAACTTCTAGGGCATCGTGAAGCACCTTTATTTTTAAGAGTAAAAGAACTGCGAAGAATCACTGGTCTGAGCAAAATGCAGAGTAGGACTTGCATTTTGGTTGCATCAGAATATTTTGGATTTTCGTTAATATGCTGGTCAAAATAGAACCAGTATGAAGAGCAAATATTGCCACTTATTAGCTTTAATAGCTTTGCAAAGCCAATAGTGTTTAAACTGTTAACAACAACAAAAATGTCCATACTTTTGTTTATATTATACTTCTTTATCCTATTTTTAAAGCTTTCCTTTGCTTATTTTACCGGTGTTAATTAACGGGTTATTAAAGGCATTAAATAAAAATGCTATCTACAATGTTATGTATAAAATCTACATGAATAATGTATAAAAACTAATTTGACTTCTATATTTACAAGCATTAAATTTGAAAAGATAATAGAACTCTTGGTGACTATTTATCACATTTATCCTTTATATTACAAACAACAGGTGTATTCACAGTTACAGCTTTACTTCCTTGCAAAGCGCAAGAAAACGACAGTCGCTAATTTAGACTACATGTACATAATAAAACGCATATGTTTTTTAAAGTTAGTAAGTTAATTTTGTGCAATCTTGTTTCAACTATTTACGATTATAAAGTTGTATATTCTGATATAAAAATACAAACGAAGAAACATTTGATTAGAGATAATTAGCAGTAAGAAAGATTATTTTAAATATATTTTAAAAATATTGAAAATGTAACGAATTATAAACTCTATTTGCATTATCGTAATTTTAAAATTGAAAACATCAACAACTGGATTGCATAAATTAAGAAAAAGGTTAACAAAAAACTTCAAATTACCATTAATTATCAGATTACCATTTGGTGCCACCAAAATAATTTATTCATTTCGTTTAGCTGATCCAAATGTTATTTTTATGTTTAAAATAAAAAGCAAGTTTTCCGATATTGTCCACTAAATCTTTCGCTTTGCACCCAATAAATAAATTGTAAATGAAACGAACGTGTTTTTAATAATCTAGCTAATTCACATTTTTCACACAGTTCGTCACATTTTAAAAAAAGGAATTATTGATTTAATTTTATATTTATTTGAAAACATGAAATAGAACAACAACTAATACGGTTTAGTTTAACATTATGTCAATTCTGGCCAGAAAGAGGTTTAATATAAAGTAAAACGTGTCATATTTTATTTCGTTTATTATTTTAATTGCCAACATTAACCCTTATAGTTATCATTCGGCAAACTGAACACACATTTATCTACACTCATTTAAATACACTTGTTGAGTGATCGGAAAACAGTCGAAGCGCTTGACAGAAATTTTTATTAAACATTATGAAAACAAGATTCTGAACAACATTCCATTTTAAAACATTTTGGTTTTGACTTACTGACACGTAAGGACATTTATATTTTTCGATAAATATATAGAAATTATAGGCTATGTACATTTTTTTCTATTTTATTTATTTTTTTACATAAGACAGCACACAGGACAGCACATGGGGTTATGTAACCTTGAGCCGCGGTGCCTTAAATCAGACCATTAGACAGAAAGATTGTTTTCCAACGAACTGTATCATAATTCATGATTTAATCAAAAAGAAATAAAAACAATATTAACAGTGATTTCAGCTGAGAACATCAAGCAGATACTAATACAGGTAAGGGAGCATACATGGTGATCTTAATTTGGACGTCTGGGCGATATATTTCATATCTGTTTAAAAACTAAGCATACACAGGTCGGAGAAAAAAAACTGAGTTAAGACAATTGACGTGCATTAGATAATCCTGAAATCCACTTTGGCAAGTTCATTGTAAGTTTGTTCCGTCCGCCTGAACTAAACAGTCTCAAATGCTCATGATAAAATGCGCATCGTTGCGTATACAGTCAGGTGCACACAAGTCCCTTTATTATTTTAAAATTATATCCCCATTTAATCCAGACACACCTGTAGACTAATTGGGTATGGTTAAAAGCCTGTTCCACTGAAAAACAATAGACATCTGCTTAAAGCCGAATACAGCATAGGCTACAGTTTCTTAAAAAGTAAACCAACATCCTCGTCGGTTGTCGTGTATTTGAAGAAAAAAAAGTTTTATTTCATTATCCCACCTATTAAGACAAATACCTATATTGAATATTGCTGACGTCCATGTCCAGTGTTCTATATACTTGGATTCATTTTAAAGTATAAAAATCAAACAATCAGAGCTTATGTTAATTGCTTTCGAATTTGGTGCATAGAGTATTAGCAGCAATTTAAGTCCTTGTGTTTATGATGCACTGCAAGATCAACTTTAGATCGAGTACGTCCAACACCTGTAGGTATGTTGATTAATTCGATCACCACAGAGGGAAAATAAATTTGATATAAATCCCAATTCTTCTAATCATAGTGCAGTAGGCTTCTTTTAAAATTGTACATATTCAATAGGATGAGAATATCTTTGTTATTTGCATGCTTCTACATACAAACGTTGTATTAAGACGTTTTAAATAATCAAGCAAAAAGACTTTAAAAATAAAGGTAAATCAACACACCAATTAACCTCTACATATGTACAAGTGGGAATAAATAACTCTTAAAATCTGGCTCAGTTCGGTGTTTTTTTCTTGTTTTGTTCTACATATTCTGTACTTTTTAACAAAAGAAAAAAAATGTAAGGGTTTCATGTAATTTTGTGATTTGTATCGAGCAGAAGAAACGAATAAAGAGAGAGAGAGAGAAGAAAGAGTGATTAAGGGCCATGCTTTTCATCCAAGTGCTGTATGGGGAAGACAGAAAGGGCTTGGCGCGTTTGGAGTACCATACATGTCCCGCATGCAGGATTGGTGGGGTAATGCAGACTTGAGCAATGCTTAAGGGCCCTCAAAGTTCACAAGTCCCCTAAACCTTAGTTCACAACTGAAGAAAGTCAAGGATGTATTGCTATCTCTCTTGCTTGTAAGTGTTTCTGTTATTATTTCTTCCAAAGTTCGTTCAGAAAATCGTTCATCGCCACTGAGATTTCGTTAAGACAAGGAAAAACAATGAAGACGCTTTTAAGTCTGTATGCGGCGTGGCTGCATGTCTCTAAACATTCCGGACTTTGCATTTAGCCTATTACTATAAAAAAGAAACAACACACAAAAACTACATAATCCAAAACTGATGGGTCTTTGGAGGTTACGCGTGATCCCATATATAGAAAGGAGGTCATATGGAGTACTGTAGAACAGTCCGTGCAGTATCTGTCAAAGATAATCCTAGCATACACTATCCTTAAGACTTTTAGGTTGCAATAATGTAAGTACACAAACAAGTGTGGACTTTAAACATGGCGCTGTATGTAATGGTATAGGTTCTGTGTTCTAAAGTGTACACTGAGTCTTTAATAAAGAACTGTAAATGAATTCACACTGAAAATCATAAAAATTAAGGCTTAAAAAACGAAAACGTTGGTGTGAAAAAAAGTCTTTAACAAGAGTGACTCTCACATGAAGAAATCCGTGGAAGTCGTTTTGCCGTGAGAGACGCTGGACGGGTCCCGGGTGTTGCCACCGCCGCCGTTTACCCCTCCGTTAAAGGTTCGGCTCGCCAGCTTCTCGTACTTCTCCTTGTACAGGTCCCGCTCTTTAATCAGACGCGCCACGTCTTGCTTAAGTTGCTCTACTTGGCTCTGGAGCGTGCACTTTTCGCTTTCGAGCATGTGCCGCTGCTGCACGCGCTTGTAGCGGCACGACTGCGCGTAGCCCCGGTTCTTCAGGGTCCTGCGTTTCTGCTTAAGACGGATCACCTCTTCTTTGCTGAAACCTCGCAGTTGCCGGTTGAGCTCGCGCACCGTCATGTTCACAAGCTGCTCGTCCGAGAAGCGGTCCTCGAGGCGCGCGTGCCCGTGGTGGCCGTGGTGATGATGGTGATGGTGGTGCACCGGATGGTGATGCCCGTTTGTGGCCGCCGATAGATCTTCTCCGACATACTGCTGACCGCGGAATCCCTCATAGGCCTGGTGGTGATGGTGGTGGTGATGCGCGTTACCGATAAGCGCCTCCACCGCGTCCTCGGGGGTCAAGTTCAGGGCCTCTGGACTGATGTGATGTTGGTAGTTTGGAATCCAGTAGAGGTCTTCCAGCTGTGGCTTGCCCGAGGAATTTTGGGTGTTGTTGTTGTTGCTGCCACCGCTGTTGTTGTTGACCCCGTTGCCCATGTTTTGACCGGGTTGCGATCCAGGACTGGGGGCACAGAAACTGGGCGAGGAAGGCACAGATGAGCAGGGTGTACTGATAGGGGTGGATGACAGCGAGCCCGGAGGAAGGCGGTGGCAATAGCGGTCGGCCTCAGGGGGCTCTTTCTTCACCTCAAACTTCATTAGGTCGAAGTCGTTGACATATTCAATAGCCAAGGGGCTGTTGGGCAAATCTGCGCTCATGGCGAGATCGGTGGCCATGTCAGTCCATGCGACGGCACCTACCCTGACAGCCAAAGCGACACGCGTGGGTTTGACTGAGATTATGATAAAATAACCGATGGAGATGGGCGGCTTAAAACATATGCACGAGCACAGGGAGTGATTAGTCCTTAAGACGAATTCTATTTATAGAGATATACGTACGCCCATGCATGTAAATGTACTTGTACACCTGCCAGCTTGCTTCTGCAGCTCGTCTTGTTGACAACTTATCCCAGGTCAAATTCACGCGTTAATATCACCATCCAGGGCGGCAGAAACTCGAGACTCGTGAATTCAAAAGCACCAACCTGACGTGTCCTCGCTTCACCGCATTAACGCAGACATGTGGTAGTAGAAATGTCCTTATACAGGATACTTGTGTTTAATCTGGTTCAAATATCCATCTTCACCTCCGTGCTTTCAATTCTTCCCTGACTGGAGGCAACAAAGTAGCGGGTTAGGCTTTCATGAAGAAAGCGAGAACTTTCCTCACATGCCGAGCAAAGTCAGTCAGTCCTCCACATGCGCGCGCGCGCGGCAAGTTCAGAAAATGTCACTTTACCTCTCGAGGGTCCCGTGGAATGATGATGTTGTTTACAGAGTCAACAGCTAACACGGACGGACAAATGCGTGACAAATCACAGCAAGTTCCTCTGGTGGGACGCCCCAGTGCAGCTTGAAGAAGTAAGCTGAAGTCTGGCTAAAAATACCGCCTTGCGTTCCTTTAATAGTCACTTTTATTATTAAGCTTATTATTGAGACTGCTGTCGCCGTTGCTTTTCGTTATGACTTCAGTGTATATTTGCACCACTGCCGGACGCTGACATGCAGTATAACTGAAACACTGCACGGGGCATTGTACCACTTTATACACACGGGTCCTCCAAGAGTCCCGCCCATAGTGCGTACCGAACCAATGGGAGCAGGCGTAGCATCATGCATGCTATTCCTACAGCACCGCCTCCGTTTAGCAGCTGATGGGAACCAGCAGCAGCTGATCCCGGGCCGAAACAGGTGTTTATCCCGCCCCCTAGCGACGCGTCTCCTGCTATAGCACGCGGAGAGTAAACGAAAGAAAAGCAAATAGCCCAGCTTGTTTAGAAAATGTTTGCTTTGAACAAAACAAACAGTTATTAAACCTTAAAAGTAACACGGATGCTTTAAGATATTTGTAAAACAGACAATGCGAGATAAAACATGATTGGAAGAGACACGTTGTTAAATAGCTTACAGCTTATACACACCTGTGACTGCATTTTAAACAAACACTGCTTATTTAATATAAACTTGAATAAACCATTAACGAAATAGGCTATCTGTTTATTGTAATTACCGCAATGCATTTCCCAAACATTTTTTTTAATAATTTCTGTTCAACTTTACGCATTGAACAAGAGTTTAAGTCAAAACGCTGTTTTGCTGTAAAATAATTTACTTCTAATTGGGAAATAATGTGTCTTAATTTTGTTGTAAGTGTCGGCTTATTGCAACTGGTCAGCAATATCCTCGTGCCTTATTTTAAAGCGAAATTATGGCCTACTTGTTATATGGTAATCTTCCATTTAATAAATCCTAATTAAATGTAATATATAATCACATACCATTTACATTTCACTGTACATGCATTAAAAAGACGTATTTTTATAAAGCACGTGCCTGCTTTCAATAAACTGTGTCTGTAATAATGTTTTGACAGTAAAACGATAAGCCCCTTAGCCCGTGCATTGTTATTTTACAATGGTTAATGGAGTTTAACTTGCAGTTTTTATAAATGTGGGGCACCCACAATATAGGCTAAGTGTTAAATTTAATAAAGTTCACACCGCATCAGCTAAATGTACACTTTATAAGTATCATTTTCAGAAGAACCTGTTTTAAAGAAAACCCATAACTTTGTTAATGTTTGGACAGACTGTTTAAACACCTACAGTTCTTTACACAATTACGCATTAAAATCGCATACTTTCTCCGTGTCCCGTGACCCCATCAACAATAATTGAGTGTATTGATCTGATATAGGATAACAAACGCAACTTTCTTCCTTGCTTATGACCTATAGGCAGTGATGAACTCAATAACGCGTGATCCAGCAATAAAATCAATCCACATTTCCGCCGGATAGGGGAAAATGCGCAATTTGTGCGGGTGAGTTAATGATGATCCGCCTCGCCAGCGCTAGCCACGCTCCGGATTTCTTTCGCAATTAACCTCTAATTGCATCTCGACTCATCTGCGCGGATCGACAAATAATTAAGCCCCACGCAGCGCGCGCCTTCATCACCGCAGCATATGTCTTAATCAAAGCAACCAGCCTAGCCTAGCACACATGGAAATAACCAAAGATGAGGGTCATCTATATAGAGGGCAAACTCTTTAATTAATTAATAGCCAGGGCTAGAATTTTTCAAATGATCAATTCAGACACATATTTTCAAAATATCTATCCATGTCAGAGCAAAATATTGTTTTTTATTCTTTACAAAATATCTATTAATCTTAGAAGTAGGCTAGAGATTATTTTATTGCATGCATCCATCCATCCATTATCCTATATTCTGTTTCTATCTCTCTATCTGTCTGAGGATTTGTTTTCAAAATATTTGTCCGTTTGTCCATTCTTTTAAACCATCTTCCTGTCTGTGAACCTCAGGGGTACAGATTTTCAAAATATGATCCAGCCATCTTCAGTAATTCCTCACTCTTTGTCTTTAAATGTTTATTATTTAACAATCTATTATTGTACTTCTCGCATTTCTTCATTGCCAGTATTTTACAAAAAATCTGCTGCATAGCTTATCCACATAAAAATGGAGTTGAACTTACTGA
Organism: Misgurnus anguillicaudatus; assembly: GCF_027580225.2. Classification (NCBI taxonomy): domain Eukaryota; kingdom Metazoa; phylum Chordata; class Actinopteri; order Cypriniformes; family Cobitidae; genus Misgurnus; species Misgurnus anguillicaudatus. The sequence continues at coordinate 8,360,239 of NC_073344.2, forward strand.
AATTTGTCTTTTCACTTTAAAATAACAACTTTAATTCCCCAACTTTATGTGACATGCAAGACTGTTTACAGGCACCAATGAGTGAAATACAGACATGCTCGAGACTCAAATCTGCCAACGGAAGGGGGATAAAAGAAGATGGGACAAATCATATCAAGGTGTTTGGACTTGAAAGTGTGCTAAGTTATTAAGGGGATTTGATCAAATAAGCACGAGTGGACCCTAAAGTCCAAGCTAAGCAGTCCGCTTTGAAAATGCCACATTTAAGAAGATCTGCCATCGTCCATTCAGAAAGCGGAGGTGGGTGTGTATGGATGTGGCCGAGGGCTTGAGACATAAATTTTGAAGTCAGGGCTTTCATTGTGCCTTTGCATATTGGAAGTTAGCTGCTGGTGCAGTTCTACCGATTTAAGCAAAATGGACATCAGCATGTCCAAGAAGAGAGTGAAAGAGAGAAGGGAAGGGGGGTGACAGGTTTGGAACAGATATACTGTGAAAATGACTGAGACGGATTTGTCCAGTTAACCCCTCTTTAGCCAAATGGTTGAGAGATGGAGTGGGTGTTATGATCAGAGGGAGCTTTGGAAATCAGGTTTTTGCGAGCCTCACAATCTCAAATGCCTGGTCAAAGACTCAGCAATAATTATTGACTATTGAAACTACCAAGTATACAAACTTCTCTGAAGTTCTCAGCAAAACGTGACTTGGAGACACAGCACAGACAGAAAAAGAACAAGTGAACAAGAAGAAGGAAGAGAAAAACATTACACTGTGAAAATGCAGCATTTCAGTCAAATCAACATATTTTTTTAAGTTAAACAATTTCAACTTGTTTTTATAAGTTATGTCAATTATCACAGGTAAAAACTTAAAATAGTAAGTTAAATTGACTTGCGAAACCAAGTGGTTTTAACTTCATGCTGCATTTTTTTTACAGTGTAGGATGAAAAAAAGTTTGCATGGTACTTTCAAGAGAACCAAAAATAAAAAATAGCAGGGAAAAATACAACAAAAAGTAAATAAAGTATAGAACAATAGGAAGATGGCAGAGTGGAGTAAACAGAAGAAAGATGGGGTGAGACGATGGCTACAAAAATGAGATGGAGGAGTTATACTAATGACTAACTACTTGCAGTGAATGTATGATTTTTATTGATGGGATGGAGTCTTTGCTGAGTTGTAACAAGTTTGTCTTTTTTATGCCTAGGCGATCTATCGAGGTAGAGAAAAATTACACTTGACCTTTCATTCTTTTCTTTTTTCCCTCATTGAAGTGAAATTGTCCTGGAAAAATGTGAATGTGTTTTCTCTATTCTCTCCCGCTCCCCTCCTTCGTTCTCTTTCGCATGCGCTTTTACTAAAAATTGAAATATTGATCTTAATTAGAGTTTGCCGAGCTCAGCAGCTCGCGTTGAGCTTTGAGACAAGCGGCAGCAGACATCTGTCTAAGGCACTTACATCCCTGCCGTCACAGCGAGGGAACGAGAGAAAGGGAGGGTGAGAAAAGAAGAGTGATTGCTCCATGAATTTCTCTTTCTCTATGCAGATAACTAAAAAGCGGTAAGTGACCGTATTTGAGGAGCATTATGGGCACAAATACAAGTTGGTCTTGTGCCCTCTTTTGCCTTAAAACAGAAATCAGACGAAATGTGACAGTTCTGTCATTCCGTATTCAATGCTTCATGATGCATAAACAACTCTTAAAGTTCGTAAGTGCATAGTAATGTCCAAAGATTACAAGGTTTCTTTAAATACCTGTGTAACAGTACACTGTAAAAAATCCTTAGAAACTTTTACTTGCAGCTGGTTGCCAGTAACTTACCGTAGATTAAAAGACTTTTTTAATTTAAAAGTCTTTGTTTTTACAGAGTAAAACTAAAATAACAGCATCAAGCAAAGCAAAATCTGAAGCAAAAAAAAAAAAAACAGAAAAAGGTTGATGATGATTTCTGGTTCCCAGAACGCATTGGATGAGTCTGTTATTGTATAGTTTTATTCTGTAAAGATAAAGACTTGTTAATATTTAAAATTTATTTAACTTTGAACAAACTCTTGCCAGTAAATAACATAAATTTAAATCTACAGTAAGTTACCGCAACTAGCTGCAAATAACACTGTAATTTCTGACAGTAACACTGTGATTTTTTACAGTGTAGCCCATACTTTACTTTCCAGTACTTACAGTACACTCTAAAAAATTTGCTGTAAATTTGCAGCTGGTGGCCAGTAACTTACTGTAGAAGATAAAGTCAAAAAATGTTTCATGTTCATTTAACTTTGAACAAAATGTTGTCAGTAAATAACATAAATGTAAAATCTACAGTAAGTTACTGGCAACCAGCTGCCAGTAAATAACATAAATGTAAAATCTACAGTAAGTTACTGGCAGCTAGTTGTAATTGTAATTGTAAACTGTAATTTCTACAGACATTTTTACAGTGTAGTATGCTGTTTTATCAAATAAATAAAAACAATTTGAAGGAAATACAATATTAATGATTTTACAATAGTAACTGTAGTGACAACAGTATTTTGGTGAAAACACTGTAAAAAATTAGCTGTAATTATGCAGCTGGTTGCCCGTAACTTACTGAAGAAGATAAGACATTTGTTTGTTCA